>NC_071572.1:54137720-54451886 GCF_024509145.1 Vidua macroura | reverse complement strand
TTTTCCTGAATTAGCTCAAATGAGTTTGGGTAAGGGAGCCTCATACATATTCACAAATATCCTATTTTCCAAGTTAGAGCCCTTCCAGCGTGACATAAAGAGGGCTTAAATACTTGAATATGTAAAGAAAATGTGAAATGAAGTCTTCATTATATTATGTGTGTTATAGCTAGTCATGTGTGAAATAACAGCAGGTAGTACCAGCAGAACGAAAAAGTCCTTGTCCAACTAGATTTGCCTTACAAAGGGGAAGAGAGAAGGGAAAGCATTTCAAACAAGCTTCAAGTATGCCTACTGGCTAGGAGAAAATGGGAAGATGGCCCTAATGAACTGGTGGTAAGCTGCTATAAGCATGCTGAGCAGCAGATGAGAAAACATCTATGAAGGTTTGCGGATATAAAATTTTAGCTGGGAAGAATTCAGAATCAGAGGAAAAATGTTTTAAATATAAATGACAACTGAGTTTTAAAGCTCAGTGCCTAAAATGCTGTCTAATGACCTTTTCTTCTACATTTAAGCTTCCCTTTTCATTGCTCCATTAAGCAAAAAAAAAAAAAAAAACAAAACAAAACAAACCAAAACAAAACAAAACCCTAACAAACAAACAAACAAAAAAACAAGAAAAGAGAGATTAAGATAAGATACTATATGGAAAATAAAATATGAGCAAGAACATTACATTCACAACTGAAGGAGGTAAAGAAGTTCTCATGTTTCCTTTTTCTTTCTGGAAAGAAACAAAACCTCAGTGTTTTGTCAATACATTTTGAGATTCAAAGAAATTATCTGACCTTCAGCTGGGATGGCAGCATCTGCTGTCTCAGCCTACACAGATATACAAGTTGACAAGAAACTTTCATTGAAGAAACTTTAGAGAGGAGTCTTACCCTAATTCCATCAAAACACGATCACTGGCAATTTTAACAAGGGTTGTTCTCTCAGCATCCAGAACACCTCACCATCTCATTGGTAAGGCTTTGGACTTCAATAAGAATATTGAAAATTCTTTTCCATTGTAAACTTTAATTTTTAAAGCTGAAACCACATAAAATTAATTTAATTATTATTTCCAGCTGTTGTTGGTTTTATATACAGGGCTAAGCTGCCATCCTGGTACACATGCCATCCTGGGTGATTCTACTTGAACATAGTGACATCTATATGTCACTTCCAACCTCAATCACTATCATCTCTAGGACTTTTCCTCTGGAGACCAGGGGTATATCCTTCTCCTTTGACAGACCTCAGAGGAGCCAAGGGATGGCATTCTGTTGGCACTGAGGACATCACCAGGGCTCTTCCACCTGCATTGCTGGGCCTCAGAAAAGACCCCAAGCCTCTCGCCAAGTTCTTGTGCACAGGAAACATTTCTCATCACAGGATCTGATACACCTGAGGTTAAAACACATCTGCAAGGTCATAAGAAGATACCAAATGTCTTGCAAAACAAGCTTTCTCCCTTTGGGACACCTGTCTTCCTGGCTGGACAAACAGTGATGGGTGGCGCTTGGGAACTGTTTTATGTTAGAGAATGACTGAGACACTCCTCAGTCTTGTTGCTTGTCAGCAGCTGCCGGCTCTGTCCCCTTACATTTTATCTAGGACTTCTGTTGACAGGCACACATGCAAGGTGTGAAAGCTCCAGCAGGATAACAGTCTTGATCCTCAGTCTTTGTCTTGGTGGAGAAAAGTAGGTCCAAAGCAGGTCTCTTGGTGGAGAAAAGCAGAGGGAAGGCAGCCTCTTCCAATACTTCTCTCCTTGTCTGCCTGGCTGTGAGTAGATTTGGGTCCCACACAGGGGCTGTCCCAGGGGCTGTGGGTGCAAGGAGGGTATGACACATGATAAACTAAACAACAAGGAGAGACAAGGCACAGTTCTCTTTGGTTTGTTCCTACAAGGCTTCCCAAGATATGGACAGTTGCTCAGCATCCCTAGTGACCAAGTCTGGAAGGAACTGTCCCTGCTGTTTGGTCTGATCCAGAAACAGGCCAGCTCCTTCATTCTCAGAGTCAGATGTACCAAAGCAGCTGTGAGGAGGGGGCCCTGGAGCAAGGCAAGCAGCAAAGGACCATGTCCTGCAAATGGTGCAGGCATACAATGAATCTGAATAGAATGGAGGTGGCTTTTCAGTGGAAAGGTGCCCAAGTGAGGGCCCAGAGCAGATCTTTGCAGCAGGCCTACAACTTGCATGTCGAGAAAATGGAGCCAGGTTCTCTATAGCATTGCATGATGGTGGGATGAGAAGCAGTGGGCCTCACCTGAAACAAGACAAGTTTACACTGGAGAGAAAGGGCAGTATTTCTCCTTATGGGGACAGTCCAGAGAGGAGCAGAGTGCCCAGAGAGACTATATTGTCTGTGTCCCTACAGCTTCTCTAGAAAAGGCTTTAAAGAGCCCTGAAATGTATTGTCACATCTTCTGATGTTGCTTTGAGCAGGAGGCTTCACTAGGGACCTCCTGGCATGCTCTCAAAATTGAATTTTCCCATGACCCCATGATTTTCTTTTTCTCTTTCCAGGCTGCTTCCCCATCCAGATAGATCCACCCATTCTCCCATGTTGGGTCCTCAGGCATTTTAGGATGAGTCAGTTTCACATATTTCCAGAAAGCCCTGAGCAATTTTTCCAAGGATTTTGGAAATGTCTGAGTACCCTTAAACACTCTTATATCGTAGCAGCGGGTTGCCAGCTGGGTAATAATTAGCATTGACTCCGTGATTGCAGAAGGCTGATCAAGTGCTTTATTGTTCTATATTAGCCTATACTATATTATTCTATTAAGAAGCATACTTCACCCTTACAAACAGTCTGATACAGTCCTTGAAAATCCAAACACCATCACCAGTGTCCAATTAAGAAATCACCCTTTGGTAAACAAATCTCCATAACACATTCCACATGTGCACAACAGGTGCAACAAGTGAAAATAAGAATTGTTTCTCATTCTTTTCTCTGAGTTTTCTCACAGCTTCTCACAGCTTCCCAGGAAAATCCTGGGAAAGCTATATCTCTCTCTGTTCAGAGGATATGTGATTACCACACTCTTGGCCTTCATCCTGCACAGAATTTCTGTGGGTGACACAGCTCAGTTCAGAAAAAACAGAATGGCAGACAGTTCAGCAAAGGAAAGTGCAAAGTCCTGCACCTGGGAAGTAATAACTCAATGCATCAGCACATGCTGGGAGCAGATTTGCAAAATGGACTTGGAGGGAGCAAACAGACAGCAGGTTGGACCTGTGCCAGCTCTGTGCCCTTATGGCAAAAAAGGCCACCAGTATTCTGGGCTGCACAAGGAGGAGTCTTGAGAGCAGGTCAAAGGAGATGATCCTTCCTTTCTCAGCAATGCTAAGGCCACAACTGGAGTATTGTGTTCAGTTCTGGGCTGCAAAACTGTGGGGATTCCATTTCTATTTCTACTTGTAACGAACCAAATAGTTGATGAAGGACCTGGAGCTTCTCCCATAGGAGAAAAGGCTGAGAGAGCTGGGGCTGTTTAGACTGGAGAAGGCTTAGGGCCGATCTCATCAATGTATATGAATATCTGAAGCAAATCTGTAAAGAAGGCAGACAGACTCTTGAAAGAGGTATCTCTTGAAATGGCAGGACCTGAGGAATTGAGCACAAACCAAAACACAGGAGGTTCATGCTGAACAGAAGGAAACTTTTTTTCATGAAGAAAAGTGACTAAGAACTGGCACAAGTTACTTAGAGAGGCTGTGGAGTCACTGTCCTAAGAGATTTTAAGACGTTGCCTGAACGTGATCATAGGCAATTATCTCTATGTGGCCCTGTTTGAGCAAAGGGCCACATCGAGATAATTCTTCAAACTTCAGGCACTCTGTAATTTAGTGAACTGTTTTATTTTAGAGACCAGGATGAATTTATTTGTGGAAGTGTCTGACTTCTTATTTTTTGCCTTTTATTTTTCTACTTTACTTGACAATTATTAATGAACCATAACCTGTTTACCTGATTATTTTTGCTTCGCTTCCATTAAGATGACTACACACATGCGTGAACATATACACTTCCCTGCAGATATGCTGCTAACAGTCTACTGTAATATTGTCCTTTAGCAGTACAATTTATAAAATTTTAGAAACTTCATAAAAGCACAAATATTAATACAAATGTTTTATGTTTTATTACAAATACATTTCTATTTTTTCAGTAGATGTTTTCTCAATGGCTAGCCATTAAAACTAATACCAAAAATATTACCCAGCAACCTACTTAAATTATAGAAATTAATGTATCAGCTGGTAACTAAATATGCAGAGCATATATCCAGACTTCACACCTTCAGTCTTCCCCAGACATATCATCAGACAGAATGCACAGATGATGAACAAATCACAGGTGTTTTCCTTTCTCCTTCTGTTGATTTACACTTTTAACACTAAGTTCAGCATGTAAGTAAGACATTGAGTGGAGAGTATATTTTAACATGCATTTATAGCCTATGTTCAAATGCAGAAAATGTTCTTTTGCTGACTGTTACAAACCTTTGTTTATAAGACTGTTCTTTATATTTATTCTGAGGAAAAAGGCAAATTGGTCAATTTCAGTTTTCTTGGAAAAAAACCTAAAACCCACAAAAATAAGAAAGAGAACCAGAGTTTAAAACTCCTGGTTAATTTACAAATCTTTTTTGTAACACAGTTGATGATCATTTGCATGGCTTTTTGTATTCCTGTTTGTTTTGTCAGTTCTACACAATTCCAGTAAACATAAATTTGCTCCAGCACTTCATGAATTCACAATAAAATGTAATTACATATGTTAGTTCATACAAATCACAGTTTACACAGTGATTACAATAAAAGGGGTTGATAAAAGGTAGTGATAGAAAGGTAAGTGAATATATGAAGAATGTGAATGTATAATTAATTATAGGTTATCCATGATAAGTTTTGAGCTACATGATAGATAGTATTTCTCTTTTCTATAAACACAGAGAAGGATGAAAATAGCAGGATACTTAGGTGAGAAATAAAGAAAGTTCATAGAGATTTAGTATTGAACAACTTCACAATCAGCACTAGTATGACAGTGGGTATAAGTATGCAATATTATTTCACCTATGTAGGAAACCAGATGGTGTGCTGGAAAGAAGAAAAAAAAAACCCAATAATATAAGAGAAATAAAAATATAAAGTACAACACAGGGGGAACAAGAATATAAGCAGAGCTATGTGTTCTCAGTGTTTTCCTTAATTATTTCCAGACCTTCATAAAAACTAATAAGAAGCATCTCTTTCATCAAACACAAAAAAACCATATAGAGTACAGAATGAAGAATAAGGTAATTTTCTTTTAAAGTAAATTCAGAATCTTCATGCTATGTTAAGTATGAAAAAGAATTTGGAAAATGAATCCATTCTTGACAGACATTTATTTAATCTGCTTAAAAGTACCTTCAGTGACAGAACGTTGACAGGTTGCTTTGGCAAACTTTTGAGTTTATCACTACCTTTTCCTTTCAAAAGTTTTTTAATATGTTTTATACTAGACAATGAGTCTTTTTTCTTGCAATTTAAGCCCATTACTTCTTTTCTGATACAAAAAGTATATAAACCCTTTCTTTGAATAGCATTTTATTTTCTTGAAATCTATTAACACATTCTTCCTAAAGCTTCTCTTTATTCTATCTTTCCTTGAAGGTTATAAAATCAAGACCTTCAATCAGTATTTTTGTTCAGTTGGCTCTCTCACCAATTGGTATCTGCTCATTATAAAGCCTAGTGAAAGAAAATTTCACAGAGCATGCAAGTGTATTCACGAATGCTGAATTGATGAAAAGGATATCTTTATGCCTCTTGTATGCCATAATAAATGCTTTGTCACAATGTCCACTTTTTGATGTTGCTGACTCATGATCGTTGTGATTCTTTTTGTTGGCTCATGCTGACCTTGACATCCTGTTACTTGGAGACCTGCAGAACTTTTACCTAAACAGTTGTTCCCTAATTTGTATGTGTGCAATTTATTATTTCTGCCTGAATATTTTGTAGTTGTCTCTATTGAATTGCATTCTATTATTTCAAACGTGCTTCTTATTTGTCAAGATTATTTTGAATTCTGTTGCTGTCTTCCAAAACATTTGCATGCTTTCCTGAGCCTCCTATCATATGTATATATTCTCTATGCCAATATCCATGACAGTCATACCGAAACTTCAGCACGGCATCTTCAGAATTACTGAAGTAGACCTCACAAGAGCAGTAAGCACAACAGCAAAAGAAAAAAAAAGACCAAAAAAACAACAAATATGGTAAATAAAGCAAGCGTATCGGTAGGCAAAAAAATATAAGCAGAAAAAGAATCAAAGCAAGCCTATATATGGATTGTGCTGCATGAAAATATGTGTCAGGATTGTTCTATCATTAAACAAGATGATCCTTATTAATAGTGATCCTTTTTTTGTTTGTTTGTTTTCATAGCTAGTATATCTTTAAAATCATCTACAGAAGATATCTTCAAGCAAAAAACTTTCTCCTTGTCCTAAGGATTTTAGAATATTTGAGTATTTATAGACTCTCGCAAGAGAAAAACATGTGTTCCAAAATTATGTATAAATAAAAGGGACAGTTCAGCAACTGACACAGAAATCTGTGTTCCTCTTAATTAGCGTGACAGGTCATCTGATTCTGCTTGTCTTTTGCTAGTTTTAACTTCCACAGAGAAGAGACATAAAGATGTTACTTCCTCTAGCTAAAACAGCAGCAAGAAGAAATATGGCAAAGTTTCTTCTCTGGTTTTATTTTCATGCTAATCTTCTTCCTTTCCAAATTTCAAGATGTTAATGTATGGAATGACTGCACTGTCAGTGTATTAAACACAGAATAAACACAAATTTGCTATGGTACAGATCAGTACTAACTCTTCTCTTCCATGTCCACAGCACAGGATAAATATCCATGAACTCCCCCAGCTGGAGAGTAAGTAATTGGTCTTTAGGTACACTTATGTTTCCTCTCTAAACAATTATCCCAGATGACTTACTTCATATTAACATTATATTGTGACCATATCAGTAAGAGGTATAGCCACCAGGTGCGTACAGAGGTGTGTCCCAATGCTTTTAACTGCATGTCACATACTTAGTGCAGCCACTTCACATTGGCTACTGTTTCTTTTATACAGCCCATTTTTCACGAGAAAGTTTGACTAAAAATCATCAGCCAGATTCAGGAGCCGTTAATCACCATATCTTCTTTATATATCTGACCATCATGTAACCAATCTGCTCTAAATCCTGTATCTTCCACTACTTTTTGAGCTAATTTAATCTCTTGCCTTAGTAGCATGAAATTTAAGGTAGTCTTAATTTATTGTGCTTCTTTCAATTGAGTATTTTACTTTTCTGAATTAAAAACATACACAAAAATTCACCCCCCTCCAGAAAAAAAAAAACAAAAACAAAAAAACAAACAAAAAACTCACAACACAAACAAATAATGAAAATGGGACAACAGCTGTTAGGACAATGTTGGGTACAATGCAGTCATTTTTATGTGCTAAGATAGCCATGATATTGTAGTAGTGGAAACTAAGAAAGTGTACTCTTTGTGGCAGACTAAAGGGATTGTGTCCTTATGCCATAGTAGATACTGCACTTATGTAGATTATGAAAGGTTCAGATTAAAAAACGTAAGAGTGTTTTATTTATTGTAATTTAAGTTAGATACATTCAATAATCAGGAAAAAAATATCTCAGTTTTAAAATGCTGATGGGCAACTGTTTGAGATAAACTTTTCTTTATGAGCATCTCTCAGTCTGCTAAGTATTCTAAAAATTATGTATTTTTACTCTATACATTCTAGCTACTCCACAGTGTATTTAATATATAAAATCCAATTAATAGAATTCTAATTCTGGTAGAACAAATCTTACATATCGGTAATTATGCTTAATGCACATGGGATACAAATTCTAGTCATACTGATTGTAGTAAAGACTATTAAACACATACCAGATGTAAGTACTTTGTAAAGGCTAATTCAAAAAATGTCAGCATTTTGACTTGAAAGGACAAAGCTTTAACATCTGTTATTTTTTTGTTCAGTACTTCCCTCTATCCATGTCTGTATGCACAGTTGTGTTTGTGCCAACATGCCTTTGTGCAATGATGCGTGCATATGCACCCACATCAGCTTTGCTGAAGCAAAATAGTGCCCATTCCTCTTAAAAGAATCAAAATATAAAATAATCAAAACATAATTTTGCTGCTCTGTAATGAGGTACAGATTTGCTATTTGTGCATGTACTCTTGTTTAATCTTTGTGTTAAAGCATTACATTTCATTGTGTAAATATGAAATACAGTAAAGTTCAAAAGTGTGCAAAATGTTAATTATTTATTATTATAGCCTATCTCCTGGTGTATCTTAACCACTAACCCCAGAAAAAAGGTTCAATTTTCAGGGCAGATTTTTTAAAGATGGTGGCTATGAAACCTATTTTTCATCTGTAAAGTGGTGATGTTCACAAATATCAAGATCCTAATAATATTGTTAAAATAGTTCCTATTAAAATTAATAAATGTAATTTTTAGGTGTATTTGATTCATAATTTAGGAGAATGTTATCTAATTTTGCTAAGTCATTCTGTACTGCTGGAAAGTGGACTTAGTTGAATGAGATGTAAGGTAAGAAATATCAGTCATGCTAGTCCCAAAATGACATCGAAAAACCTCTGTCAACCATCAGTACATTGCCTAAATTCCATAGGTACTTCATTGCTTGACTTCAAAAGTTGTCAAGGCACACAGCTGCACATCTGTACCCTAAAATGTCACATCTTAGTTTGGAGCAGCTAAATGCCTCAAAACTGTCTTGCCTGACTTGGGTCTAGAAATGAGGCCACATGGAAGTCTCATTGTCAGTGCAAGGAATAAGCACACAATCAGACTGCTTGTGATGCACAGGTGAAGAAACCATCTGCTTTTCCTGAATTAGCTCAAATGAGTTTGGGTAAGGGAGCCTCATACATATTCATAAATATTTTCCAGTTAGAGCATTTCCAAAGTGACCAAAAAAAAAAAAAAAAAAAAGGCTTAAGTACTTGAATAACTTGAATATATAAAGAAAATCGGAGATGAAGTCTTCATTATATTATATGTGGATCTGAGGCCTTTGGTTTGCCACAGTTCCATAGAAAAGAATTGAACTGTCGAAACTGCAAATAAGGTGGAAGGCAAAATCCAAAGAATAGGAGGAAGTGGGTAACATTTCTACTATGGTTTTATTTCTGCTTAACTTTTTTCTTATTAGAAGTTTTTCTTGCTTTAGTCTGATTTTTTTCCTATAATTTAACACAGTAAAAACATCAATCATCTTAAAATTTTCTTAGATCATCAAATTAATTTTGGTTTACAACATCGATTTTCTAAACAAAAGTAAGTTTTAGTACATGTGGTTGTAATTCTAATCTTCATTTCTGTTAATATAAAGAAAGGTTTCCTCTGTTTTTCTCCATAATTAGTCTTTCTTTGCTATGAAGACTACAGTATGGAAGATATATTAGTAATTTTTTATTTGACTATGTAGTTTCAGAAGGTATTTTAGATATCTTAAGAGGTATTTTAGATATCTTATTTCTTCCCATTTTTCTTCTGAAATATTTTACTGTCCTCTATTTATTTCTAATTTCAGATTTTACTGATATTTGGATTATTCTGATTGGAGTCTTTTTCTCACAATACTTTATTGCTCCTGTTTTGATGCCCTCTGTATTTTCCTTCATATGTCCATTTAATCTTGAATAATTAATGAAAATAATCATGGCTCTCTAGACACTGATTTTGGCATGAAGTCTTATTGTTAGCTGTCAGCTTACAAAATGTAATGCTCCTATGAGGGCATTTTCAAAAAGTCAGAGAATTCATTTATTCACTTCCACAGAGCAAGAATCACAATGTGTTAATACTTTCCTACAGTGTATTTTATATTTTGGCATTAGATCACAGTAAGGCTGCAGCTTTTCAAAATCTGGCAAAGTAAAGGAGAGTCACCAGATGGAGTCCTCAGGTAACATACTGAAATCAATGTAGTTTATTCATACAGAAGTGTTTGGATAGGCTGTATATTAATCTCAACCTTCAAAAGCAAACCGAGAATGACTTGCCAGATTTTGGAGTTCACAGAAAAAGAGACTCGGTTAACTGATGAAGTTATTTCACATATTTGCCTAGATTTGTTTTAAAGGATCTTTGGAAGGTTTATCTACCATGTGCTACTCTATTCTTCTGTCTTCCCAGCCAAATAGATAGAGTTCAGCCTTCCCATGTAAAAGGAGTCCAGGCCGAATAATTATATACTCCAATTGTTCTCCATCTGCTGCTTGCTTGATCTACAAATGTCTTTTCTTGTACCAGGAAGCAAACAGCAGAAACTCAGCTGTTCAGAATTTCCATCTGGGAAACTGTAAGTTGCTGTGATCCAGTCCTTAGAAGAATAAACTATTTTTGCATATAGTTAAGTATAGATTAAAACCTATTGGAAGGGTAAATGATTTTAAAAATTAAAATTATCTCATTTACATTGGACTGGTACTAAAGGGTAGGCAGAAGAAAATCAAGTAGGAAATAAACTGCCTAAACCTTTTTCTAAGCTAGAGCTCTGCAAGTCAGAACACATGCTGCACTGTTGGAGTTGTAGATGATAGCTGTGTCTAAATGGTATCTGTGAATTCCAGAAAACATTTATTAGGTTCAGGTTCATATTCTTTTCTGGATTCATGTGCTCCAGGCTTTTTATATGGGACACATTTATTAAAATAATGATTCCTAAATTACATAGCTAGTCTTAGAAAAATAGAAAAGATTTCTCTGTCTAAAGCTTGGTATAAATACAAATTTGATTTCTTTTAAATTTACAAAATAAATATCTACCAGCATAAATATAACTTACTTTTTGTTTATTTTGCAAAAATATGATAAAACTATCAAAATGAACATTTTAAAATGTATTTTTATAATTTGTTCCTTTTTTAAAATTTATTACAGAAACTGAATTCTACTGCTTTTCTTTCAATTAAAGGAATTAAAATGAAGGTTTTTTAGTCACAACATTGATTTCTTTTTCTGCTCTAAAGCCAACAAATTCTCAAAATAAATTATTTGCACAACTAGAATTTATTCTTATTCAAAAGAGACTATGTTTTAAAATCTAAATATTATTATTTTGACATGTTATAATATGAAAGATTTCTATGACAACAAAGCATACTGGAGCAAACTCTTCTAGCAACAACTTTTCCTGGAAGACAGCAAAACCATAGATGCATGCATGGAAAGACAGAAAAAAACCTCACACCTTCTGTTACTTCAAGAAAAAAAGAGAAAAAAAAAAAAGGAAAAAAATATGTTAAAGTAAGAAAATCAGAGAAATAATGTATATGATTGATATTAAGATTTTTAGTACAATATATGTTTAAGGTCTAATTAATGGTTCCAGCCTTCTCTAACTGTTCCATTGCAGGACATGGCTAGGCCCAACAGCTAATGTGACTGGGATGCTGGGAAAAGGGGGAATGCACTGCACAAAATTATGAGAAAGTAAAAAAAAAAAAAAAAAAAGTGAGAAGCAGTCATGTGAACATGAAGAAGGACCAGACATTCTACTGGAAGATATGTCAAATAATACGGATGCCAGAGAGCTGATAAGAAACAGCCAATTTGGCTTTACAAAGAGCAAACTGTGCATGACTAATCTTACAGTGGAGTGACTGTATTGGTGGACAAGGGGCGATCAATTTATATCATCCACCTGGACTTCTGTAAAGCATTTGTTAAGTCCCCATACTGCATCCTTGTGGCTATATTGGAGAAATGTGGGTTTGAAAGACAAGGAAATTGATGGGTAAGGAGTTTGTTGGATGGCCACATCCAAAGAGTTGAGGTCAATGGCTCTATGTCAAAATCAAAATCAGAAAGAAGTGGGTACAAACCTTCAGGAGTCTGTACTGGGACTGTTACTGCTGAATATTTTTATTGGTTATATAGACAGTGGGCTTGAGTGCACCTGCAGTGGGTTTGAGCGTGACACAATTTGAGTGATTCAGCTCATATGAAAGAAGGGATGTGAACCAGTGGGATCTTGAACAGTTTGAGAATTGGGTCAATGAGGATGTTGGGAAGGGAGTGAGGCACTGGAACAGGTTGCCCAGAGAAGTTGGGGAAGCCCCATCCCTAGAACTGTTCAAGGCCAGGTTGGAGTTACTGAGCTAGTAAAAGATGTCCACAGTAGGGGTATTGGGATTTGATGATTTTTTAAGTCCCTTCCAACTCAAACTATTTTCCTGAAGCCTGCTAAGAGACTGTGGTGAAGCAGACAGCCACACTGAAGTCTTGGGAAAGACCCCAGTGGAAATAGGGTGAGGAGAAGAGAGCATCAGAGAAAAATTTTTATGAGTTACTACAATCTGCCCTGCACAGCTTGAGAGAGAGAAGTAGAGAATTTGGGAATAAATTAATGAAGTGGAGGCTGGGAAAAACAGTGGGAGGTGGGAGAAAATGTTTTGGAGTCTGGGGGTTGCTTGGGGTTTTTTTGATATTTCTTATAATCATACACTTTTTTAAAATTAAAAAAAGTTAAAATTTTTTCAATGGCAATAAATTTTTTTTTTCCTCAAGTCAAGTCTGTTTTGCCTATGATGATAACTGGTAATCAATCTTCTATCTCAAGAGTAAAAATTATTTTTAAAAAGAGTTTTAAGCTTTTTAAAATGTATTTAAAATTAAAAACTCCTTTTTTTTAATTAATCAGGGATTTTATCTGCATGGATTTTTTGCTAGCAGACAGTCTCAGATGACATATCCTGGTAAAGCAACTTTAGCGCATAAACACTTGCATTTAAAAGTTTTTTGTTGAAGTTTTTTTTCCTTAAATGTTTTTAATTCAAGTACATGACATGAAGTGTTCATAAGAGCTTTTCCTGCAGCTGTTTTGTCTGTGGTTTTCTCAAAGAAATTCGTGCCTTATCCTTGAAGTTGTGTGTAGAGTTCTCCAAAAAATTTAAATTTGCTTCAAGTGAAAACAAGAAAAAGCAAGTGATTAAGATGTTCATAAGAGGTATTGATACAAGGTGAAGTTATACTAAAGATTGTAATTAAAGCATTTTATTAAACTTGTTCTCTGTTTAGTGCCTTTCAGCTTGTCAGGAGAAATCATTACTACAGGTGTTTTCATTTTAAGAAGCAAACAAAATGATGAGGGATTAGAGAACAAAATCCTTCTGGGAATGTATCTTTTAGTTACCATACTGATGTTACTGCTGTCTGCTGTGTGATGCTACAGATATAAATTTGCTGGCTGTAAATTTTTTAGCAATTTATGGAAGTAATCACTACAAAAGACAGTCTTAAATATATTATTGCCTTACTTTTTGTCTTAGAATAAAGTACAAATAGTAAAATCCCTGCTGAGCATTCCTCAGCAGAAATAGGTGTTTCAGTGATGGCACTATCTGAAAGAGTCCTTCACATGTGAGGTGTAAGGGAAAAAAAGTATAGTATAAATTAGTTTTATACTATTTATGTCTGTAGGTACAAGAATCATCAGCACTAACTACTAAATGTAACATAACTCATTCTAAGGCATTCACACATTCTTAAGTTCAGTGAGGTTGTAATGTCACAATGGGTCATGACTGAATCTCACTGCATCTAGGAGCTCTGCATGGGTAGTCATGATCAGTGATTTTACTGCAACTCTCAAAGTGACATTAAGTTCCCTTTCTATTCAGAACCATATTGACAATTAACAAGAAGTCCAGCTCCTTCTGTGAAAGAAATAGGTTGACACAATCAAATCTTGTTTCTCAGTTTGTGGTCAAGGAAGTACCACATAATTATTTGGATCCTGTGTTGTTTATTGAAACTGTCACTTTCTTTTAAAGTTCATCACCTTTAGTTGTGTGAAGACTCAGTTCCAGCCCTTGCAGAAGTGTTACTAAGCAAAATTTGGCTCTTGGCATGTTGTGTACTCCGAATGTTGGTCAAGCTGTGGATTTCAAAAAAGGTAGCTCTGAAATTAATTAATGTGGACTTAATTAAAACAGCAGTATCAGCATCCAGTAATTTCTGCTACATTAGTCAGTTCACAGAGTTTATTTACTTTATCTGAATTAATTAATTATCCTTTCAGCACAATCATTTATTTTCAAGGTAACTGCTATTCTGAACTATTCAGCCATCCAAGTGAAAAGAATTCAGTATGGTATTAGGGAATCATATTGTGCCTCCCTTTTAATCTTAAGTGTGTTTGGGGTTGTAAAGGGAAAAGTATGACTGTTTTCCTAATAGAAAAGAATTTTTCTGTTGTTGTGAACAGTACATTGCATCCTGTATGACAGAAGTTGTCAAAACTGGTACATTAAAAGGTTTGTCTGTTTTATTTAGAGAAATTAGAAGTGTTAATCTCTGTATAACTCCAGATTTATAAATACAGATCCTAAAGTCCAGCATATCTTCACTTTTTTGTAACTGAATAGAAGGTAAGCAGAATGAGTTCTTGGTCAGCCTTCAGGTCCCAGTTCTGTAGGACATCCAGGGTTGTAGCACTAAGCATGAACTATGACAAGATTTGAATTATTTCCACAGGAAACTCACTCCTACAAACCTCGTGCCTTTACAAATGTTACAAAAATAACCAATAAGCTCACAAAATAGAAAATATAAATCTACTGTTGTTATGCTAAGTAATAAGTGGATATATCAGGGTTGGTATTATGATAAGACATGGAATCTTTAAAACGTCTTAATGGATGACAGAGAAAAAGTATGCTAAAGTCTCTGTGCAGAAAGAGATATTTCACTGAAATCTCCATAAACAGTTTTTGAAAGGTTCAATTATGGAAAAGTTTGGAAAAAAAAAGACTTGTAGTTCTAACTTACCAAAACCCATTCCATTAACCAATAATTTCTGGCTGATCCCAGGAAAGAATAGAAAATTTAAATGAAGCTTTTATTGTCTTTAAAGTTTGTTTAAACTGGTCACCAAAAATAAATTTTAAAATGGGCTTCCAAATAGAAAATCTCTGAAAAAATAAAAGAGGCAAAGAATAGAAAGGAAGATGACATGGAAAAAAAAAACCTAGCATGAATAGTCACAATGTTCATTGCAGACCTGAAAATAAAATGTTGATCTTCTAAATTCTTATTAGACATCTATATATAAGTTCAAATTACTTTCAAAATTGCTAACATAATGATACATCTTTCAAAGCAACTTTGAAAAAACGACTAATATTTTGGAAGCTAGCACTATACTATTTTTACTTAATTATTATAGTAATGTATCTGGAAAGCAAACAAGGTATTTTTCTTACTGTACTGATTTAAAAAAAACAAACCACCAAACTCTTGTATAATGCCTCAAATACACTCTAGATTAGAGAAAAATAGTTATCTATTCTTTATATTCTCTTCACATAGCATGTGAAAAAAGGTTTCCTTACAAAAAAAAAACCTCCAAAAAACCTTATCTAAATACTTTATTATTATAAACTCTAATTACATTTTTTAACTGTTTTTACTTTTTTTGTTTTAGGTTTTTCTTTTTCATAAACCATATAAAAACAGGTAAAATTGTTTTGTGAGTTTGTCCTTGATTAAGCTAAAAAGTGTTTGCAGCTGGAATGATTATGTTTAATCTTCTGTGTTGTGAGGGAAAGTAATCCAAAAGACAACAATAAATAATTGTGTTTCCACCTTGGTTTAAGTCTGTATAATCAATGTTATTGAATAGTATAAATAAATAACAGAAGATAGCTCACATTGTCCAAATAAGTATTACTTGGTAAGAAGAATACCTTGCTCTGTGACCCAAGATCTTTTTTGGTAGATGGAAGGTTAGCAATCTTAAAATACTCTTATAGTTTTCATTTCTTACAAAATGTTTTCCTTAAGTGGTATTTCAAAAAAATTGTGTAGTCTAACCTTAAAGAAAGAACAGGAAATTTTAATGCTGGAGAATGTGTGTTTTCTTGTTCTTTCTGGTTTTGTTTTAAGAATCTGTATCAGTAACAGCTTCACATAATTGACCTTGTACTGTAGTGAGGAAAAATATTCTAATTTCAGACTGTTGATAGAAAAGACCAATTCGGTCACCAAGGTCACAAGTTTTTGAACCATCCTTACTTTGTGTGGGCTTTTTTTGTTCTCTTGACAAGCGTATCCACCAAGCCCCACTTATCAGGAAACATCCTATGAGTTGGAGGTCTGAATGTAATTTCCAGGACAATCAATAGGAGTCGACACGGTGACAACTGAGAACCACGCAGCTACTCACTCAACACCAACCCCCCCAAAGCCACCATCAACCTCTTGCTCCCAGCAATGAGGAGAATTGGAAATAAAAAGTACACGTCATGTATTGAGATAAGAACAGTTTAGTAACTGAAACAAAATAAAATAATGGCAATAATAAATACTAATAATATTAATAGTTGTATTGAAAAGGAGAGAGAAAGAGGAATAAAGCCCAAGAGAAAGAAGTGATGCACAGTAAAATTTATCACCAGCTAATACCTAATGTTCAGCCCGTCTCCAAGCAGCTATCAACCCTTCCCAGGCAAGTGTCCCAGTTTATATTCTGAACATGGTGTTCTATGGTATGGAATATAGGGTGGATAATGTCTTGGTTTCAGATGGGATAGAGTTCATTTTTTCTCATTAGCTAGTAGGAGAATAACATTGTCAACACACTGATCCTTTGGTTGCTGCTTAGTAGTGCTTACCCTAAGTCATGGGCTTTTCAGTTCCCCATGCTCTGCCAGTGAGCAGGGGCACAAGAAGCTGTGAGGGAGCACAGCCAGGACAGCTGACCTGAGCTGGCCCAAGGGAAAGAAGAAAATTGTTTCCACAGAAGCAGCATAGGGTTATTATATAGAATAACCATCTTTGCTACACTTTACTCCTCAGCAACTGCTAGGATGTATTCAAAACATTGCATTCTGCCAAAATCATAGTTTGCTTGGTTTTTGGTTTGTTTTTAACTTACCTATACACTCCTGAAAAGAGAAGAGAAATTTGTCATGGAAATGCTTTCAGAGCTTCAACTACTAGAACTCTATGACTTTGTTATGTAAGAATTAAATGTGCCATCTCTCTGCACTCTGAAAAGCAGAATTCCCAGAAGGGAGTTTCAAGTAGATCACTACCATGTGCTGGAGAATGTTCATTGATGATGTGAGAATAGTTATTCACAAGCTCTTTTAGCAGATCTTCTCACCACTCCAGAATTTTGAAATCCTCATTTATATCAGCAGGTCATTGAGGTGAAACCACATTTCTTTGGGAAAAAATATATGCTAAACTAGATGAATACATTTTCTGAGCATAATATAATTTTTGGTGCCATCTTTTTCACATTACAGCATTTCTGTAGATCGTGTGGGCTAAAGGAATTTGTGTTAAATCACAATGAATGAATGGAGTTTGCAATATCAGCACCAAGATCTCTTACTAATTTTTTTCAGGAAAAAAACAGTAAAAGCAGGGGGAGGGGGAGGGGGAGGGGGAGGGGGAGGGGGAGGGGGAGGGGGAGGGGGAGGGGGAGGGGGAGGGGGAAGGGGAGGGGAGGGGAGGGGGAGGGGGAGGGGGAGGGGGAGGGGGAGGGGGAGGGGGAGGGAAGGGAAGGGAAGGGAAGGGAAGGGAAGGGAAGGGAAGGGAAGGGAAGGGAAGGGAAGGGAAGGGAAGGGAAGGGAAGGGAAGGGAAGGGAAGGGAAGGGAAGGGAAGGGAAGGGAAGGGAAGGGAAGGGAAGGGAAGGGAAGGGAAGGGAAGGGAAGGGAAGGGAAGGGAAGGGAAGGGAAGGGAAGGGAAGGGAAGGGAAGGGAAGGGAAGGGAAGGGAAGGGAAGGGAAGGGAAGGGAAGGGAAGGGAAGGGAAGGGAAGGGAAGGAAAGGAAAGGAAAGGAAAGGAAAGGAAAGGAAAGGAAAGGAAAGGAAAGGAAAGGAAAGGAAAGGAAAGGAAAGGAAAGGAAAGGAAAGGAAAGGAAAGGAAAGGAAAGGAAAGGAAAGGAAAGGAAAGGAAAGGAAAGGAAATGTAGGCACAGATAGGGAAATGTCTTCTCCATCTTTCAGCATTTTGAAAGGAAAATTGAATTGTCCTACCTTATGGACAAAGATTTGCTTCATCTTTTCCTAGAGGCGAAAAATTCAATACTGCGTCATTGACAAGTGTCAAAGAGAGAGGAGTTTGTAAGCACAAGTGGAAGGTTTTGAAACAGTCAATAAGGAATGAGGGAGGTGGAAAGGGTCCATGAGGCTTGTTTGAGGAACACGTGTCCTGTTTGCCAGCAACTGCTTTCTCTACAGGTGTTCCCCTTGGTCTAGCCTCTCCAACAGTTATGTCTCTACTTCCTAAACACTGCTGCAGCTTTCTCAGGCTGCTACCATTTCAGCAGGGAGGAGCTTATCTCGTGTCTGCTACTGCTGTAATGATGGGATCAACAGTGAGGGAAACAAGCCCTGGTGGTGGGACAATGGTCCAGGAGTGGTTGATCTATTTGTCACTATTAACTATGAAGGTAGGCATCAGTTTTGGAACACCAGTGCCATAGTGATGCACAAAGTGTGAATAGGCATTAACAAAAATAAAATTATAGCTGGAAAAATATATTTTTTTAAAATAAAAGGCAATATAAACCTAATTATATCAACCCACCATATAAATTCATGGTGTACACTAGATAGATATAACAGCAGACTAAGTAAATAATAATATTTTATCTGTACAATGTGCTGCCTTTTAATTTAGTTTTAAGGTTTAGATCATATTCAAACACCATTTTTAGTTGCCTTTTCTATGACTTTATCATTATTTTTTCTGAATGCATTTTTTGTTTTACACATGACAACGTGTTGTAGCAATGTGTTTTCCACTTTAATATGCTTTGTGTGAAAGTTGTTTCTATAATTAAATTTAAAACATTTGCTCCTTGTTCTGTTCAATGTCATCCAAATCTTATGCTGTAAATTTCCATTCCTTCTCTATTTTCTCTATGTTAGGCACTATATCATACTATACTTTGCCTTTTTTGTTTCACCTTTATCCCAGCGAAATCTTTTACAATCTTAGAAGTCCGTAGAATCTCATGTTTCTTTGTACAGAAACTGCTTCAGTCCTTTCCCCAGCTCTCTCTTGTGCAGTTCTATTACATACATTGCATGTATTCTGTTATGTAATATTCTATGTACATTTTAGGTCTATATCTACTTATATAGTTAGAGAGAGGAATAGAAAGACATGGGGTCACTAGATATGCACACCATATTCAAACTTCAAGCACATGATAGCATATTACACTTTTGGGTAATTCCTTCTTTATTTTTTTTTTTTTAATATCTGTTTTACAGGACTAAAAGGAAAAGGCCATTGTGCCACAATTGCTAGGCTGACTGCACTAATTCCATATAAATGCCAGAATTCTGTAAAACTGTAAAAAGGAAGTTTCCTCTTCTTTGAATGGGCAGCCAAAATCTTCTTCTGGAGTGGAAATTAATACTCCAGCCTCCAAAAAATTTTAATTATTTTATTTGTGCTGCACTTATACTCTTGGCTTTTCTCAGATGCTGAGATTATTTAGTGAAATAGCTATCTCTCATAAAAAAAATTTATAATTTTGGACAAAAAGAAATCTATAAAGTCTACCAGAAAAATAAGAGATAAAACTTAATTTCCTTAAACAGACAATTCTTCAAAAATTTAATCAGTCTTTAAAAAAATCTGCATCAATAGGAAAAAACCCAGTTTTTTTGTCTTGGTCAGCGTCCTATGTCATTATTTCAATTGAGTGTGATCTGTCCTGCCTGTAAGTCATCATTGACTCTTAAAGCAGTTTTAGGCTCTTACTGTTACCAGTCTTCCAGAACATTATAAAGAATAAAATGTTATTGCCATTATATGTAAAACTTAGAAGAAATTGACTTCATTATATGAATTGATTACCCTTTCAGTGAGTCTCCTCTTGAAATTATCCCTTGTCTAAATCATTTATGCAGGAATACAATTGGAAGAAAATAAAAAACTTTATCTTCATATAAATGTATATCTATATAAAAAAGAACAATTACTCAGTAGTGTCTGAATATTCTATGTTTCCAAAGTACTTAAAACTAAAATTTTTAAGATATAAACTTGAAGTTAAGAACCACAAAAGCAGAGAAAAATTCTAATCTAAGTTTTACTTTGCAGATGTGAGGCTCTTGGGCACCAAATGTGGAACTGAGAAGTGATTTAAGTACCAAAATTCAAGTCCATAATCTTCAAAACATCCTGAGAAGAGACTGCTGACATGTAAGATTGCCCCAGGAGATTTCTCAAGATGTATGGCACACTGCTACCACGAAGAGCCAGGATTGTTGCCATTTTGGCATGGCTGCATACTACGCACTTGTTTGATACTTAGCCCCCTTGGTAATCTGCATAGTCCTGCTTTTCTCAAGGACTCAGCTGGAATTGGAGATACTCTTTAGTACAGTTCAAACACAGAAAAAAAATCAGGTCAGCACAATATTTAGCAAATATTGCTACTTTCACTGAAAAATGTAAAAGTGATGATTGAGAAAAAAAGAAGGATACAATTATCCATATTAAATAGAATATTTGTACTCCTTCAGAAATTGGGAGATACAGTCTCAAAATCCTTCCTAACATGAAAAAATTCAAACTCAGGTATCCCATTCCAACTCACTTGAAGGTGAGTTCATTACATGCTTCTGGGGAACCTGTGTTGATGAAAAGTAAAAAAATGCTATGCTGTTTGTTTAATTAATAAAGCTTTTGAATTAAAAATAGCAGTCAGTTTTCTTTACCTGTCAGACAGACTAGAAGACCAAAGAAATATATAGTCAGTTCCCACAGAAATAAAAACTTAATTGTCAGTATCTATAATAATTTTGACTTATCAGCATTTCCTCTCTTTTTCTCCTTAAACCTTTATAGTTTTATAGTATTTCTCTTATTACTTCATCTAGCTGGGAAACATATACTTTTTTAATTCTGAACAGGAATCTTGCACAACCTATATCTAGACCTTTTTTGTGGCCATACTGATATCACGTGAAAAAATAAACCATTCCAAGAACTTATACATATCCTGCTTCCTATCCCCCTACTGTTAAATACATTTAGTACAATGATACTGGTCTGGAGACTTGGTATGACTGTACTTACTGTTTCACAGGAAAATGAAACTCTCTGAAAGTACATATATTAATGCACTACAGATACTATCCAAAGGACAGCATTCATAGGAGCAAAAATGTGGTTTAATTTTTTTTTTTCTCCACATATCTAACTTGACAGTTTTGTCAAGTTGTTTATAATTAACTTATGTGGAAATTACAGGTATATTCCATTCAGGGGATATTAATTGATTTATAACTCTACTTCTACTGTAACTGTTCTATTTAATGTACCTTCCTCTACCAAAAAGAACTGGAACTGAAATTCTATTTGAATGGATTCTGTCAGGATTTTCTCCACCTTTTAGTTTAATCTTTACCCATCCCTGTCACTGCAATCCCATTTCCCCAGAAACATCAATAAAGATTTAGGCTTTGATGAGGACACGTCATAGTATAACAATATTATTCTCTTTTCTCTTCTTACCATTGATATAATGCACTTTGAATTGGCAGTCAATGTCTTTATATTTATAAATTTGCAGTTAGAAATTAGTTGTAGCTTGTAAGAAGCATCTGTTTTGCCTATATTTGGCATAACTGTAATTGGGATAATATTTGCTAACTGAGAAAGACAGGGTGGATTACAGCAAAGCAATTCTGAGACTATACTAGCTGTCACACTGAGTTATAAACCAG
This sequence comes from Vidua macroura, assembly GCF_024509145.1. NCBI lineage: Eukaryota > Metazoa > Chordata > Aves > Passeriformes > Viduidae > Vidua > Vidua macroura. Next base: position 54,430,055 of record NC_071572.1, on the reverse strand, counting down.
CTTTCAGTGTCATTGATCTTTACATGAAACCTCCATCACTCAGTAGAATTGCTAGGGAATGCAACTAACCCAGGAAAAATGGTAGATTTGTGCCTCTAACTTTTTTGATTTTTTTCCCCTTCATCTGACATGGTAGAAAAGCAACCACTCTCTGCATTCACATGCACAAAAAAGGGAAGTTAATTTAGTATTAAGGTTCAGAATTTAGCCTATTGGTAGGTGATAAGTTTGTGTTAGCTACAAACATCTAGTTCATGTATATCTTGATGTTCCTTCACTTGATGATCCTTTTTATGAGAAAACTTTGAAGTCAGCATAGGTTCCTTTAAACTTTATTTAGAAGCTAAAGCAATTTGTTGGAAATATGTTTAATATATTTATCTAGTTATCCATTAATTAAGACATTGGTACATTTCCATATTTTCACAAGTGTCAGCTTATTTACACATTTTTAAAATATATTCCTGCTGTTTATATAACTTAAAAAAATAAGCAGGCATCAATGACAGTATTCACAAACAAGCAATAATAACAATGAAAACAAGTCTTGGGGCAATCATTCATTCAAAACCAAAACAAAACAAGCTAAAATAAAGGATGGTTGGAAATTATACTGAGTAACATTAACTTTATCAAAATTAAGGGATTCTATTTATTTCTCCATACATTGATGGTACCCGAAGATTTCTGAGACATCTTCATGGAGCTGATAGACACTAAATATTACCATCTGAAAATGTGTTTTCTTTGTCTAAGGAAAAGAAGAACGACACTAATAACATCTTGAATGGCAACAGATGTCTATTTTGATCAGCTGAACTCAGCACTAGCTGTCTGAAATGTCTAAATATGAGCAAGGTGTCTAATTTCTCATTACAGAAGTTCTCTTACCTATTATAAACTTCCACCAACTCCTTCACAAGATATGCCACAATGACTTTTCAATTAAATATAAGGTGATTGATGCCATCAAGTACAAAGAAAAGGGTGGGAAGTAAGTAATGGAACCATATGTCATGCAGGTAGACTAGGGAGAAATTAATCACTCGTTACATCATCAGTGACAAAAGACATTATGAACTTAAGAAAAGGTCCAAACCAGAAACTGATATCCCCATTGCCTTTAAAGTGTATTTGTAGCTGAGCAGGAAGTATTTACAATTTTACATTGATATCCCAGTCTGAGCCTGACTGAAATGCTGTCTCATATGTAGAGACATGATAATTAAATCTTACACGGATGATCTCACATAGTCAATAGCTAGCTAGTCAATTTGAGATTGGTCACTCCAGACCCATCAAAATATGTGGTTGCTGATTAGCTAATCTCAGTGTTCACACTGCAGACAGGACTGTAACAGGGACTATAATAAATAGGATAATGCATATAAAGTACTGGAAAAGAACAGTTCCCACAGTTCTACAAGGGCTAAATCTGAGTATAGATTCAGTTCAGAAGGCATTTCAGACATATCCACTGGATTGTCCCACTTTAGTCATCTTCCTACATCTTAGCACAAGTCTAAATACAGATACTATCAGGTCTTTTTATCACATTCATCTGCATGTGCATTGGAAAAGGCCAAAAGTGAATAGGAAGAGGGGAGGCCTCACATTCTATGGCTACACCAATAAAGAAAAAGATAGGAACAGCACTATATCTTACAGGTGCCAGCTGCCACTTCTGGTCCTAAATGAACTATTTATAATAACTATAGATTCACATCTTTGAGTTTTAATAAAACAAAATAAGACAATTTTTCAGCACATGACTCCAGATTGCATAATGAAATTTGGGCCTTCTGTTTGCACCTTATATTGAGCAGCCACATTTGCATGTTTGTACCACTAACAGTACCTGAAAGGCACTCTACTAGGAACTGTGCCAAGCTATTTTATGGAAAACTGCTAAGTGAAATAGGCCATTTCTTCACAGAAGTTTGATAATGATTGAGCTAATGATTTGAGCCTGCCTAATGCAGCCTTCCTGATTACTTGTCCCAGTGACATACTAGTAAGTCCAGCTGTAGCTGGTAACTCAGCCATGGAAATGTAAAGAAAGCTTTCTTTGTGATAAGGAAAATACCATTGAAACTAGTTGGTGGTAATCAACATTCTTCATTAAATTCTCCGGAAAAAATAATGTTTTCTGAAACTAAAATATCCTTATTAGGCAAAAATCCATTCTTAAGAAAAGTACATGAAATCTGCTCAAGAATATGATCTAAATGGAATGGGAACAGCAGTGAGAATTTCAAAGTTTACCTGTAGGTCCATGAGTCAAAGTTTCAGCAGAGAAACTATACTGGATAAGGGCAGAAGCCAATTAGTAGAAGTAGAATTCAGGGCAGGGCAAAGGCTTTTGGGGAATGATATGCCTATTACTAGAAAAGATACAGGAAATATCAGTCATATCCATTGGTTTTTTGAGACATCTTGGAATCAAGAATAAAAAGGAAAACTCCTTTGTATCTCTTTAAAAAAAAAAAATAGTTGCATCAGAAACTCATAATTCAAATTAATCAATTTCTTCTCCTACTGGAAGCACAGCACTGAAACTTGAGCTTGACTAGATTCTCAGGCCAAAATAATAGGATTATATTATAGACCACTTCCAAATCATAGTTTAAAAAGTCTAGATAGCTGAAAATAAGACAAAAGATGAATAGCGAAAGTTTAAAGTGTTCTGCTGTGAAATAATGCAGCTTATAAATTTTAACTTTATTTAAAATATAATTATTACTGTAGTGTATTATGGACCTGTGGTAACTTCAGTAGGGAAGAAGTTTCTAACAAGTTGCTAAATCTTACAGTATAAGTGAAAGGACTGGAGAGAATCATATTGTCTCTCTCACTGAACAGATCAGCAGCAAAATTATTCTGCCCAAGGCACAGGAAACAAATAATGTTAAGTACAATACTATTCCTGTTATAGTCTCTCCACAGTCCTCAAGGACTGTCATGTTTCTGGCACCAATTTCTTTACACGTCGCTCTTTGTAAGCAGCCTTTGTGCCCTCGTACACACTCAGCCTGTTCATCTGCATTCACAGCTATTTATATTCAAGACTGGAAGGACACCCAAGGACGATAGTTCTTCCTGAAGGTCTAGTGCTATACTAAAGGTAAAGATAAACTATTTAATTTCCTAAGATTGCTGAGCCTACTTGAACACTAGGACTAGACAATGAAAATGAATGTATTAATGTCTTTGACTTATTCTCAGTAAAATTGAAAATATCTGAATTATTCATTAATAAACCCTTATATTTACCTATACGCTCATCCTGTTGTGTTTTATACAAAAACCTATCATTTGAACAGTCTAAGGAAAAGGGAATGATTTCCCCCCTTGGTAAATATTAGTAGTAGTAGAAAATATAGCTTTATCATTGTTATAGCAACCTTTTATAGAAAACTGTAATACATATTATGCTTTACAAAGACAGAAACATTCTGTCAAACTTACTTAACCTAAGCAAAAGGAAAAGCAAATTACTGCAAACCAAGGCAAAGGACAGTTCTCATAACCCATGCAGATAGATACTAGGTTCATTCTTGCTGTACAGATGCAGTATCTACAGTTGATTATTCATACTTCCAGTTTTACTTGTTGTTTTCAATTAATCTCACCTAATTTTAGGCAACAAACATGTATGTATGAAATCGCCTTATTTAGTCTATTGAAACCTATTTGTAGATATCTCCAAATGTGAATCAGATCTCAAAATATCCAGGAAAATATGCTTTTATTTAGAAGGAAAGCCCTTGATAATCATAACAATAGTTTTTATAATGTTTTCTGGTTTATTTTTATATCTCAATCCTTAGACATCTATATTAGTAATCCCATTATATACTTTGGTCTGTATGGCAAAATAAGTGCTTAATTTGGTCTGGTTTTGCCTAAAAGAGGGCTATGGGCCAATCTAGACTGCAACTTCCTATAAAAAATTGTCTGTCTGTTACTACTTTGTCCAGAGCACTAAATTTTGGGCATTGCACTCGTATTGCAGAACAACTTCTGTATAACCAAAGATTACTCCTGGTTTCCTTCTCTGACAATATTGTTACTGTTTGTACATTAATTGGTGCAATAAAATATTGGTGAAAGATTCAGTCTCTTCTTGGTAGTGGAATGGAAATTTTTTTCTCACCCTGAAACAAACTTATTTGTGACCTGTTTCCTCATAAAGCTATGTGACAAATATTCTATAACAGCATGGGTATATCAAGACAGCATTTTGGGAACTACAATAAAAGTGAGTTTACTGAATTTCTGGATATCTTTCACATTCACCATAAAGTGCATGATGCTAATTTACTAATCAATAAAGAAATTAACAAAATTTTAAAGGAGTTGGAAACTCCAGCCCATAATTGTGTGTATATAAATAATACTTAAAATCAACTTTATAATAGTTGTATTATAGCTAATAGTGTAGAAAGTACTTAATCAGGGTTGACTCTCCCATTAAAAATTTTATGGGCATAATTAATATTGTGTAAGACAACTAGTTCTGGACTGTACTAGATATGATTTTAATATACTGAACACCCAGAACACAATAAATCATAAGTGAGAACATTTAAAAAGATTTATGGAAGCCTGGTGAGTAGAAAGATGTTAGCCACCAGCCAGTCTGGTCATCAGAAAATCTGGTATTTTGCTACTTCTTGAATAGTAAAGTGTTTCAAGAGTTTTTGTATTTCTTTGCTCTACATCCTCCCTCACACATCAAGAGACACTACACATAGTCCCACACAGGTGGCATTGCAGAGATAGCAAAAAATGAGCACAATTAAACTAATGAGTGATTTAAAAAAATATATGTTATTTTGTCATATGTAAGTTTCTGAACAACAAGCACTACATTTAAATACTTTTATAGTATTTTGAGATTTTCTTGAAAATAATTTTTTACTTTATGGTATCATACACGCATCCTGAAACAGGTGAGAGAAATCATTTCGTGTGATGCACACATTAAAAATATTAACTAAAATTAATAACTTTTCATATAGGAATTATATATGTCATCCCCAATGTTTCAAGGGTGTCAACACAATTGCAAAAACACATGCTCAAAGGGCTTTTATGAACTCATTCTCTACAACCAATGAAGGTTACCCATTATTTCACACTTTTTTTTTTTTTGGCATTAATTCCACCATAATCACAATTCTTTTCATTATAAAAATGAAGAGGGTATAGGTGTATATGTATATGCAAAAAGTTTCAGATTCCCTTGACATATGCTCCAAGCAAGGTGGTCATGAACCACCTTGCTTTAGAAAACCTTCAGCCCCATTGCCCCAGTATGGAGATGAATCAGAGTCCAGGCAACCTTTCCTCTACCCACACAGTTCCACTCAACAGTGCCTTAAGACATCATAATGCACCCAGCAGGGAAGAGTGAGGACTGTGATGTATCTGAAACTATACCCATGCATATGTTGCCACTGGGTAAATGGAATTGGCCAAATTTCACCAGCCATAATCCCCTACTGAAATAAGACATGTAAATCTTTTCTTTGAAAGACTGAAGGCTCAAGGCCATTGTGATATCCAAGAAATCCACGGAAGCTATTGAAAAGAAGGGAGACATCGGAACAGATTGCCTGGAGAAGTTCTGTATGTGTCATCCCTGGAAATACGGAAGGTCAGATTGGAGGTACTCTCAGCAACCTGGTTTAGTTAGTGGAAGGTATCCCTGCCCGTGACAGGGGACTTGGAACTAGATGATCTTTAGTATGGATTCCAACTGAAGCCTTTTTGTGACTCTATGATGCAGCTACAGGTGAAGTGAAGTTCATGGGTGACCTAAAATGACTCCTGCATGCCTGCAAATGAAATTAACATATCTCTGAGATGAAGCCTAATGGCTCCAAAGTCCTTTTAATACTTTGAGATCTATTCAGTTACCTAAATCTCCTTCTCTGATGCTATTTAAAATGGCCAGGGTACTAAGGAAGAATAAACAGGATGAAAGATGTTCAGGGGGCTTAGAGAAGGTATGTTTTAAAGCATTTTAAAAGACACGAGATGCTAACAATTAGGCAAGTAAAGTGTGTCCTGAGAGAAACACCTGAGATGGGTTCCAAAGAAATTCTTATGGCACCTGTGAGTTTCACAATGCTCAGCCTGGAGCTAGGTTAACTGATAAGTCCATGAATCATTTGAACTTGATGTTTTTTTTAAAAGCAGATACTTGCAATTTTTGTCCTGACTTTAATTAATGATCCCTTTGAACTTCTCTGTAGCTTATGAAGGATCCATAATCAGTTCACAAACTGCCTCATGGAAAATTCAATGGCAACTGTCCAGTGAGTCCATAATGTTATTTAATGTTTTTCTGGCAAAGGGCCCACCAGAAAACTTCATAATATAAAGGTGACCATGTTTGTAGGAATCTTATCAGTTGCACAAGCATAATAGGTGCCAACATACTTAAAACTCTAAACTTATAAAAGTATAGTTCTCTAAGTCAATATTTTTATACCAAACTAAATGTGGTGTTTTCGGTTTACCTAAAGCTGTTTCCCAGGCAACACAGGAAACTCATATTCTGAGACTTATAAGACAGTTCCAAAAGAAATTCTGTGCAACCCTCTTTGTAAAGCAAGAGAAAGACAAAGCAAAAAAAAAAAAACCAAAAACATTAGTTTTCTGAATTGAGTTATTTCACCTCAAAGCTTAGTAAGAACAATGTTTGAAAACCCCTGCTTTTGCATCTGATGTAAAGAAAGAATTAGTAGCAAAAAAATAATATAGAAAAAGAATATAGAACACATCAGATGTTTTACTTTTCAGCAACTATAAATTGCACTTTCTTTTTGGCATTGGGAATTCATTTGTAGATTGGCAGCCTTCCTGAGTGCTCAGATGCCATGAAAATTGTTATTGTTACTTAAATATGATATCATGGCAGTTTATATAACTTTCAAATACTAACTAATAATTTTGATTTAAATAGCCAACTTTCTATGCTTACATATAGATATCAAAGGTAGTTTTGAAGCATATGTCATTGCCTTTAGAATGCATAATTATGCAAAGTATTATTAATGTTCATTTTAAAAAGTTAAATAATCAAAATATGTAATAGACATCATCTACTTACAATCAATTTACATCATAGCTACATTTACAGAATGAAATTGCACTGATTAGAGGCACCTGAAAAATTCATATGATCTAACTGCCTGCAGTACAAAAGAATTCTGTTTCCGGCTTATATTTGTATGGTAAGCTTGGTTAAAAAAAAAGATGTATACAGAACCTGAGCCAGTTGTCTAAACAGAAGCTTCAAGAGTCATTTGAGTTCCTCTGAGATGGTATAAGAAGGTGGCAGATACAACACAGAAACTATGGGAGTCCTATGAAGTAGCAGCTAGTGATTGTTGGGGATACGTTTGGTCATTCCAAAGGTTAATTTGTTTATTTAAGGAAACAAAACCTCTTTTCCTGCTGCTCATCCCATTTGTACAATTTGCCTTTATTTGGGGAACTGGAAGATGAAACATAGCTGTCAGCTGAACGGCAGGAATTTTGCTTTAGATATGTTTCAACAGAATCTGATATTTTATCTGCTTATGTCAGATATTCTTGTATTTCTCTTTTTCAATTTTACAAAGATGTTGTGAATATCAGTTTTTGTCTGGATTCATAGAAAAGGAGTATTTGTGAAAATTTACGTCAGAAAAAGCTGTGAGCTGCACTAGACTTCAAACACCAAAGAACAATATTTGATTTATTTTAAGGTAAAAATAAACAACTAAGTATTTGAGGCATCAGAATGCAGGAGATCTGTGTAAGTTGGGGTTATGGGAAGCAAAAAAGTAAATTTCATCAGAAATATAAACAACATCAGATAAACAAGAATTTAATTTCAAATATACGTCAAAATGTTGAAATTTATTTTCATTTTCCACCAGGAAAAAACTGAAATTTATCACTAAGCAAATAATTCCTTCAAAGACACTGAGGCATGGGAGTATTTCCTTGACTTTAGGAGGAGCCAAACTTCATTCTTTAAATAACTTAGGGTAGACATTAAAATTTTGCTCGCTCCTGAGATGATTAACTGAACCACTAAGCCTGTGGTCTATTCTTTGTAGTGGCCTTTTATAATTAATAATTTCACCCTAAAGCCTAGAAAGTTTTATCATAATTCACATTTTCCATGAAAACATTTTACTTCAACAAACAGATCTCAGTAAAAAAAAAAAAAAAAAAAAAAAAAAAAAAAAAAAAAAAAACCAAAAAAAACCACATCTTAACAGGAAAAACAGATAAAGGTTAGAAAAAAGGTGAAAAAAATCTCTGGCAACAGTTGTTAGCAAGCAAGTAGAAATGTCTAGATGAGCAAAGCACCAAGACCTTTCCTGAGTGATACTTCTGTGTATTCTGGTACAATTTGACTTTTAGAGCAATACAGCTGTATTAGTCCCACTGGCTAACAAACTGCATAAGAATGACACTGACTGTGACCAAGCTGAAACACCTCAATTATCACAGTTCTACATGACTAGGCTAAAGATACTAACTATCCCCGCCAGAGGAACAGATGATGCTTCTGTAAAATTCTTATCAGATGGTGCCTGATGAAAGTGCTTCCTCTATGTGCTTCTTCTGTCTAAGGACTGTCTTTAGGATTCTACAGACAATGGATGTTGTTTTATGGAAGTGAAGAGCTGGCCATTGCTGAGCATGCAGAACCTGCTGAGAAAATTTAATAAATGTGGCAAGACAAAATCTCATAATTGATTTGGATGGTGCTGTTTCTGCTGGACCTCAAAAAACTTATTTTCTAAGCTCAATGCTTTCCTGTGTTTGTATATACAATGAACAAACAGCAGCAGGAGGAGGAAGGCAAAACTGACAATGAAAATGAACTTACATTACTGCGTTCTCACTCATTTAGAACCTAAATATGCTAAGATAGTGCTAAAGATGAGTCTCACTTGAAAACATACCTAAGCATGCACAAACATAATGGCTTGGTTTATTAGTTTTGGATTTTCAAAATTCTGTGCATTATTTCCAGCTCCTTTTCCTGTTCTATAGTTTGTTTGGGTCTTCTTCCTTATTTTATAGGGGCACTATGCTAGAAATGAAAAAATATTCATGAACATGTTATGTGGGCATATGCTATGCATTTTTATAATTTAGAGAGACTATAGTTTTCCCCAGTTCATTGATGAAGACTACACTTGACAGTGTCTATTAAGTGTCACTCAGATATCAGTATTTTAACCAGCTTTCTCATTACTGAAGCAGATTCTTTTGTCTTTAATTCAACCAACCCTTTTACTCAGGAAAGGTCCTTACTCAATATAGCTATCAATATTAGCTAGATTGCCTGAAATAGAGCTAATGTACATGATTTCCAGCCTAATGCAAAGTAATTCTAAATCAGAAAACTAAGCCAAAGCTATGATAAAAACCATGTAAAACCATCAATTAATTATGCTTTCAATTTTGTCAAATTACAAAAAGAAATACACAACTCATAATTTTTTAACTTACTGGAATGTTTCATCAAAATCTTTTTAGGAATAAATGTACTAATTCAAGTAGTAAGATTAATTTATAGATAAGTGATAAGAACATAAATTAATTAATCTGAGGCTATTTGGGATGTAATGAAGAGATTATTAATGAAATTACATGTTATGATATTAAGCCTTTTCACTAAGTGTAATGAAACTTTAATTAATACTTTTGACTTGAAAATGAGCAGCATCATCAATATCATGAATGATAACAGTGTTGAAAAGACATGTTAAGAATTAATGACAAATGAAAATTTCATCCTACAAGACTTCCAAGTATTTTTTATTCAAATTTACTAAATTTAAATATGCCAAAGTCTTAAAGAGTATACATGAGGTCAAAATGGGAATGACATCAAGTATCCTGACTGATTCTGGCAAGTTACTCTACTGTAGGTCTAAACACAGAGCTAAAGGGGGGGAACCTAATCGGAATTACAGTCAAATTGAAGAAATGCATGATTCTAAGCAAGAGAATATGGCCACTGATTTCTCCAGATAAAAGACCTAATGTTTTGTGTATTCTGAAAATTCATAAGAAAACACTTGTGTCTTCCATCACAATACATAGAAAAACCTGAATTAAGAAACCAGTTAGTCAGGTGAACTTTTCTACCAAAATATTAAAGGGTTTTAGTTTCACTATACCTTCACTCTTTTTTTGTCATTCCTGCTACTAGTAATCTGTGGCAGATAACAGGTAAGACTAACAACTGGGTAATATGAATGATAACTATATTCTTATCACTTCTATTCTACTCAGCTGGCCTTGATGCTTTTGTCAAAGGAAACTTGAATTGAGCTCACAGACTGGCACTGCTAATTTTGTTGCTCTATAAAACTTAATCAGCTATCTTTCAACTACTGACTGGAGTAGAGTTTTCTCATTTTCACCTATTTGTGTAAGAACAGAAAGAACTTGAAATTCTGTAACCTTTGAAATCAACAGGATAAATGTTCTAGCCTTCCAGGTCTGGGCTAATGAGCATCTGTGGGAATTAAATTAAAATTGTGGGGTATACAACACTTGCTTTCCTTCTTTAAGTACAGAAAAAAAAAAAAAAAAAAAAAAAAAAAAAAAAAAAAAAAAAAAAAAAAAGATGTACTAACTAGATTTCTCTTTCTTTTCACATAAAAAGTAGATTTGGGGAATGTATCTGAAGGAAGGAAAGAGTGTGAACAGAAAGAATTTCAAAGTAAATAAAATGTGGCCTACATATCTCCTCAAGAGTAGTACTGATACTATGTTCAACAGTTAAATTAGGTGACATTTTGAGGAAAAAAGTAGTCAATCTTTCAAGTGACTGAAACTAAATTTTCACTTATATAAATACTAGAAAAGGAAAAAAATAGAATCCAAAAATGAGTATTCAGATTATAGGTAATGCCTGTGTAACAACATTTAATGAGATTTTGCTAAGTAACAGGTCTGAAGAACTATTTTATTATTTAAAAGTTTTGTGACAAATTCTGATAAGAAAGTGCTAAAGTTTTAAATTAGCACTTTAACTCATATACTAAGAAACAAACTTACTTGTAAATTTTCAGAAAACTCTACCTAAACCGAAAATCTCAGACAGCAAATCCTGGTTTTAAACATTATAATTTTAGGGAGTATATGATGTTCTACAAACGTAACAAGTGCATTTGTTCTTTAGGTGTAAAACTCCTTCATTGTGAAGCGACTCTCAATGTCTTCCTGCTCTCTTTCCTTCCTTTGTTTCATTGATCAGGAATGGGCTCAGGGGAGGGGTAGAAGAAAACAAAATACAGTGCATTGATTTACATTTAGAAAACCTTATTATATCTAGGTTTGACATAAGATCTTCCATGGAACCCACTATTCTCATTTTTGAGCAAATCCACACAAGAAAATAAAGAACATTCACACAATATCTGTAAACTGCAGTGCCACCCACATTTCACTGAGAGTATCCAGTAAAGGATGCTTAGAGATAAAGAAATAGACAACATTTAGAATTTTAATTCCCTGGAACATTCACCTCTTCAGCTTAAAAAGAAAAAAATCCTTTTATTTTAAATTCTTTCTTAATTGATATCTTTACAATATTTAATTTCATAGTATTCCTCGCACCCTCCAGTCTCACTTTTTCAGTTACATGTAAAAAGTACATGGGTAGTAAATTGACCCAATATAGACACAAAATTTTATGCAGAGTTAAGTTCCTTCCAATCACATTTAAACAGCCCACTTCTACTCCTAAAAGCCTTCACCCTTTCTTTTCACCAGTCAGCTGTCATCTAAGGAAAATATAATTAACAGAAAGATATTAAAACAATGCACACTAGAGAATAAAAGGCTCAAGCATAACCTGGAATTGTGCCATATCTGATGTTTAGCCCACATATATAGAGATTGTGTTATTGGGTTTCCTATATAGTAGAGTGATAAAATTATTTTATTTCATAACCTGGGGAGGGACAAGGTGGGGGTGCAGGGGAGGGAAGAAAAAGAAAAAAATCGTTCTGTTCCTCTAGAGGAGCTCTTGGTTTGATATATTATTTTAAGATTGACAAAGACATTCTCAACTACAATGACCAAAATGGAAAATAATGACATTAATGTCCTCTTCCTTACCTGAAATAATAAAAGGAATTAAATAATAGTGTATATCATGACTCAGAATATATATGATGACCAAATAATGAGTTATTACCTTACCTTAGTTATTACCTGTGATGAGAAATACTCATCACAAAGATACATCATCTTTTGTCTTAGATAATACATCTTAAATTGAGAAAGAAAAGCAAATACTTGATAATATTTGCAGAACTACTTGGAAAAATAAAAGGAACTTTCAAAGTTTTCCACGAGGCGTCACCAAAGTCTTTATGAAAGTTTCCATAACAGGCAGAAGATGTAAAATCTAAATGATGTACTTTGTTTATTACGAAAACACTTTGTGTTAAAGTAGGGATGTTTGATGTTTAACTGATCTAGAAAGCCAGACTTCTTAAAGGAACCACCAGTATCATGCTTGTACTCTGAATAACATGGATTAATTTAGTCACTGGAAAGGTGTTTTTGATGTGCATAATCTGCATGTTACATTTCAATTAGCAAAACTCTATGACAAATACATGCTGTAAATAACTCCTGCACAGCTGTATAGAATAGAAATATGTCACCCACCATTTTTTTTTCTTTAGTTGAAGAAAAAAGGATGAAAAGAAAGGCCTTTGAAAACTCAGAAGTTCACAGTTTTAAAAGCCAGACAAGGGTGTGATTTGGGCCAAATAACAGGGGAAGAGTAGCCTTTGAAAAAATAACAGCTTGTTCCTCTTTGCTGAATATTACAATATTCAGTGCATCTCTTATCTAACTGAAGGAGTTTAATGCCATCTTAAGTGTTTTTAGCTTAAAATTGTGTTCTAATATAAAAATTTGGTTTGCTTACCTCCACATTACTGACATTAGATAGAACAGACAGATAAAAGTTATTCTCATTTCTCTACTCTTTTTCAGAAATTGTCAGTAAGCTTCAGCATAGTCTTCAATGACATTTATTGCTATTACATCAAGCAATAAACAAATGGTTTCTATAAAAGCAGAATATTAAAGAGAAGCTTTTACCTCAGCATGTAGAAACATCACAACAAATAAAGCATACTGGATTAAATACAAAAGGTATTTAGGCATCCATTTAAAGTGTGTAATTTAATTCATTCAAGTTCAGATGCTAAGTCTCCACACTTTTGATTAATTGCTGCAGTGATTGTCTGTATATGTAAGTGTACTTAAATAACCTAAAAAATCCACACCTCCTTTAGGTGGTTTTAAAAAAAAATAAAGAATTTTTTAAGCTCTTAAATAGAAATGTTACCCACAATCCTGAAAAGTCTCCAACCTCTTTACTCCTTCAGAAAAGCAAACTCTTGTTTTAACTGGGAACATGGAAATTTGCAAGTATCTGTCAGTTTATCCATCTCTTAAAAAAAAAAAAAAAAAAAAAACAAAACAAAAAAAAACCCAAAACAAAAAAAAAACCTGATCTATCTTATGCACAACAACTTCTTCTTGCATATCCCATTTTAATGTTTTTTTGTTGTTTTTTTTTTTTTTATTATTATTACTGTTTCTTGTGTGTTTTCTTTATGGTTTGGTTTGGTTTGGTTTAGACGGAGAGTTTTAGAAAAAAAAAACTATCTAGTTTTAAACTTTTTGAACCTTTTGGTAAGAAGGCAATTTTGTTTCTTTCTTATTTTTTCTTTCTTCTGGATCAATAATCCTTCATCCATGACTTCAAGTGAAACCCTCCTTTTAACTACTAAAATTACAGTGGAAATATCATATCTGAACACAAAGAGCCCCTTGGGAATGTAAACAGATTCTTAGTTTCTCATTATCTCTTTATTTTCCTGCTTGACTGATTTTGTCCATGCACACATGGTATCAAGAAATGAGAAAGATTTTTCAGAGTTTGTTCAATGCTTCATTCAATATACAGAAAATTTATACATAAAACCATTTAGACAGAGCTAAGAATTACTTAACCTACAGGTTATAAGATTCTTTTAAACATTTTTTAAAAGAGTCTATACTGTTTGTGCATCTATCCAGCACTGGATTTATCATGAATAAAAATTTCTACCCCGCAGAAAGGTGATCACACCATTTAGTACATTATAAATAAAAATGAAAGGTGTAAGAGAGCTTAAGGATGTAGTTATTTTTGGAAAATAATTTTTCCATCTCTACTAACTAGCACATAATTCTTTCAGCAGGTGTTAGGTTATCTTTCAGGATAAAGTTCAGGACAAGATCATTAAAATAATCTAAATCTCAACTTTTACAACGAAGGCATAGGAAACCAGGGAAAGGGACATGGCAGGGAGATCAGGAGGGTATAGTATGAACCCACAGTTTGATAGTATTAAAGACAGAAATGTTTCTGAGGAATTCCAAAGATTAATTCTCTTCCTCTGTATGTACTATTAAATTGTGTTTTGTAGAGTATTCTGAGTAGGAAGGACCATTGAGTCCAACTCCTGGCCCTGCACAGGACATCCCAGAAATCCCACCATGTGTCCAAGAGCACTGTTCAAATGCTTCCTGAACTCTGCCAGGCTGGTGTTGTGACCACTTCCCTAGGGAGCCTGTTCCAGCACCCAGCCACCCTCTGGGTGAAGAACCTTTTCCTGATATCCAACCTAAACCTCCCCTGACACAGCTTCATGCCATTCCCTTGGATCTTGTCACTGGCCACCAGACAGATTGGTGCCTGACCTTTCACTTCCCTTGTGAGGAAGCTGTGGACAACCATCAGGCCTCCCCTCAGTCTTCTCTTCTCCAGGCTAAGGAAATCAAGTGACTTCAGCCACGCCTTGTACAGCTTGCCCTCTAGGCCATTTGCCATCTTCATGGCTCTTTGGACACTTTCTAATAGCTTTATATCTTTCTTTTGTTGTGGTGCCCAGAACTGCACACAGAACTTGAGATGAAGCTGCACCAGAATTGTTTCTTTTGCTTTGACCATATTTCCACTGGTTTCCACTCTTTCCTTCTTTGTACACATCATAATCTGAAACAAATAGAATTTCAATACAGCAAAAGCAACTGAATAAAGACTTTAAAGTCAGCATATGATAATGTGTCTTAAGTAGCTCTTTTCCATCTGTCTCTCAGAGCTCAGCTCAGCTCCGCTTAACCTTATACAAAGGTTATCCCATATTCTCTTAGAGGTGCTCTGGTTTTTCAACTCTTGTTGCTGCTTGAAAATGATAATATTATCTTCCATATGTCCATGTTTCAGGACCTATTTCTCCCATGTACTGATGAAAAATTCCTCACAGAGCCCTCAACTTCACCCTATTTTATTTCATTCAGTTGTTACATTTCACTATTGTATAGGTTTCAAGGTGCATTCATAAAGTGCAACAACTCTTAATTTAATCTTTGTGTAATTTCCCCCCCCCCCCCCCCCGCCCCTTTTGCTATAACATTCTCAAACTCTGAATTTCCCTGAAACAACTATTGTACAAGGGTTCATAAGGGTGTGGAAAAGCAAATGCAAGAATAGAATAAAGGATGATTTCCTGAGAAGAAAAATACCTGACTGTTTGCCATGTAGAAAATATAGCAATGTGTAGATCTGTAGATTTAGAGATTTCAGTGATGATTTTGTCTATAATGTTGTCTGGCACTGTTCATATTGTAAAGGAAGAACAGAGAATATGTATCTCATGACAGTGTTCAGATAAGCAGAAATGCATTTTTGAACTATAGAAATTCTAGGCAGTTATTGGAATGGGGAGGATTAAGAAAGTATTGTTGTGACGAGAATTGAATAGCATTCTTTGATTGTTCGAGCAGAAAGGACTTCAGGAAGTCCCTGGCTGAAAACAGTCAGCCATGATATCAGATTACTTAGGGCTTTATCCAGTCTGAAAACTCAGTTCCAGACGTGTGCTATTTTAACAACCCCTGTGATCAAATAGAGTCATTCCCAACTGAGTCTAATTAAATGATGTTTTCACCAAATGAAATTATAGAAAAATATAATTTATAAAGTTTAATACTTAATTACAAAATAGCTATAAATTAGTCTTGGGCATAAGCTGGGATACTAGTACTGTCTATCTGAGCTATACAACTATCAGAAACACCCCTGAACTGTATTTATTTAATTTAGTTCTGTAGAGACTTAATCTTATATCTTGCACAGCCATGGAAAAGTGGTTTGTAATAAGTGGCTGAGCTGTCCTGGTCTCTTTGTGTTTTAACAACTGATGCTTTATTACTTTTTTTTGCATGTTATTCTCATTTTCTCTGAGGTGTCAGTGAAGCTGAGAAATAAATCCATTCAAACTGAAAGCCATCAGTTTACTACATCAATAATAGGCAGCTTTTCATCTGTAAACAGGAAAATATGTAATCTATTGTGTCACTACTTTTGAAATATCTATGGTTTTTCTCATGTCTTAATACACTTCTCTGGTCAAAAATCCAAGGGTCCACAAAAATGCTATGAAAAGTCTGGATCAGAAACAAAATCAGACTGCTTTCTCTTTAGGTGTTCAATGTCCAAAATATATTAATTAAGATACTTAATGTTCTATTCTCAAAATACAATAAATCAAAACTCATCCTTTGCATTTCAACATATATAAATAAAAGGTATTCCTATGGTGTTGCATCCCGGAGTTTGGGTTTAGATTAGGGTTTTTAATTTATGTTAAAATAAGTCAAGTTCTGTAATCCCGCGTTTCCCCCGCGTTGTTCCCCCCCGCAGTTTCTGCCCCCATGTTGCCTGCTGCCGGCTCTTACCCCTGTGCCGCTCCTGTAACCACCCTGCCGTCCGGCCCCGGGAAACCCCGTGCTGGCCGCCCCGAGCCACACGATCCCGCTCAGCCCGCGGCTCGGTGCCCGCCCCTGTGGGGTTCTCTGGTTGGTCGCTGTTGCTGGCGTCACCGCCACGGCAGCCGCCCCTATTGGGCGGCAGGCCGTGGATCCTCTCGCCCCGCCCCTCTATAAAGCCCTATCCCGCCGGCAGTCAGACGCCATTTTCTCCCATGCGAGTGCCGGGAGCGGTCGCGTCTTTCCATCGAACCGCGCCACGTGACCAATAAACCGTTCCTGCCAAGCACGGAGTAAATGGACAAATTCCTTCCTCTTTGCCGGGTCCCTAGCGCACGGTAACAGCGGTTGGCCAGCCCACGCGCCCGAGACACGGAGCCGTGTCCGGGAACCCGCGGCAGCAAACCCCGGCAGCACGTGGAAGCTACGCCACAGCCGGGCTCCCAAGAGCCGCGTGCGGCCGGGGAGAGCAAAAACCCACGCCGCAATTGGCGCCCGAACGTGGTGCCGAGGCCAGCGCTGAGCTGATTGCGTGGACGGAGGTTCACCGCAGAGCTCCAGGAACAGCGCCGGGAGCCGCCGCCGCCGGCCAGGGGCCGCGCTGCCGCCAAGGGGGGAGCGCCGCCGCCAAGCCAGAGCGGGCAGCGGTCCGCGCCGGACCACAGCTCCGTGCCGGACGGAAACCGAGAGCAGGGGCTCTCCAAAGTACGTCAGTGAAGTCTCCGTCGCCCACGAGGGACCAGACGGTGTGTCCCGCGTGGGACAGGAAGTGCAAACTTTCGCAGCCAGGAGGGCAGAAGAAAGAACACTTCCCGGGACTCCCGGACCCTGGTAGCAGCTTTTCTTTGCAGAGACTTCAGTCTGGTAAGTATTAGTCGTGGAAACGTGTCCAGCTAATACGGGGAGGGCTGGCCGTGTTCCCGAGGTTGGGACGTGCAGCGCGCAGCACGAACGGCAGCCGCTGGAGTCGCCTGCGTTTTTTTGCTTTTTTTTTCTCTTTTTTACTGCCCCAGGGGTGAGGTGGTTTGGGTGGAAGAAGCATGGGGACCGTGCTATCTGCCCAACAAAAGGAATTTTATTCCCAAGTTAAAGAAATCCTTTTGGTGAAGGGCCGATACCCAAAAAATTTAGTTAAGAAATTTGTCCGGTGGTTGTTCTTTGCTTTCCCCCGTCTGTCTACCGAGGACGCGCGCAAAACAGAATTTTGGGAGCAAGTGGGAAAAAGGCTAGCAGAGGGGATCGGTAGGGATCCCTCCATAGATGACTGCTTCCCTAAATTCCATTTGTTGATCACGGATGTAGTAAAATCAGACTCCGCGCGAAACTCGGTTGGGGAAAGGAAAGAACCATCCGGAAAATCTGTTACTCCCTCTGAATCTGTTTCTCCATCCCCTTCTCCTACCCCTTCTTCCCCTAACCTGGGTGGGCGAGGGGGAGCACCCCGTCAGTCTGAGACGCAGGGCAGCTCCACAAACGTGGACCGTGCGCCTGGCTCCCCCAAGCCACCCCGGCGTCCCCGCCTTAGCGAGATCGGTCGATTCGCTGAGGCCACGACCCTAAACCCCTTTTCCAATCCCTTGTTCCCAGTTGAAAATCCCAGTTTCGGCGCTACCCTGCGCAGTTCTGTTTCTTTAAACCCCTTTCTTTGTCCCCCTGAGGAGGCCGAGGCCACGTGGTCGATTTCTTTGTCTTCCCAAGATGGAGGGCGGCCACATGGCAGGGTCTCTTCTTCCCACAACCCCTTTCTGTTCTTTGTTCCTGGTGTCCCCGCCTTTGACCCAACCCCCACCTGCCTCCCTGTGGGCGTGGGCGCCGCCCCCTCGGGAGTTCAGGTTGCTCCCTCACCCATTGTTCCCCCTCGAGTGGGTGTTCCCTCCAGTCCTTTGCATGTCGTCCCTGCTGAGTCATCGACTCCGCCCTCCTCCACCGGGGAGAGCTCTGCCATCTCCACCCCGCTGCCTGAGGGAGGCAGCCCCCGTCCTATTGCCCGTACCCTGTCCCCATCTTCCCATGGGTCCCGGAGATCCGGGCGGGAGGGAAGAGGGGGGAGGGAGGAGCGGGAACCCCTATCCCCATCTTCCCATGGGCCCCGGAGAGCCGGGCGGGAGGGAAGAGGAGAGGGGCGGGGACGGGAACCCCTACCTCCAAGCTCCCATGGGCCCCAGACGTCTGGGCGGGAGGGAAAAGGAGGGGGGGGGGGAATCGGAGCCCCTGCCTCTGCAGTCCCAGGGTTCCCGGAGACCCGGGAGGGAGGGAAGCAGGGGGATGTGGGTTTCTGAGCATTTTCCAGATTCCGTGGAATGGGTCGAGCCGACAGATGAGAGGCATGTAGAGGGATCAGAGGTTCAGGACAAGTTTGTCCTGGAAGCGGCATCCATGAACACTGCTGCCTTGGATGCCGTGCCTCCAAAGAACGCTGGTCCGAAGCAGCCTCCAGCAAGACGCCAGTGCTTCCACTGCAATCAAAGAGGACATTTTGTGGTTCAATGTCCGTTTCTGGGCAGGGCACCCCCAGGGACAGTGGGAGGGGGGGAGGGAGATCCCATTCCTCCAAAAAACTGAAGAAACAACGCGCACCTGCCTCGCGTGAAGATAAAAGTAAGGCAGGCCACAGCACCTTAAGGGGAGCTGTGATTGATCAAGTAATTGTGCAGGTGGTAGTTCAGAACGTCAGGGTGCCTTTGAGTGTGGCAGATGACCCCACCAATCGGGGGGTTGCATCAAACCGCAGGCGACGCAAAAGAAAAAGGACCCTACAATCTCTAAAAAAAAAATGTTTTTCCCCAAAGCCCCAGTCTGTGTGTGTCCCAAATCCCCATGTTTGTAATAAAGTTGTCCCAGTTTCCCTATCCCTAAACACCCTAAGAAGAACCAGCACCATCTCCAGGCCCTCTCCACCTGCGTAGCAGTCACCGCAGTTGCAGCAGCAGAAGCTGGGAGAAGAGGCCACCGCTTGAGAGACTGCATCAACACCACTGCTTTCTTTTTATATTTTATTAAGCAGGGAGATGTTGCATCCCGGAGTTTGGGTTTAGATTAGGGTTTTTAATTTATGTTAAAATAAGTCAAGTTCTGTAATCCCGCGTTTCCCCCGCGTTGTTCCCCCCCGCAGTTTCTGCCCCCATGTTGCCCGCTGCCGGCTCTTACCCCTGTGCCGCTCCTGTAACCACCCTGCCGTCCGGCCCCGGGAAACCCCGTGCTGGCCGCCCCGAGCCACACGATCCCGCTCAGCCCGCGGCTCGGTGCCCGCCCCTGTGGGGTTCTCTGGTTGGTCGCTGTTGCTGGCGTCACCGCCACGGCAGCCGCCCCTATTGGGCGGCAGGCCGTGGATCCTCTCGCCCCGCCCCTCTATAAAGCCCTATCCCGCCGGCAGTCAGACGCCATTTTCTCCCATGCGAGTGCCGGGAGCGGTCGCGTCTTTCCATCGAACCGCGCCACGTGACCAATAAACCGTTCCTGCCAAGCACGGAGTAAATGGACAAATTCCTTCCTCTTTGCCGGGTCCCTAGCGCACGGTAACAGGGGTTGGCCAGCCCACGCACCCGAGACACGGAGCCGTGTCCGGGAACCCGCGGCAGCAAACCCCGGCAGCACGTGGAAGCTACGCCACAGCCGGGCTCCCAAGAGCCGCGTGCGGCCGGGGAGAGCAAAAACTCACGCCGCACTATGGTATAAGGAAATCTAGACAAAAATCACTGTGTTTCTTTAACTGTCGATTGGAGCTCCATATACAAGATTTTGCTGCCATTTGTATTGAAACCAAGTGTAACATCTTTCCTCAAACATATGCATAGGGTGGGATTAACCATAATAACTTTATACTTCTGCTGTGTAGATACCCATATAAAGTAATCATCTAGACTCCCTTAAGAATTAAATAGGAATTTTCAGGAGGTACTTGACTTGACCTATCTTAAACTTCTACCTCAAGAGTGAAAAAGATGCTGTCTGCCTGGAAGAAGTCTTGAATCCAGGCTCATGACAAAACAAGAATGGTGCCCATAGTTGCTACATTTGGAAAACATTTACACACACACACACACACAGAGCCATGTGCATGAAAACACACACAAGTCCAACAAAAACTCAACAAAAACTAGGACTAAACAATAAGACCTTTAGTGTATTTTTTTGTATGATTGGTTTGGTTGTTTTTTCCTTTGTTTTTGGGGGGGAAGTTGATGTGTACTACCATGTATGTAACTATAATTTGAACATATGTTTTAAAAATACTGTGACTTTTAAAAATTTTATTCTCAATAATGTTAAAGAAATCTGCTGACAGAGTTATCAATAGAAAGGTCCATATATTTACAAACTTCTTATGATTGTTACTTGTACTACAAAAACAGTTCAGATCCACCAAAAAGTATAAATTCAATTCACACTTCATAGAAAAGATATTGCTTTAAATAGATAAAATCTAAATACAAAATTTCTGACTTATATCAGATCCAGTGATTGTACACTGGAAGACAGAAAAGCTTTCTTCAATTTTTCTTTTTTTTTTTTTTTACTTTTAATAGTTTTTTCATCACAGTGACTCAATAATTTCCAAAGATATTATCTGACATGCTACATTGTTAACGTTCATTAAAGCAGCTTTTTAAAGCCCTACTTTATATAAAAGTTGTTGCTGCTCAGAAATGAGCATCATTAAATTAGGTGTTCATTTCATGTTGTCTGACATTGAAGCTCCTCAAAATAAGCACCTCAGACTGAAAAACACAATGGTTGTCAATAGAGAAAAAGATGCATTTCCAAGGCACAAGTGATCCCATCCAAAGTTCTATGGAATATGTATGCTTCTTTCCATCTTTTTTATTGGAGACATACTCAGTTTATGGTAAAAGCTTATCTTTCAGGTATCTAATGTTAGGATAGATAAAGCCAAGGGTAAGTGACTTGCTCTGAACAACACATCAGGTTTAGGCAGCTGCATCTTCAACTCATTTCACTGTCTTCTTGCTTTTGACTGTTTATAAGACAACTTGCTCCCTCATCAAGGAAGCTAACCACACTATTTCAGAAGGCCAGCAGTCTGCCTTGCATTGGATTCGAGTTTAGGTGGCTTCCCACCAGAGCAATTTTCCATGGAGGATAATACTGATGTTTTTTTAACAAATCCTCATTCATAAATCACAGTCCAGCTGTTTCCCACAGTACAATGCCATACAACTGAAGAGCTGTTACCAGGCTGGCACCTGCCCTCGTCACTTTACATCTTACAAAGTCATTTTGATTGCAGTTACTTTCATTTACTTTGAAGTAGTTTACAGGCAGAAATGACAGGCAGATGACCAGAAAGGTCTTCAGAATACACAAATAAGCTCTAGACTTATTATGTAGGTCAAGAAATTATATATATATGTAAAGGTTTTTGCAATATTCTGAAGTCTTTTTTTTTTTTTTACTACAGCAAATAATCAGCAAAAGAGAACAAGAAAGCTAAACTGATTACTTAGTCAAAAAGCTCATTAAGCATTCATGTATTACCAATAATTGATAAACAGCTGGTTCACCTGACCATAGCAGTTATATCATCTTGAGCATCTTACATTCTTAATTTAAGTGCATATGTTAAAAAACATAAAGATTTTTTTCTTTATAATGTCTTCCCATTTTAATAGCTTTCATAGAAGAAAAAAGAATCTGGGTAGATTTCTGAATGCTAATAATTATCCTTATCATTCATCACACAATTGTTTTCATGTACACACACAAAGGACCAAATTATATTAGAAAATCAACCTTTACATTTATTGTGTATGCAGAGGAGAGAGACATAAGGCATCTCTAGTTGATTCGGAACTTCAGAACACTGAATAACTCTCTGGATTAACATCGGCTAGAAAAGAACACTTGCTTGATGCTCAACATTAGACAAATAGAACCTGAGCCTAAATGTTTGCAAACCTGCATCTAGGCTACAGGACATGTGAGATTCATTCTCCTAATATGATATTTGTTCTCCTAACCCAGGCAGATCAGATCAGACACCATTTGGATCCCTCCCTGGCCGAGCACCAAGCTTTCCTTACAAGACTTACCTCAGAGAGGAAGGAGGAAGTAGCAGACTTTGAGTTGACATTCAGTCGGCCTTCAGTATCCTGTCAGTATAGGACACAGACACATTAAAGAAATGCATAACTGGACTGTTTTTAAAACTGTTGTATCGTGTTTTTACAGTTTTATAATTGTTCTGTAATGGTTTGTCCCTTAACCTCCCATTTTCTCCCGATGGTTCTGCCCCAAGTTTTCCCACCTCTAACCTCTAATTTCAACGTTGAAATTGCTTAGTCATCCCTTTATTTCCCCCTTGATACCTTGTCCATCATTTGGCTCCCCATCCCTCTCTTCCAGATTCTTCCATCTTGGGCATCGAGTGATTGGACGAGGGCCAGGGGCCCCTCCTTTGGTCCTTTCCTATTGGTTTTTGTACCCATCTATCTCCTCACCTTCCATGCCCTCAAATCCCCCCATTGGTCAATGGGCATTCCCTTTTCCCGGTTACCTCCCCCATATTTAAACTGTTGCCAAAGTGCAGAGGGTGCTATTGGCTACTGGATCAGCTGGTGTTTGGAGCTCTTTGGAGCCTGGATTAAAACCAAGTTTGCTTCCCTAGCCTTGAGTCGGTTCCTTTGTTCTCTCCTTGGACACTGTGTCTCCTCCATGCTGGGCTGACAGCGAAGCGCTCAGTCCAAGCTGTTCCCTGACTCTCCCGGAGATCCAGGGGAGTGTCCCCTGCAGCTGTCTGTGTCACAGCTGGGCAGGTTAATCCAGGGGGCTTCAGGTAGACACAACAGCATAAACTCAACTTTTTTCACAAATAAGAAGGAAAATCATGTTATTTTTCTATAAATTCTTGAAAATAAGCAGGTTTTTAAGAAAATACATGCAAAACACACTGTGAATTCCAAAAAGAAAAATCTTCAAATTCTTGCAGCCTATTTTCATAAACATGTAAACACTTTAAATTGCTTAGTTTTATAGTGGAATCAGCTCAATCAGTAGAATTTTTTTTTAACTTCGCAGTGCGCAGGAAATTGTAGGATAACTTTTTTATTACTATTTTGTGTAATTTAGGCAATAATTGCACTAACTCATTTCCCACTATTATTTTCTTTCAGTTTAAAAGGAAAATAGTTTGACCTACAATACAGATTCTCTTGGTATTTTGTCAAATTTATTTTACGCCAGCAGCAGTCGCTGATTTTAATTGAATGGAAACAACAGCTCTCATCCTGTGTGTCACATTGCTGGATTTTGTATCATTGAATTTCAATCTGGTTTCACTGGGACCTAACAAGTGTGGCTTACGCCAGCCTCTGAGAATCCTTGCTATATCCCTTTCCAGGACAGCATTGTTTGCCTTTTATCTATTCTCTGATTAAATTGACACCATTTTACCTTTTGTGACTCCTGTGCCGTTTTCTGTTGACAGCATCTAACAGTGGTAACAAACAAATGTCCTTGTGGAAGGGGCAGAAACCATTGATTGTCTGGGTGTATTAATGCAGACCTTTTAAAAGTTGTGCAGACGTGGCTTTGTGCTAACTGGCAGCTGAATGGGGGCTAGCAAAAGATGCTATTAACCACAGATAAGAGTCAGCACCTTCTATTCAACAGCAATGTCACTTTGTACCATTTGAGGGACAGTTGGTAGTGAAATTTGTTAAAGTAATTCTTGCCTTCCCTGTACGCATCCTGGACTGATACTATTTAAGGCAGAAGAGTGGAAATAGTTTTCTGATTAGAGTGATGTTGGTAGGATGCTCATAAAATTTCCAGGGAGCTGAAACACTTAATTCAATCCATCTTCACTTCACAGCTAAAATCTCTTTAGAACAACAAGATAGGCCCTGCTGACAGGAGAGGTTAAATGTTTACCATGGATAGGGAATTTATAATTGCTTTTTTAGAAATGAATGATTAAAAGTGGTTACAAGAAGCACCTGGTTATATAAGTCTTATCCATAAAACACAGGGGAGAGGTAATAATTATGTCAAGTCTTTCCACGATGATCTTTTAAAATGGGATAGGAAAATGAAAATACCAAAATCTTAAAACTGTGAACTTTAAAAAAACATCTGCATTTAGAAATAAAATATCTGAGAAGTGTAGAATGGTCCTTTTTCAAGCTTACATACTGAATATGAAACACTTAATCAGCCCCTCTTCTGTTCAGCAACAAAATCAGACACACTTTTGTCATGCTTGCAAACAGTTTCAGTGTGTTTTCTAGATTAGGGAATTTTCTAAGTGTTAAAGTAGAAACTAGGGTCGGAACTTCGTCTTCCTTCTGCTCAGTTTATGTTTTCATGAACAGCATAAATCAACCAATGTATTTTGAATTTTTTACCAACATGATGAAAACATAACCGTCCTCATATTTCCCTCAGAAACCAAATATTTCATCCTGATTCTAAATGATTCTATGAACAAATTAATGTATTGATGGCACATAAACATTTCTTATCCAAAGTTATACTGTATAGTAGGATATACTAGCTCATGCACAGAGCAACATCAAAGTAACTGGCTTCCCCAACACAGCTGGCTCACATAACCACTTCTAAGCACTAGTGGAATAAATTCAACCTGTCTACCTTCACCCATTTAAACATTTCCTAATTTCTGAAATATATTGTAGAAGCTGAAGGGAAGTGCAAATCCCACTGACACTTGGAATAAAGTAGGAGCCAAGTAGAACCTACAAATATGAACCTACAAGCAGAACCTACAAATATGTACTGTCATGTACAAGATGGTATCAATTATGTATTATTTTGAGGATAATTAAAATAACAAGTGCTGTGACATTATACATTACTATCCCATAAACTCCATAGAATAATACTTTACTGAGTGCTTTTCTTCACAATGGTTATTGTTTTGTTCCACTGTGGCACTGAGATGCCAGCATGGGTTATTATTCACTACCTATGGTTTTGAAAATATATTTCCCATTATAAAATATGTCATTAGCTTATATTAGTTATCTTCTTTTTTTTTTAATTTTATATTTTAGCACAAAACAGAAAGTTTTTTAATTTGGTACAGAAAACTTCAAAACAAAGGGAGTATTATTTGATTTGTATTCGTAATCACCATAGTAAGATTCATTCCAGTCTTTACAAAGCATTTAGATCTATATTAGAAAAATACATGGTAATATGCTGCAATTCTGTATACATAACTATAGATTATTACTGGAATGCTATTGCAGAAAAACTCTTCAGCTGAGATGAAGCATCTCAGCAGTGGGGATGCTCTAAGGAGAATCCAGTGGTGTGTGTGTTTCCACATATGCACCAAAAAGCAAGTACTCAGAACATCATTTTAAGTAAACTCAAACATTAATTAGGCCTTTGCAAATTGATATTTATTGTTGTGATACTTTAAATACACCACTGGATATCTAAATATAGACATCCTTCTATTAGTAAGGATATTGAAATTTTTTTTGGACGTTTGGGTGACATAAATGAAATAACATCTTGTTGCAATCACAACTGATGTAGATCTGTCAAACTAGATCCTGATGGATATTTTTGTTGCTGTTTATCCAGCTCTGAGAGAACAGTGATGTTTATGACACTCAAAGGTTGCTGTAATTAAACTCTCAATCCATCTGTGCATAGGATTTGATAATATTTTCAAGAATACAGTGTTTTCAGTTATTGTACATGTTTATTTTGGCTTGTTAAGGGACACATTATCCTGTGTAACTGTCAAGAACAGTTTGTAAGGAAGTTTCCTTCAGTATGTTTCACTGAAACAGAAGGCAGCAACTATTTAAAGTATTTAAAGGTTAACTTAGATGTTTTTCCTCTACAGATTGTAAGATGCTTGTTTTGTAAGAGTTAGTGACAATACCAGAACATAAATTAGGACAGAAAGTGTTTGTTGCTTTTTTTTTCCGTTTCTTCTCTGGCATTAAATATTTTATAGCTATCAAATGTGTAAGCAGAGAAACTACACTAGGACCAGAGGACAAACAATTGTAAAGGCACAGAAAAAAATACAAGGGAAAAAGACATCTACTGATTCTGTAGATAGTTGCTTTTCAGGTTTTTGGTGGGTTTTTTTTGTTTTTGTTTTTGTTTTTGTTTTTGTTTTTTTGTTTTTTTGTTTTTTTTTTTTTTGCTTTTTGGGTTTGTTTTTGTTTTTGTTTTTGTTTTTGTTTTTTAATAAGTAATCATTTCAAGAAAGTTCTATTACTGATTTCAACACCTGTAGAAAAAGATACTTTGCAATCATGAGCTCATGAGCTGACAGATATACATAAAGTGCTCAGAATGATTGAAAACACTTCTGGAACTCAAATAGGGGAGTGCATGTATTCAATAAAAGTTTCAATGGGCCTCTAAAGGAAAAGCAAAAAATCAAAACTTGGAAATTAATATCAAAATGGCACCAGAAACTAGTGCCCATTAGACAACTACAATTTCATCTTCCTAGAAACTTTAAAAACAACAAAAAACAAAACCAACCAAACCAACCAAACCAAACCGTACAAAAACAGAAACACACCAACCCCATATTTCTGTCAGAAAATGAAATGCATAGAATTCTAGAATCAGTATTTAACCCTAACAGTATCTTATGCTGATAGGCCTCCAAACAATCGTGTTGAAACATCCACCCGAACTTCCTGTCCACATAACTGAGTTCAACCACTTGTACTATCTCAGCTCTGCTTTCACCATTCCAGATCCATTTGAGTCAAGCAGAGTACAGATGTAATACTAGTTTTTGTTTTGAAAAGAGGCATATCCTTGGTTTTGAAACCATCAGATTTCTGACAATTATTTCTGGTCCAGAAATATATTTTGTCATATATATTCTATATTCTTCCATTAAGGAAGAAATAATTAGTGTCTTACTGTTACATGCTACATAATAATGTAGTGTGCTACTTTTCTTGTAGCATAATAGATTCAGGGAAAACAGACAAAAATATTTTTATTTTCATTCAACAAGAAACAGTTGAAAAATGTGAGAACATGAGTAAAAAATTATGGACAGGAGTCTTTAAAAGAAAAAAAAAAAACACCTACAAATAAATCTATTTTTTCAATTCTAAACATTTTGGCAAGTAGGTAATGCATGTCTGAAAATAAATGTTTACAATTCATTATTATATAGTCCTCACAGTTCTGAATTGTTTGGAGGCCTATGAATGTGTTTGCTTACCTCACTAACTCAACTGTCCTCACTTCTGTGTGCTCAGTGACACTCCAGACTTCAGCTGCTGCTTATTGTTGCAGCTGTTTTTGAGTTTCTTGTAAGCTGCAGTTCTGCACAGGTGTTGGTGTCATTATTTGTCTGCCACCAGGTCTTGCACATTTATGTAGCTGGACACTTCTATCATAAGATTCAATAAAAAAAAAGGAGGAAGTAAATAGAAAGAAAATTCTTATCTGAAGACTGGGAGGTACAGCCACTGCTGATACTTCATTCTGTATTTTATCTACATAGCAAAAAAGCCATACAACTAATTAGAAATGGGAAATTATGGTGCAATATGCTGAATCAACTACCAGGTGGAAAATATGTCCCTAATATTTAAACACATAATTAAAAATAAGTGGCTTCTGGGGGGTGGGAAATGTTCATAAGCAGTCCACAGTAAGAATTTTCAACATCTGTTTCTACCAACTAATTTTAACTTCTATTTTTTCAAGGTTATTCTATTGCAGTATATCAGTAAAAAACTGAGAGGAAGATGAAACAAAAATAACCCAACTAATGGAAACCAGTTTCAGTTCGGTCCTCAGGATATTTTTGATTTATTAAACTGTATCTCAACATGCCTGGAGGTGAGAGGATAAGTTAAAAGAACAGTCTAGATGACAAAAGGAACTGGGGAACAAAAAAATCATTTAAGCTACCTATGGTATTCATATAAATATAAGCAGACACTTCGCAAAAGGTCACTGTACTTCATAAATCATAAGTTTAGAAGGGACCCCGAAAGATAAGGTATTCCATCAAGTAGATGTAGTCACTACTAACACATTTTTGCCTGCTTTTTCAGATAAACAGTTTCCATTTTCTGAATCCTTTGCTATTTTGCTCAAGATCATGCAGTTTAGCCAGGTTTATCACGAAAACATGCAGTTTAGCTAGGTTTATCACTCATAACACTTCGTATTTTCCTTCACAGGGCTCACAGTTTCTGGCAAATATTGTCCTACAAATTCCTATTTCTCTTGAAATTTACATTCCTGTTTTGGTTCTACTGTATTTCTGCTATCCAATTTTGAAGATTATAAATGTAGCCATTTTATACTTAGTCTTTCTAGTTAGGTTCCATATTCATATTCCCAATCAGGTCTCAATTAATTAAAATCTGTTAATTAGAATCACATCCTCAAGATTTTTCCTACATCTTCTGTACAACTAAATTGTTATTAATGCCTTCCAAGAATTTGTGGATCAATATGGCATAGGGGTTCATCTTATCCAGCTGTTGAAATGCAGACAAAGAAATCTGTGTCATTCAAAGATTCATTTATAGCCAGTGGAGAAAAGAAGTACTTGGTGTATATCATTCACCCACTGCATGCCAAGAGACGGCTGCTCTTACTCACCAATCAATCAATCAATCGAGAAAATACTGTTGATTGATGGAATAGTTTTGGTCCACTCACCAGCTGGACGTTACAAGAACTACAGCTGCTCTCATCATAGAATGTGTGAAATTACTCTTGGCTACACAAGGAATCACAGAATATCCTGAGTTGGAAGGGACCCACAAGGGTCACCATGTCCAGCTCTTAAATTAATGGCTCTTAAAGGGATCAAACCCATAACCTTGGCACTATTAGCACAGTGCTCTAATCAGCTGAGTTAAATATCTGTATAATGCTCACTGGAAAGCAGTGAAAAAAAATAGCATTTTCATCCTACTGTTTGTTGTTTTGCTTTGTTGTTTTGCTTTTTTTCTGTATATCAGTGGGCTTTGCCACTATACTATAACCTTAAGCAATCTGTGCGTCTTTTGCTTCTTTATTTTCCCTTCCATTTTCTTTCATGCCTCTGGAAATCAGATTGTAGCTCATAGCACTTTGAACAATACTGTAGTTCTTTAATCTTGGTGCTTAGCCAGTGAATTTGCACTGGTTGGTGAACTGAAGTGAACTGCAACAATCTCCTCAAGTAAGTAAAATCCTAGCAGTGAAAATTAGCTCTATTCTCCCATTAGGTTGAGCTTGTAGTTTAATGGGAAAACAACATCAATTTTATAACTATTTTAGGAAGTTTAATAAGACACTCACTATAAAAAACAATGGTTCTGAAAGTATGAACATATCTGAAGTGAAAGTACTTATCAGAAACTGATTCTTACTTTCTGTGTGAAACTGGTATTTCTTTGAGTGTTTCTCTCTATTATGATCCCTCATGTCCCTCATGGAATTTCTACTTTTCTTGGATTATAAATCCATATGATTGCACAGATCATCTGTGTGCCTTGACAAGTGTGATACAGCAAAAATTGGGTTAGCCTGCATTACTTAAGCTGTTATGAAATATGTGTGAAATCTACAGACATCTTTTAGGACATAGGTGTGAGCAGTTCCAATATCATAAGCTTACAATCAGTTACTCAGTTTAGGGTTACTTTTAAAGGTTCTTTGGATACACTTTTTGTTGGTAGACTTTTTCTTATTTTTAACGTATCAGCTTGTCAGTAGTTCACACTAAAATATGGTTTGAAAATGCAGTCCCTGAAATTAGATGTAAGATTATTACTCTGATATTGAAAACAAAACATGACATTTTCTTTGATAACAAAAGAAACGTCATGCACTATTGGACAAATCTTGTCACAATGTCCTGTGTTAAACAGGAGTTCAAAAGTAAATTGTTATTTTTGTAGGGCATTGTTGATGTGTTGAAATTGTAGATATTGAAGCATTTATTTTTCAATTACAATCACAGACAGTTTTATTTACTATTTAAAAATGGGAATGAAATTCTCCACTGAAATTAAATTAAAATAAAGCATCACTCTTATGAACCTCTGTATATGCTTCTGTACAAAGTTTAGAGGACCTAATTACTTAAAAGATAGGACTATGAAACCATCTCACTAATTTTCCAGCATACTAAAGGACATCCTAATAATTCTAGTCATTATATGCTTCCATGGATACTCAATACTCCTAAGCATATATTAATTTCACTTTCAGACAGATTGTTCCATTGATGGGTAATACAAAAAAGGACAGTTTCAAAATCTCTGTATTATAGTAAATTATTTAGGAGATGCAGAAGAAACATACAAAGGTTCAAAACTAAAGAATTTGTGAAAAATCTCTGAAAAGCAGAAGAACTATAAAGCTTACAGTATTATCTTCTGGACTGTTTGTCATTTTACTATGTCTGTTTACTGTTATTGTTCCAATATTCTAGGGAGACAGAATGAATTGCCTTTCCATCTGAATTTCTGCTCAAGAATTTCAGATTAGTTTATATAAACAACTGTGGTAATAAAAATAAATCTATTTTTCTGTCTTTAAATTGTAGCTTTATTTCTCATGGGTATCTGTATTTCATTTTATGCTAAAATTACATGTGGTTTTACACATGCATGCTTTGTTTATATGCAAACTAGAACTTGTGTGAGCGTCTTGTAGTAGCTAGTCTTCAACTGATGAGATTCCTCAGATTTTAAGCTATCAAAAATCAATTAAATTCTCAAGTTTGATTACTGTAGAACAGTCGCCTTTAATGGTTACTGAGATTTTAAACACCAAGTTATGGCATAATGTTCTACAGGCAAAATGACAGGATTTACATGGGAAAAAGCAACAGCTTCCAGGCAGAAGCACAAATTCCCTTTAGCTGAATAGACATCTAGAAGAACAAACCAAAACAAAGTATACCAAAATGTATTTGGACCCTATGCAAATTATGAACAAAGTTGGTTGTTCTGCTTGAGGAAAAGAAAAAAAAAAAAAGCAGAGGTGGGGAGGAATGCTACAAGAATCATCCTTCAAACTAAGATATCTAACTTAAATACTGGGCTGGGACTGAGAGGTACATCAGATGCTAGAAAGAATATGCCAGCTCTCTGAACTACATACCAATGTAGGAAATCTGAGACAGAATAAATCCAGATTCCTCAAAAATTATTTAGTACAAGCTTAAACAGTGAAATTATTCTGTGCAAACTATGCTTCACAGACCACAGTATTTTCTAGAAAGCATTGGAATAATGTGCTGAAAAGTTCTTCTCTGAAGCAGAGTTTTCTCTGACTTCCATTTGCTCTTAACTTTGAGCTTCGCTCAATTCTCTGAACAGTCAATTAAATTAAAACCTACCTCTGCAAACTTCTTTAGTGTACTGCTTTCAAACAGCCTCAAAGATGTTAATTTAGAAACATGTCAGATACACACACGTGTGTATATATATATATATATATATATATATATATAAAGCAACAAGCTAAGCTATGCTTCCTTTTGCTGTTCAATCCTGTCTAAACACACCTGCTTCAAAATATGAATCTTATGTTTAAAATTAAATCTTCTTTCAGAATTATTGAATATCTTGTCATTCTTTCATTGTGTGATATACCATCAAGACTATTGAACCGTCATGGTTCTTTTTTATGTCACCCATTGCCTCCATTTTATTTTTGATGAATTATTTAAGTACAATACCTTAAAAATCAGATCCTCTTTTTTTTCTTTTCCAAATTAAAATTCTTACAGTACTTTTTTATTTTTTTAATTAAAAATACATTTGCAAGTCAAAGCTATTTGATTGTAATTTCTAACCATG
This sequence comes from Vidua macroura, assembly GCF_024509145.1. Taxonomy (NCBI): domain Eukaryota; kingdom Metazoa; phylum Chordata; class Aves; order Passeriformes; family Viduidae; genus Vidua; species Vidua macroura. Next base: position 54,397,377 of record NC_071572.1, on the reverse strand, counting down.
AATTAGGATACTATTCGACTGTTAGTAAACTTGAAGGCAACAACAATAAGAAGACAATGAGCTTGATAAACATGGATTATGAACATTTCCAAATAAGAATATATGATTTGGTAGGGTGAAATGATGGTAAGAATTCCAACCAGATAGCCAGAATATAAATGTAAGTTCTGATTTCTAGATTTTTTTCATTATCACATTATTGTATCATAACTTCCAGTTGCAATCTAGATTATTTCCAAATCTGATGACATTAAATCTGAAGATACACTTTAAAGAAGACAATACATAAAATCAGAAAATGATAGGAGTATTCAAGTTAAAGATACAAAAATCTTTGTTCCACATACATGAGAAAATTGAAGTGTATAAAATTTTTAGAATCAAGTAAAAGTACAACTGAAATCAATAAGCACTAGACAGGTAGAAAGGGAGATGTGGCATATGGCAGCAAACATTGGATTAAGTGATAGGACTGGGACAAGTTCTTCAGAATGTTGCTTTTTGGTGACTAAGTTTAATTTCAGCTTAGTTAAGTACTTGAATTATTCTGTGGTTTTGGGTGTACATAATTTTTTTTTTTTTTTTTTTTTTGCAAAATTATTGCAGAGTTAATCACAGGTGAGTTATAAGTGGCAGCATTACAATATCTTTGAATATAAATATAGAACTAGAATTTTATACCTTTCTTTCACATGTTCCCTGATTTCCAGCAGTGACCCCCTGAAGGCACAACACTTCAAGTTATTAGCTTTCAACAAGATTTCTCCTTAAAGAACAATTTTTTTCTTCTTCTGGTGTATCCAGGCCATCATTTTAGTGTTCTAAGAGTGAGTTTAGGATCATCTTTAGTAGAAATGTGAAGGCAGAGACACTTGTATATGTAGCAGATGGAAGATTTATGGTCTTGTAAACCACACCTGGTATCCGTGTTAGTGGTATCATTTCAGAAAAGTCTTGGAGGTTTTACCATTTCATTGCATAGTAAATCAAGTGAAAAAATTACTTGCTATTGTTGTGAAGTATTATGTGAAAAACAAAAAAAAAAAGGGGGTTGCTTAAATAGTGCTATTTTGTAGGCTTTCAAATAGGTGGGTTGATAAGCATTATTCTACCTTTCTATGCTTCTTGTCTTATATTGCTAAACATGAAGCACAGTTTATTCTTGTTACATAAGGCTCACCGTACATAATTACATATATATTAGCAAAAAACCTCATCAATGCAGTATTCACTTGTGTCATTCTCCTTCTAGTCTTCCCTGTGTACCTCATCATTGGAGGTACATGGAGGTGGAATTCAGATTCACCTACATTATGCAGGATTTAGTTCAGCTGCCTACACACAGAATATTAGTACCATTTCAGAATATTAGGTGCTGGGTGTTTTTTTGTCTGACCTACAGTTCCTGTTTCAGAGCTATAAAGACCTTCTGAAAGCACTGTGGTTTAACTACCATACCAGCAAGATGGCTTGCCTATTCTAGGGCAAGCAAATTTGCAGTAGGTGCGTACATTTAAGCAAACTGATAACATTTATGGTCAATACACTGACTGAGACTCGAACAATCTGCTTAAATGTGTTCATCTTGTGCCATTTTCCAAATACTCCAGCTGCCACTAAGGGTGACATAAGTCTGCTTTATATCCCATCTGCCACTTTTGTGTGTATATCTTGGATATCCCACCATATCATAATTGGCTCCAGGAGCCTATATTTGGGCAAATGAACTAAGCCTATGCAGGCTGCAAAGCTGTTCAGCTGACTAAATTTGCAAGTCCCTTAAAGGCTGAACTATTTCCTTAGACTTTCTCAATTCCACTTTGATACAGATTTGATTCATTTTTTTCAAAATAGGTGCACAAACCCTTTGAAATGCTTTTTCATGTCATGTTAGACCTCAAGTGCCAGTACAGGACTACACAAGTCTCCCATGCAGGTCTTTTGTTGTTTCTGTTAGCTCCACATAGATACTGCATTAAAGAGATCTCGTCTCTTAAAGACTGCTGAAGATCTCATCACATACTAAATACACATAAGTGGCAAGTAAACAAATTTTCAGATCCCCACAGATTAATGGCAGCATAGACAGCTCACAGGTCAATGTGTGCATGTGGACTATTTATATATTATAGTAAATTACCTAAGAGGAAGAATAGCTTTGCTTTTTGGACTGGTTTGATGGAGACAAATACTGGAGGGCATCTAAGATAGCTAAGATTTTCCTCTGTAAAATGTCATGGGAGCAAAAGAATGTTTGAAAACACGATTATGGAAATTCTTGATGCTGTGAAGATGCAGCCTAGTATTCTCCAGACATACAGCATAGTGCAACATCATCAGAAAGGGTGCATACAGCAATACTTCATGTTCTAGGCCTCAGAATTTTCAGCAGAATTAAAGCTGGTATTAGACCATGCAGTTAAAACTAATATTGTGTAGGACTTTTGAATCTGTTCCATTTTGAGCTATGGTACACTGTGTCCTTTGGAGGTCTACACCTAAAATTCTCATAGTTCCAATTAAAAGAGAACAATGGTTAAATATTGGTCCTGCTGACTCCGAAATTTGTTTTCCTATTTGATATACTGCTTGAGCCTGAATATCTTAACACCCACATTTACTGTTAACCACGTCATTAGAATTTGATGTTTGATCTTTGGAGCAAGTAATTCTTAGGGCAGCAAAAGTAGTGAAGTAAGGGATATTGAGTATTTTATTATGAATAGTAACATCATCTAACAGTGCTCAAAGCATGAACATGGCATAGGAGAATAAGAAATTACTTTAAGTACAATTGCTCATATTTATGAGTTCACACTTCATTGTCTAGGCATATTCACTAATACTTGCACAGAATAGGATATTTCAACACAAATTCCAGAGGGCAGATTCATCAATGGACTATTTATGTACAAGAAGTAAAGAACTATACATTTTTGCATATTTCAAACCACTTATTTATTCAGGATTATCTGAAGAACTTGTTTAGGTTTAGTGTTCTGTTTTTGGGGTTTTTTTCCTAGCAGCAAAAATATCATGTGCATAGCCAACTGGTTCTTCATATTCAGTGCATTTTTTCTGTAAACTTCAGGGCCAGTTCTAATCCATCATCTATTATTAAAAAAGCCTTTTAAGATGTGACAGTTTTTAAAAGCCGTGAAATGTAAGAGTTCCAGCAATTCTTCAATTAAACATCTCTCATTCACAAATACCTGAGAAAGAACTTCTATTTTCTGAATGGATTTGAAGTTTAACTGGAGTGTCAATACTGCATAATGCATCCGTCATAACTAAAATTGTCCTCTGTTTCATGTAGATTTAAACAACTTCCATGATTTTAAGTATATATGATCTGATTCAATATAAATAATTGAGTTTCCCAAAACTTTTGGGCGTGCACAGAAGATATACAAAGGAAATGCTATATGCAGCTGGCACAAGGACATGAGATAAGTGACAGATATTCACTTCAGAATTTCAGATATCTGAACACAGGGATTTATAGCTATCTGATATATCATATCTTGTGCCATCTTAACTTACTCCGGGATGCAACATTTCTCCTGTCATGTTATCCTACACTATTCAGCGTCTGCGTCTTTTTGCTATTAAACTGTTGTGCAGCTTTACCATGGATCCAATCTATCTAAACTTTAGGTTACAGTTACTCTAAAAAAATATGAAGGCTTTTAGAAATTGGTAGGGAAAGGCAATATGCCTTTGATGGATCCCAGAAACAGGAGTTGTCCTCCTAAGTTTAGTTTGAGTGGATGGGATTTTCTTTCTCTGAATCTGTAAACAAACTGCGTTTTTCTTTATTGGACACACATTCATTATGACACGTTCATGGCATGACACGTCCACACAAAAAGCTTCCAAAATTCTATACAATTGTCCCAGGGCAGCTGCCATGGAAGTACTATATGTGCCCTGGAGTACTACACCAGAATGGGAAGAGCTACAGAGGGGCTGGGCAGAGGCAGTGAAACTTGTGACTGCCCTCCGAGCCTGTCAAGTGCAGCCCAATCTATGCAAATCTTTGACAAAACATACAGAAAATACACCAGTGTGCTATTCATTCCAAATTGATATCATCAGTTTAAAATGAAGCCTTAACAAAAGGGATGTTCTTGGGAAAATGTTTAAAAATATGTAAATGAAGGTATATATTTGGCATATGAGGAAGTTATTCCTAATAGGAGGTAAATAAGAAAAAATTTTCAAGCAGCTAGATGCTTCCTTCTTTGAGATTTTGTTCCCACATTTTACCTCTGTAAATGAAACCAATGACTCATGCATTCCCTAAATCCATGTACCTGTTAATCTGATTTTACATATTGCACAATACAGTTTTACTTCCGTTGTTTGGAGTACGTCCTTTACCAGGCCATTTCTCAAGAAATGTCCCAAATGTCCCAGTGAATATCAATGGCACAGTGAATATCAGCGGCAGAAAGAAGCCAATATATCTGTCTGTATACTGAAGAGAAAGCCTTTTTCTTTTCATAAAATCAATATTTTATGAAATCTATCAATCATCATGAAATCATCAATTTATGAAATCATCAATCTCCAACCCAGAGTTTTAATAACTTTTTAGTACATAGGTTACTTGTAAAGTTCCTTAGCATAGTATGAAGCTTAGTCCCAATGCATTTTAAAAGAATACAATTTCATATGACAAACAAAAAGGAACATTGAAAATGAAATAGTCAGGACCATTATATAATTATACTTTTCAAGATTCTTAAACTTTTGAAAGAATGATCTTAGAGACATATGACAAATTTGGAATTTGGAACCACATAAAAAGAAATGTTTCACCAACTATTTTTTACTGCTTTAAAAATTGCAATTTCCTTCTTTATTATTAAAATATCTCAGAAATACTACAGAAATAATGAAATATTGAAACAGCTGCAGATTTCAGAAGACTTTGGGGGCAACTCTTTCTAAATTTTTGTGTTTCCATTATAGTAGTTTTAATTAGGTATATGAAGCTAAACAACTAAAACTAAATAAGACATGCATTTGACACTAAGCTGTAAAGCTGCCAGGAATAAAGGAGTGCCTATGTTTATTAATCAGACTTCTGACAAGTGAAGAGTGAAATGGGTCTTAAAAATATGAGAGCTATTTTAGGTAGCAGTAATTATCTATGATCTGATAAAGTACATATTCACTGACAGCAAATGATCCTGCTTCACATCTGCCCAACACTGCTGTCCTGGAAAAAGTAGGAGAACCAATGTGGACTTCATCCAGTGTTCAATCTACCAGCAGATCAATATAACCCTTGCTTTATATTAGAATTTTCATAGAACTTCAGCAAAAAAAAAAACAGAAAACCAAAACATACATTGAAACATTAACAGTTACAATTGGTCTTTTTCCAATTTCACAAAAGATCAATTAAGACTTTTACAAGGGAGAAAACAAAAACTTAGATGTTAACATTATGGTATAAATATTTTAGAAGCATAATATTTTATTGGATAAATATATAAACTGAAAATAACCCATACTGGCCCTCTGATCATGACATAGACGTGTCTACTTGGGAAAACAATCATTGGACAAGTAGTGTTTTTTTGGGGGGGGTTTTGTACATTTTTGCCTGGGGGGAATGTTTGATTGGTAGATTTTCTTTTTGATAGCAAAGAAAATGATGGATGTTGGGATGAGGGATTTCAAGGTGGTGGCTTCATGGAAGTTCTTCCTGTTTCTTTCACTGGACAGTGTTAGTGTGTAAGGACTAGAAATCAGTCAGCTCTATACTTAAAATGCTGAGCTGTCCTGGGCACAAGACCAAATTATTCAGCAGTTAGCATAGATTTGGTTCAGGTCAAGCTTGTTAAAACCTCAGGTATTCCTAAAACTAAGCACAAGAAAGAATACACTGTTGCTAAAATGATTACTTCTATCTCTTTCAACAGAGCAAATCTATTTATCAGAGGCAGGGATTATGGTTGTATGGATAAAATAATTTCCATGTTCTTTGTCGTCAGGATCAAAAAAAAACATGTTCTTAATTTTCTAGGATAGACATAGACCTCATCCCTCCAAAGCCATAAGCTATCAAATTTGCCTCTGGTCTTTTTTAAATCTAGTGCTCAGTATTCTGCAGAAAGATATATGTCAGCACATGAGTAGGATGTGTTTTGCTTTCACTAGTCAGTTAGCAGAGAACTGATTCTGCTGAGTAACTAATTCTAGTAAAAAGAAGCATAAGGACTGTAATTTTACCTTGTTTTCTACACTGCATTGTTGAATGCACTATTCCTATATACTGTGCAACTTCCAATCATCAATACAGTGTTGCAGCTGCATTCACAAATAAAAATCTGTCTTAGGAAAACAATAAAGAAATTGGAATCTGAATAATTTTAAAAGTAATGGTATATGGAGAATTTAGGTAAGTGTTGACATTTTAGGTAAGTATTGAAAAGTACAGATGTGTAACAAAAGTCTTATCCAAAATATATGCCTACTAGGCCAAATTTTCCAGCTCTGTATAATGTAGCTCTGCAGTCAATTGCAGACAAAATGTATATTCAATAAGAATTGAAAGTATATTTAATATGATACCAGACTGCTCAATTTGGAGTCATGTGTACTGTTATCAACTGTGCCTTAAACTAAATTATAGGCCTTAAAGTAAATGTCAAGTTGTTCCCATTATTGCTTGTTAGGGAACTCAAAAAAGCTTTCCAACTTCTTTGTCTTTTCCTTCTTCCACTCCTCAGTGGAAGGAGTTTTCCAACACACTAGACTCCTCTGTACTACATATGTTTATAGTTTTCTCAAAGTTGCTTGATAAACTGATGTTAAAAGCATTGTTGGCACTCAAAGATTGCCACTATAGGCAATATCCTGAGCAATGCTGTGGCACAGCTCAGAAACCATGGACATGACGTGTGAATGCCTATGACTGGACAGAACATCAAACATCTGTGATTAGAGAGAACACCAGCTCTCTTGTGAGCTTTGTAGTTCTCTCTTTTTCCTGTCAGACTTCCAGTACTACAGAATATTTCCTTAAGGAGCATCTGTGAAGTCATGATTCTTGTCAAATTTAGAGCTAGCAGTAGTATTTTACTTAAGTAAAATAGTTTCAAATACATCAGTATGTATTTGAGCTTTCAAAAAAGAGCTTGCAGGAAGTTTGATTGCAAAGTATGCTTATTTGACAAATTTAGGAATATACCAGTCTATTATATTTACACCTCTTTCTACACAATTTATCACTTAAAATTAGTAACAGGAAGAATAATATAATCATTCTGTAATTTAATTTGAATTTATGTTAACTACAGTAGAATTAATTCTCCTTTTACTTGAAGGATCTAAAGTTTGCAAAAATTAGCTCTCTAAAGTTTATGGTGAACATGTATCTACTGTTATGCTCAGATGGCATTTTCTAGGTTCTTAAAAATAGTGGGTTCTTTTTGAGCTTTGTATTTTTCTTTTTTTTTTTTTTATCTCTCTGCATACTGTGCCACTCAAATTACATACAGATTACAATTAAAAATTTAAATTTAAAATTTGATAGATATAGTAGCTCATCTTAGCACATACAGAATACCAGCAAGTTAGGTAATATATAAAACCCAAAAAATTAACAGAAGAATTGTGTCTTTGTTTTCAGGAAGAAAATGTTTGATGACTAGATAACAAAAGTAATTTTGTAATGCAATCCAAATGTATTTACACATCTTTAAATATTCATACAGAGCTAACCATAGCTGAAACACTCAACATCTTATCAAGCCCTTAAACATTCTCATTGTTATAGAATTATTATTAAAGTTACTTCAGAATGATTTTGTAATGATGCATTCCTTTTAAACATTAATTTCTTATTAATATCCTTTATCAACATCAGTACCTTCAAATACAAGTAGAAGGATTAATCTTTCGTGATAAACTGCCTTAAACAACTTCTGATATGAGAGCCTCCTCCTCCTCTACTCTGTCTAACTTCAAAGTTTCCTTTTTATTCTGTGAACATTTTATAACATTCCCAGGAAAGCAATTTTAGTTCCTCCCTCCTCTATTAATTTGATCAGGCATAATTAAATTAGCATTATTTGTTATACATGCAATGTATAATAAATTAGTGCATCAATACATAAACACATCAAATCTGTAATCATAAGTTATGAATTGCAATAACAAATATTTGTGTTTTCCATTTGAGCTTAAGTAGAGATATATTGTTTAATCTTTAACTGGCTTCTTTCATTTGTCCTTTATTTAGGAGTCATTAGACATTACTCTAATGATAGCCCTTTTATGTCCCCCCATTTCCTTCATATGCACGCTCCAGAGTCTTTTAGCCCATTTGTTTACCTTACCGCTGAAGTTTATTGCCACTAAACTTAATTGAAAACACAGTCTGATCTCCTTTAAAACTGGAAACATACAGATTCACATCTTAAAAAACCACCATACTTTGAATTTCCAAATATATTCTAGAAAAAAAGAATTATTTTCTTTAAAATTTCCCCTTCAAAAAGCACCTGGAAGACTGATTGGCATTGATACAGATTAAAAATGGATATTTTCTTTTGTCTTGATTTTGAAGTTAAATTATGAATTGTTAATATAACTTGCATTAGTTTATAATGTAATTTCATTGTTTGCATCTATGAGGCAAATGAACAATCAATTGGGAACAGCTGAGCACAACTAGATACCTGGTAAGATACACAAATATGTTTCATTGTAGTATATTTATGTATGTGGCTCATTGTAAACACACACAAATGTGTGTGAGTGTGCATACACACTGTGTTTATATGTATATTGGGGGGTATGGGACACAAATAAAATATTCTAGCAATTTAATTGTTCCCAGGATGTTACTTCACCTTTTTTCTTCAATCTGATGTGCATATATTTACAGGTGAAATCAAAGTGTCTTTTTAGTCATATTAGCAAATGACAAGGATACTCTTCCTTGTTTTTATGTAATTAATTCTTTAGTAGGTGTTTATGACGCACATAAAAGAGACATGAAACAGTTTTTTTTTTCCACAGTATTTCTTTGTGTTCAATCCTGACATATGAAAGAACTTATCTAAGGAAATGCATAAACGACAATTATGTGCTTTTTTTTCACCTCTTCTCACATTCTGGATAAATTCTTGAATATTTTGTTTGGCCCTTTTCCACTTTCCCTATGATGTCATCTATTATTAATTTTATATTTCATCCTGCAACTTAACCAAGTTGTTTCTATACTAATATTCTTGAAACTAAATTACTATCTTACAGCTTCTATTCAATTACTTTAATTTCAAAAATTATGTTATCCATCTATTAGAGAAACACAATCTAAAAATTATTATTTCATAGAACATTAAATGTCTTAAAAGCCTCTATAAAAAGAAGAGAAAAAAAAATATTTTACTTAATTTCATTATGCTATGATGAAGAACCATAAGAAGATTTCAAGAAAATTTCGTTTTGAAAATGGCTACTTGAAACTAGGTGGTTTGTCATTTTCAAATTATTTTTACATCCCAGGATACATAAAAAAAACCGCCAACACAGAACTGGAAAACATGAAACAAGAAATCAAGTTAAAAGAAACTACAATGATGTGCATGACTTGAATTATTATGCCCAAACCAAAACATGCCCATTATCTTTAAAAAATATACATCAAGGAGAAAAATCACTGTGGTGGCATTTCATACATCATTATAAAGGATCTTATTTTTGACCGGCAATCTGAATTTTTTTTTCTTTTATTAAATCAGAAATTCTTGTTAAATTACCAAAAAAAAAAAAAAAAAACCTACACTGATCTGTTCTCTGAAGTTTATTCATTTTCAAGGGCAAATAATTTTACTCTTTTTTTAACTTCAGAGTTTCCATATTGAATTTTGTTGTTGTTCTTTTTTTTTTTTTTTTTTTAATACTATCCGTGAAAATGGACTAGAATTGTCTCTTAGAATGTAGACTTTTTAAGCATGCACAATTTGCCTTATAAAATCATTTAGAATATTGTTGAGGTCTGAGAAGTGAACTTGAAGCATATCCTTTGAATGTTTCTTTCAGGGGTCTCACAAAAATGCAGACTGTATAAAGGGGTAATAGTTGTGATAAGAGAAGACTGCAGTTTCAGCTACTATGGATTTTTACAGTAATTTATACTGCTTCCTGCCTGTAGGCAGGCGAATGACCCAATAAGAGGTGAAGCACTTGAAGTAAAAGACCAGTGAACAAAACCCAGGCTACTCTATGTAATTCCCAGCAGACTTTCTTAAATCTAATACTGCAGAGACACCAAATATCCTGCTCTTCTACCCTAAGAAAATAGTGCCCACTTACAGAATTTGAGAGGAGTGTTAACTAAGTTCCCTCATGCATTTCTAGTGAGTCCAAAGTTTTCATGTGAACTGAAAATGAAGGTCTAAATATCTACAAAAATGTGGGCTATATTGTCTGCTTCAATGCTCTACTGCAGGACAATAAAGGTGTGGTGGGAGACATAATGATAGCTTTGGGAGACAATACATGGAATCTAATTCCAGTTGATCCAGAATCACAGAATGGCTTGAGTTGGAAGGGACCTTAAAAATATTTTTAAATTAGTTTTTTGTTTTTTTAGATTTTGTTTTGTAGTCTAGCAGAAGATCATATAAATCAAATACTATGCTGCTTTTGTACTTTTAGGAATGAGAAATACAAGATAAAAGTCAAATTTGAATATTTAATGGAATTGGATTATACCTATTTCCCACATAAGCTATTAAGTCAATACAATTTTGGTTAACTCAAACCCTTTAAAAGTTAAAACTTTTCTAACACAGATAATTGTGGTTGAACTGTGTTAGGGAGTGATTACACAAGCAGATCACAGGGCAGATCTGAGGAAGGGGTGAGGTCTGGTGGGTGGATGTTGCATCCCGGAGTTTGGGTTTAGATTAGGGTTTTTAATTTATGTTAAAATAAGTCAAGTTCTGTAATCCCGCGTTTCCCCCGCGTTGTTCCCCCCCCGCGGTTTCTGCCCCCATGTTGCCTGCTGCCGGCTCTTACCCCTGTGCCGCTCCTGTAACCACCCTGCCGTCCGGCCCCGGGAAACCCCGTGCTGGCCGCCCCGAGCCACACGATCCCGCTCAGCCCGTGGCTCGGCGCCCGCCCCTGCGGGGTTCTCTGGTTGGTCGCTGTAGCTGGCGTCAGTGCCACGGCAGCCGCCCCTATTGGGCGGCAGGCCGTGGATCCTCTCGCCCCGCCCCTCTATAAAGCCCTATCCCGCCGGCAGTCAGACGCCATTTTCTCCCATGCGAGTGCCTGGAGCGGTCGCGTCTTTCCATCGAACCGCGCCACGTGACCAATAAACCGTTCCTGCCAAGCACGGAGTAAATGGACAAATTCCTTCCTCTTTGCCGGGTCCCTAGCGCACGGTAACAGCGGTTGGCCAGCCCACGCGCCCGAGACACGGAGCCGTGTCCGGGAACCCGCGGCAGCAAACCCCGGCAGCACGTGGAAGCCACGCCACAGCCGGGCTCCCAAGAGCCGCGTGCGGCCGGGGAGAGCAAAAACCCACACCGCAATTGGCGGCCGAACGTGGTGCCGAGGCCAGCGCTGAGCTGATTGCGTGGACGGAGGTTCACCGCGGAGCTCCAGGAACAGCGCCGGGAGCCGCCGCCGCCGGCCAGGGGCCGCGCTGCCGCCAAGGGGGGAGCGCCGCCGCCAAGCCAGAGCAGGCAGCGATCCGCGCCAGACCACAGCTCCGTGCCGGACGGAAACCGAGAGCAGGGGCTCTCCAAAGTACGTCAGTGAAGTCTCCGTCGCCCACGAGGGACCAGTGTGTCCCGCGTGGGACAGGAAGTGCAAACTTTCGCAGCCAGGAGGGCAGAAGAAAGAACACTTCCCGGGACTCCCGGACCCTGGTAGCAGCTTTTCTTTGCAGAGACTTCAGTCTGGTAAGTATTAGTCGTGGAAACGTGTCCAGCTAATACGGGGAGGGCTGGCCGTGTTCCCGAGGTTGGGACGTGCAGCGCGCAGCACGAACGGCAGCCGCTGGAGTCGCCTGCGTTTTTTTGCTTTTTTTTTTTTCCTCTTTTTTACTGCCCCAGGGGTGAGGTGGTTTGGGTGGAAGAAGCATGGGGACCGTGCTATCTGCCCAACAAAAGGAATTTTATTCCCAAGTTAAAGAAATCCTTTTGGTGAAGGGCCCCTACCCAAAAAATTTAGTTAAGAAATTTGTCCGGTGGTTGTTCTTTGCTTTCCCCCGTCTGTCTACCGAGGACGCGCGCAAACCAGAATTTTGGGAGCAAGTGGGAAAAAGGCTAGCAGAGGGGATCGGTAGGGATCCCTCCATAGATGACTGCTTCCCTAAATTCCATTTGTTGATCACGGATGTAGTAAAATCAGACCCCGCGCGAAACTCGGTTGGGGAAAGGAAAGAACCATCCGGAAAATCTGTTACTCCCTCTGAATCTGTTTCCCCATCCCCTTCTCCTACCCCTTCTTCCCCTAACCTGGGTGGGCGAGGGGGGGCACCCCGTCAGTCTGAGACGCAGGGCAGCTCCACAAATGTGGACCGTGCGCCTGGCTCCCCCAAGCCACCCCGGCGTCCCTGCCTTAGCGAGATCGGTCAATTCGCTGAGGCCACGACCCTAAACCCCTTTTCCAATCCCTTGTTCCCAGTTGAAAATCCCAGTTTCGGCGCTACCCCGCGCAGTTCTGTTTCTTTAAACCCCTTTCTTTGTCCCCCTGAGGAGGCCGAGGCCACGTGGTCGATCCCTTTGTCTTCCCAAGATGGAGGGCGGCCACATGGCAGGGTCTCTTCTTCCCACAACCCCTTTCTGTTCTTTGTTCCCGGTGTCCCCGCCTTTGACCCAACCCCCACCTGCCTCCCTGTGGGCGTGGGCGCCGCCCCCTCGGGAGTTCAGGTTGCTCCCTCACCCATTGTTCCCCCTCGAGTGGGTGTTCCCTCCAGTCCTTTGCATGTCGTCCCTGCTGAGTCATCGACTCCGCCCTCCTCCACCGGGGAGAGCTCTGCCATCTCCACCCCGCTGCCTGAGGGAGGCAGCCCCCGTCCTATTGCCCGTACCCTGTCCCCATCTTCCCATGGGTCCCGGAGATCCGGGCGGGAGGGAAGAGGGGGGAGGGAGGAGCGGGAACCCCTATCCCCATCTTCCCATGGGCCCCGGAGAGCCGGGCGGGAGGGAAGAGGAGAGGGGGGGGGACGGGAACCCCTACCTCCAAGTTCCCATGGGCCCCAGATGTCTGGGCGGGAGGGAAAAGGAGAGGGGAGGGAATCGGAGCCCCTGCCTCCACATTCCAATGGATCCCGGAGACCCGGGAGGGAGGGAAGCAGGGGGATGTGGGTTTCTGAGCATTTTCCAGATTCCGTGGAACGGGTCGAGCTGACAGATGAGAGGCATGTAGAGGGATCGGAGGTTCAGGACAAGTCTGTCCTGGAAGCGGCATCCATGAACACTGCTGCCTTGGATGCCGTGCCTCCAAAGAACGCTGGTCCGAAGCAGCCTCCAGCAAGACGCCAGTGCTTCCACTGCAATCAGAGAGGACATTTTGTGGTTCAATGTCCGTTTCTGGGCAGGGCACCCCCAGGGACAGTGGGAGGGGGGAGAGGGGGGGAGGGAGATCCCATTCTCCCAAAAAACTGAAGGAACAACGCGCACCTGCCTCGCGTGAAGATAAAAGTAAGGCAGGCCACAGCACCTTAAGGGGAGCTGTGATTGATCAAGTAACTGTGCAGGTGGTAGTTCAGAACGTCAGGGTGCCTTGGAGTGCGGCAGATGACCCCACCAATCGGGGGGTTGCATCAAACCGCAGGCGACGCAAAAGAAAAAGGACCCTACAATCTCCTTAAAAAAATGTTTTTCCCCAAAGCCCCAGTCTGTGTGTGTCCCAAATCCCCATGTTTGTAATAAAGTTGTCCCAGTTTCCCTATCCCTAAACACCCTGAAAAGAACCAACCCCAGCACCATCTCCAGGCCCTCTCCACCTGCGTAGCAGTCACCACAGTTGCAGCAGCAGAAGAAGCTGGGAGAAGAGGCCACCGCTTGAGAGACTGCATCAACACCACTGCTTTCTTTTTATATTTTATTAAGCGGGGAGATGTTGCATCCCGGAGTTTGGGTTTAGATTAGGGTTTTTAATTTATGTTAAAATAAGTCAAGTTCTGTAATCCCGCGTTTCCCCCGCGTTGTTCCCCCCCCGCGGTTTCTGCCCCCATGTTGCCTGCTGCCGGCTCTTACCCCTGTGCCGCTCCTGTAACCACCCTGCCGTCCGGCCCCGGGAAACCCCGTGCTGGCCGCCCCGAGCCACACGATCCCGCTCAGCCCGTGGCTCGGCGCCCGCCCCTGCGGGGTTCTCTGGTTGGTCGCTGTAGCTGGCGTCAGTGCCACGGCAGCCGCCCCTATTGGGCGGCAGGCCGTGGATCCTCTCGCCCCGCCCCTCTATAAAGCCCTATCCCGCCGGCAGTCAGACGCCATTTTCTCCCATGCGAGTGCCTGGAGCGGTCGCGTCTTTCCATCGAACCGCGCCACGTGACCAATAAACCGTTCCTGCCAAGCACGGAGTAAATGGACAAATTCCTTCCTCTTTGCCGGGTCCCTAGCGCACGGTAACAGCGGTTGGCCAGCCCACGCGCCCGAGACACGGAGCCGTGTCCGGGAACCCGCGGCAGCAAACCCCGGCAGCACGTGGAAGCTACGCCACAGCCGGGCTCCCAAGAGCCGCGTGCGGCCGGGGAGAGCAAAAACCCACGCCGCAGGTGGAGGGTAGGAGATGACCAGCTGCTCTTGAAACATGAGCTGACTCTCACCACTGTTTATGCTAAACACACCTGGATATTTTGCACTTAGTATTGCACAGAAGGAGGGACAGAAGAAAGGAGGGAATGACAGGATATGGGTTAGCAGGAAGACATTCCAAGTACACATTCAAGCAGTTGATTTAAGACAAAGAGGGACAACATACAATGAGGTTTATTTCAAATGCATGTCATGAAAGGTATCAGAGAAAGTAGGCAGCTTGAAAAACATTGATGATCATTTTATCCAGTGATTATTCAGTGTATCACGTGGAGTTTGGCACAACTGAAATCTGGAGAGCAGGTTTCTCACCTGTAATTTCTTCAATCTTTATCAACCACCAATCTGCACTGAGGTACCAAGTCAGGGAGAGGAAAACAGGGAAAGAGTGAGGGAAGGCAGTACAAAATCAAAGTGCCAGTATTTGCGTTCCAATGGAACAACTGTTTTCTTTCTTTTTAACATGGCGAGGGTGAATGTTTCCACACCAAGCTGTCTTCATATGAGCACTTCATATGAACACCCATTTCTTCACCACTGCAAACACACGTTGCTGTGACTGATTTATCTTGAGAAATTAAAATATGAACCTTTAAAATATCCATAAAGCTGACATAATTTTTTTTTTGGTTGTCTAGGATAGAAGGTAGAAAGACTGTGGCCTCAGGGCAATATATTGTGCCTAAAGGCTCACAGAGTCTGCTGTCACACATTGCATTAAATATTATTACACTCTGTCTGTTGACATTATGCCCTTGGGATTTTCATAGGATGTTGAGCACAATCTCCAAGACTGCTCACAATTTAGCTACTGTATGCTAATATCCTACTACTATGGTACTCATGGGAAAGCCACAACTGAGTCTTTTCTTGCATTGGCTAGTAAGAGTGTCAAATTACCAGACTAAACCAAGTGAAAGGGAATGCTAATTAAAAGGGAAGGATGTGTTCCATTTGTTCTAATCAAAGAGTGCTTAATCCCTTCATAAGCTGTCTGGCTTTGTTGGATGAAATTCTGAACAACCTTGTTACTTTAGATAACTGCAAGCCACTGACTCATGGCCCCTTGACAGCTAGCTGAGCATGTAATAACATTTCTCTGTATTTGGGGGGCTGGCTTAGCTGGCTTTAAAATAGATTATCGTGGATGTTAAACTGAAATGTTAGTCTTTCTTTAAAGCACTGTATTCCTGGTAATTAAGGTTATAAAAAGGGCACAGAACACAATGCAGCTTCAAGGTCACCCAACATCTTCAGTTTGTGTAAATAAGGTATTAATCATAGGTTTATTCTGCAGTGCTAATAACAGAAAGACAGCTCGTCTATTACCAGTACATGACAAATGCACTGAAAGCTATTTTTAAGTGTAAACAAGCACCTTTCACTTCAATTAGAAGACCCATTAAATTGTAAGTACTTTTATAAGAAGACAGAAAAGGTGGAAATGCATTGTGGAAAAAAGACAAAACAAAAGAGAAAAAAACCCCCAAAACTCTCATGTAAGCAGAACACTACTGGATAGAATATAATCAAATGACATTGCACAACTACCTCTGCAGAGAAGCAGATTGCTTGGTGTAACAAGAACATTAGTGAAATCTCAGCTCTTGGCATAGTAAGTCTAGAGGGACTGAAAACCAAGATTTCATTTTAACATTCAGGGCACTGATTTTTTTTTTTTTTTTTTTTTTTTTTTTTTTTTTTTTTTTTTTTTTTTTGTGTCTGCTTTGTCATCTGTCTATTCCACTGTAAATGTAAAAGTTTGAAAAAAGGAGTTTCCTGTACATTATGTATTAATTTCCTCACAGGTAGGGGAGTAGGACAAGAAGAACTATATAAACTAAGAATGTAAAACCCTTCACAAATTAGGTTTTAAAACTGAAAAGTTTTAAGAAAAAGAAGAAAAAGGTGTCTGGCATTTGCATGAAAAATGATGGGGGGCATGAGAAAGGCAATATAATATCTAAATGCAGCCATTAAGAACACCAGTATAAAGGCAGACTGAGATGTCATTTGAGATTTCATTTATTAGCAGACTCAAAAACAAAGCCAGCATAAATAAGACCTTAATTGCATTGTCCCCTGTTCAAGAAACTGGTGTTACCTTTCTGGTCTGCTAATTCAATAGCTGGCTTGATAGTACTAAAAGACAAATGTGTGAAGTTACTTAAAGGAAAGCAGTTCCAAGCGTACCTACGCCATTATATGATACAAGCACAATGTGAAGTGCAATGGGCACAATCTAAACCATGTAAAGATCAGATTTGCTGGATGGAAAATTTTTCATAAGCAAAGCAGTGAAACAATGGAGTAGTTTGTCCAGAGAGACTGGAAGGGAGTTTCAATACCTGACTGCCTAAAATCTTGAGGGACTTAATATGCCCAATATCCGACCCTGCTTTGCTAGGCTGGTCCAGAATTCTACTGAGGCTCCACTCAACTTAAATATTTATTCATAATAGAGCTGCTTCTGTAAGAATGTAACCAATTCCTAAATTTTTGATAATCGATACAAACATTGCCTAAGTATGAAGTTTTAAGCCAAGCGGGTTAACCCAAGCAACATTCAGACAAAGCACTTTATTCATATTCCTTTCCTATGAGTTTAAAGAGACAGAAGGAATGAAAAATGAATTATAAAAAGGAAATATATAACACTTGAACCTAAAGAAAAGGAGTGCTGTGTTAGAAAACTGTTTAAATCTTAACTGTTTTGCCAATTAAGAAAAAATTTGGATGTATAGTAGATACATACCAGGAAATACAAAATTTGATTATAATGTTCATAATGAAGACAAATAGTCATAACTTTAACTTAAAAAACACAGTGTCCCAACATCATGTAATCATCCAAATTATTCTCATCATGAAAGCATGTTTAGACATGGTATATTTATATAGTGCATGGTGTATTTATATTTAGTTACTAAGAGTAACTAAACACTTTCTCCAAACAGAAGAAAATGCTCTGCAAATGTCTCATTCCTGAAGAGTGTGTACAAAACCTGATTCTGCTCTTAATGATTTCAAAGGTACGAATTAAGCTGTAGAAAGACAAATTATTTTTATGCAGAATAGAACAAATGTTGTTGCCCACAGAATTGCTGTGAGGGCTCAAACCAGTAAGAACATAAAGAGAAAGCAACTCTTTTTGGAACACTCTGAAACGGAAGGTATTGCTGCATGTTGTGAAGCACTGAGTCTTCCTGGTAGGCAGGAGAGTCCTTCTGAGAGCCTGGAGAACACTGAATTTCAAAATTCTGTCTGAGCCTAGGAGACAGGCAAGCAAGCTGCTCTACTGGGTACAAATGTTTTGCCAAATTATAGAAGTAGGATACAGTAGAAGAATAAACCACCTGAATTCTGGTGTCTCCATATGTGGTGACAAATGCACATGTGCATATTCTGTACTTCCCTCACTGCTGTCCCAAGCATCAGAGTACTCTTCTGTTTCCTGCGAAGCAGTTCAGCTTATTCAAATACTGTGACCAGGTTAAGGCAGTTTGTTGCTTCCTCCATGTCTCATTATCATATATATTCTAATAAAATATTCAGTGCATAGATACATAAATGGTAACCTATGAAAATTTATTGTACATACATAAAGTACATTAAAAAGTGAGAGTTATCTTCATCAATCAGTTTTCATGGATTTTCCATTGATTAAAATAAAGCAGAACAAATCAGCTCAGTGTGTTTTTCTATATCAGCTGAAGCTACTATACGTTCCTAATTTTTCATCCATTGTATAGTTCTAATTAGAGTTGTGCTTTTCTAAGCTCTCTCATTGTAAACGATATTTCCCATTTTGCCCTGAAATAAAAAATACTGGTCTGAATTGCTCACATCAGGCTATTGATGCTCCAGGCTTGTAGCAATTTACAAACGCAGTATCAGGTAAGATCCCAAAGGAAATACATTTTCTGTGTGATGAGGAGCCACGCCCTCAACTACTATAAAAAGATATTTCACTACTGACTTTTTTAATCAAAAATCAGTTTATACAAACTAAGAATTTGGCTGGAATTCTGTGAAAATTATTAACACATGTTTTGATTTATGCAACTGTTGCCGTTTGTTTTGATATTATAATAGAAGTATAAGGATTAAATTGAATTTACTAATAAAATCAAAACGTGGCAGGATAATAGAATATTCACTCAAAGGAGTAATGAAGAATTAAATTATTCACATTGTACCCAAAAGTTGTCTACAGAATCTTCATAATTTATATTTATGACCCAGGTATTCATTAGTCAGTTAATAAGAATCTTTTCCCCTGTGGGAAATTTATCAAGAAATAAAAAGACAAGCAGGAAAATATTAATGAAAAGTTTCAATAGATTTAAGTTTTCCTAAAGGCTAGAGCACGATAATAATTATTTTACTTACCTTCTTTACTTTACTTACCTTGGCTTCTGTTAATTTGTACTTAGAAGATCAGAAAAAAACAGAAAAAGAGGTCAGGAATCTAAAAAAAAAAAAAAAAAAAAAAAAAAAAAAAAATTGAGAATTCTACTTAGCCATGCTCTTTGAGTTTTATGAAAACTTTTAGACATATACCTGCATATGTATATATAAAACTTTAATGTCTGTACCCTTTCCTGTCTCTAGTAGACTGAGGCCAAATGCCTGCATTCTGGGTGAATTACTGTTACAAAAGTTTGTGATTTTATTCTTTCCTCTTATTGCGGCATGTATGCTTCTTTAGATTCCTTGTTGCAATTTCTTGGACTTATGTCAAAAAGAATAAAAATACTAAACAGTCAGATTTTCTTTGTGGTAGGATTTTACAGATGGTTCCAACACTTTTCCATTTAACTGCATATCTATAGAACATCTGGCAACATTTTTGTTCTGCATCAAAATGTGACACAGATGGAAACATAAGGATTATATAAACTTAATATGTAAGTTAATATTAATAGAATCACATTTTACATCTTCTTGAACCAACTATATTCATATTGTCAGTTCCAAAAAGCAAAATACAAGCATGAAGAATTCTACATTTCCCTTGCATATTAAACTTGAGCTCTGAACTTTAACACAGAAACTTGCTGATTACACACCATTATGCCAGTCATGACAATCTGTTAGTTCAGCTGAACTAATTAAACAAATCTGATATCACTATATAAGAATATGTGTATAAACATATATGTAAATTTTTATATGAAGCTCACATTTAACGAATTATTCTTTTTAAACCAATCACTAAATGAGTTCTGACAAAGCAATTCACCTAAAGAGTTCTGAGTCCTGAAAAATTAATAAGCAAAGAATGTGTTGCATCCTGGGATTGGATTTTAGGGGTTCTTATTTGTGTTAGCTAGCTGAGTCCTGTGTACCCCCGTGCTTCCCCCGTGTTGTTTCCCCCCCCGCGGTTTCTGGCCCCATGCTGCCTGCTGCTGGATCTTCCCCCTCTGCTGCTCCTGTAACCACTCGCCCGTCTGGCCCTGGGAGACCCCATGCCTGCCACCCAATCCACACGATCCCGCTCAGCCCAAGGCTCGGTGCCCGCCCCTGCGGGGTTCTCTGGTTGGTCGCTGTTGCTGGCGTCACTGCCACAGCAGCCACCCCTATTGGCCGGCAGGCCGTGGATCATCTCGCCCCGCCCCTCCATAAAATCCTACCCCACTGGCACCCAGGCGCCATTTCTCCCATGCGAGTGCCGGGAGCGGTCGCGTCTTTCCATCGAACCGCGCCACGTGACCAATAAACCGTTTCTGCCAAGCACGGAGTTAATGGACAAATTCCTTACCTTTTTACCGGATCCCTAGCGCACGGTAACAGAGGCTGGCCAGCCCACGCGCCCGAGACACGGAGCCGTGTCCGGAAACCCATGGCAGAAAACCCCAGCAGCACGTGGAAGCTATGCCACAGCCGGGCTCCCAAGAGCCGCGTGCAGCCGGGGAGAGCGAAAACCCACGCCCCAAGAATGAATCCCAGGAGCATGTTACTGTAAAGTAAAATAACACAGAGCTTCTGGGTCAACACCCAAGGAACATGTTTCTCCTCTCTGAGGGGCACCACCTTAGTCTCTCTCAAGTAGTGCCAATTAATACAATGTCTTAGCTGACACTTCTCAGGTAAGCACAGAGTCCAGCTATAGGACTGTAGGAACAAACCTCCTTCCCACCATTCCTGCAGGTTAGCAGAAAGCAACATGCCTTCATAACCAAGCCAAATGCTTGCTGCTTTCTAGGGAAGGAGGAAAGATGTGCACTTTGTCAGGACAGTTCCATATTCATCTAAGAACTAGAAATTGATAACAATCAGCATCCCAATTATTTTCTCAGATATGCTTGTCTTCATCTAAACATAGCTCCCCTTGTTAAGGACGTTTTCCCATTTGACTACCCAGGAGACACACTGGAAGCCAGAGCCACATAACTTGAGTTGAACCTTAGCCCCTTCACAGGGCATCTCTCCAGTGAAACAACAGGTGCTCCTTTAAACTCCCCATACACCCCATTCCCACAGTCCATATCATCTCCACCCTAGGTTTCCCATAGCCAAGTCTTAGGCTTCTTGATACTCAAAATAATTTAGTCCTGGTGCAATAGCTAAATAACAAAAAAACAGCCAGAGCTGGGTGCCTCTGGAAAGGGACCCTAAATGAAGGAAATCCAGGGATTTTATATTCTCCCCATCCAAGTGTGCAAAAGTCTAGGACCCTCAGCTCCAGCTGTGCTTCTGAGTATCCAGTCACCTGACTGCTACCACAGGTCCCTGTGTCTTCCTGTAACTCAGTGTACAATCTTTTCTTTTCAGAAGAGCATCTGGCATAAAGTTTATATTTAGTGTATTTATATGTTTTATGTTGGCCCACATGGCAATAAGGTTGGATTTCTGTAACATTAGAAATATTAGAAACTGCATTCATTTTCTGAAAAGATGACATTTTTCTGTTATCCTGCCAGCCAACACCCTAAACCCTACTTTTTGCATCTCACATTCTCTACTCCTTTCTTCCCCTTACATTCTTAATGTAACATTCTTAACTCCCTACATTCTTATTCCCCCATTACAGTCTTTCATATTCTCCTACTTGATTTTTTCTTAAATGCTAACCAATTCCAAGGAACAGTTCTTATTCTGGTATTTCCGTCTGTCTTTTAACTGTATGGGGTACCTACTGTCACAGCTGAAAACAGACCTGATTCCCTTTCATTCTTAGAATGCTCTTTGATTTCTCAGACATTTTGGGAAATTATTGCCAATTACACTGTTGTGCAGTAACAAAGCCTAGAGTAACTCCATTTTGTATGACAACCTAATCCAATAGATGCATGCTAAATGTGCCATTGTCAGAATGTTTCACAGACTGAACACTTCAGGGAGCACAGACATTTCTCCATATATTTTCTGGAAACCAACAGGGTTTAGGCATATGGCCACTCAGAATAGGGAAAATTTGGGCATGTGAGGAGGTACAATTCCAAGAAATTATATTTGTGGTGTTTATCTATGTAGTCGTCTTGCACATATATTTTGGGGAAGAAACTAAGAAACATTTGGACAATATATTTAAATGAAAAGTTTAACTCATACATCCCTCATTAAAAACTAATATAGCAGCTGAATATTTGCTAGAATCATTCCCAAACTCTGTCTTAAATTCTCTGTCAGAATTTATTTAAACTACTGCCAATCCTGCTGGAATCAAAATAACTTTAGAAGTAGCATGCTATTAAAATGAGAGCTTCCTTTCATATGATTTATAAATTGATTTCTCAAGTAAAATGTTTGTGTAAACACAGCACAAATATAAAGAATCTGTGCGTGTTTCTGGCATAACCTACAGCTAAAAGAGCTTCTTCAATCTTATGATATCATTATAGTAAAGAAAGTGGAAAGTCTTACTTCCTTACAGAGTGGCATAAATGAATGTAGTTATTAACATAAAAAAGGAATGATACCCTTGAGTGAAGAAGGGGCAATCAAGTAACAAAGGATAGTTATTATATAACAATCAGGTTATCATCAAATGATGACTGCTTGATCATGATGGATTAAACAATTGCAACATTTTATTACTTCATATCCCTCCTACAGTAACATTAGAGCAGAAATCATGTCATTTTTCCCCTGTAAATTTGGCACTTGCTGACTTAAAGTCATTTATAGGATGTTGTTAAGTTGGTTTCTTAATGTAGGTGCTATGTTACGATTAACACACCTAATGATCATGATGAATATGAAATTGGATCAATTAAAAGAGGGCGTTAGATCTCCCACAGTTTCTAATCACATGTGGATAACCACTAATGAATTGGAGCTCTCTTGGGCATCTATTCTGAAAATCAAATTTTTTAGACAGTTAATCAATTGAGATAGATATCAGTTGAGCTTATGCTCCACTGAATTATACTGCATCACTGTTACTTAGAAAAAAAAAAAAAAAGCAAAAGAAAGGAGGAGCAGTGGAGGAAAGCAGGTTTACAGGGGTTTATCTGCAGTTATACAGAATAAACAATTGTGCTTCTTGTTCTTCCTGAAATGCAATGACTGTTTGAATAGAAGGACTTCTCAGACTTTCTGTCTGCTGATATTTTCCATGCAAAAATAACAACAAAAGTCTACAAGCAAGCGAAATCTATTCCATTGCTTTCAGATCTTGGACACTAATACTGCCATGAAATAGCTGTAGGCTAAACATCTTTTTCTGGCACAGACACAGTAAACATTCCTTTTTGCTTCCAAAATATCTACTACCCCATATTGTCACATGTGTAGGATTTTATTAATGCCAGGACTAAAGTAATGATTTGTTTATTTCCAGACTTAGTGACACATTACAAAAAGGAGTATGCCGTGATTCAAAGAAAGTAAGAGGAAAAACACAAACCCCCAAAAACTCCCAAAACTAACTGACATTAAAAATATTTTAGTACATTGTCTTAGAATGCTAATTTAAGCTGCCAAGCTGAAGATTTGTTATTCATGTACTGCTTTATCCACTGGCCTGAAAATAAGTTTTTTACCTCGACAGAAGTATTTTCTAAAAGTGTGTATTTCAGCAATGTCACATGCATAGACACCTAGAAAACAGTGACTGCTTGCACTGCATGTCCAGCCTATCTCATATCTCAACTCCATTGCACCAGTTTCCACAAAAGACTATGGCTCCAGTTTCATTCAGTTTATTTTTCTTATCAGTTTATATGAAATACAAACCAAAAACTCTGAAAAAGAAAAGATGGTGGATTAACCGGCTAGGCAGAGGTGATATACCCAGACCATTCTATATGAAAAGCCATCCAATCTCTGCGGAGATTTGCCTCTGCAAATCCCCATTTTTGGAAGATTGACTCACACTGAAAATTACTTGGTGATGGGAAGCTCAAGAGTACATAAATAAGCTATCCCAAAAAGAACATAAGACTGCTTCTTAGCCAAGAGAGTGCTGCTCAGCAAAAAGTGGGAATACAGCTCCAGATGGCAGCTTTTCAAATCTGAAAGATAAAGATATTTCTCAGACATATTGCAGGAGCTGCCTAGTATCTAACAGAATAGATCTTCAGGCTTTCAGCACAACTGTCTCTGGCTGATCAATGATCCAATGAATCTTTAATCATTTGGGTTATTAAATAACAAAATGGATACCTTTCTGACTCATCCCAAATGCCATAAATAATTAAAGATGTTAATAAGTTCAGTGGATTCTTCCTTCATTACTGAAGATAATAAAGATGAGGCCTTTGTTTTTCTGAGCTGTGTGCCTCAGAACAAAACACTTAGATCTGGAAGTGCTAGTGCCACCAGTCCTTGTATCTCTTACCTTTCAAAAATCTGGAATTGAATTACTCTAATTACCTCTATATCTGAGGTAAAATTATATACAAGAATTGTAGGAAACAGCAACTCAGACCTATATTTTTGCTTAATGATATTTATGATATTGGAGACAATACATGCATACCTATTTTCAAAAGTATATTTTAAGGCATAAAATTTACCACTTGACTAGTCCAGGAAAATTAATCTGTTATCGAAATGTTTGTATTTCTCCCTTTGAATATCATTGTAATTTTGGTTTAATTATAAAGATAAGAACATCTGGGTGTCTGCTGATCTTTGTTGCCTGCATAGATACCTGTCTGAAGAAGGGGTTTTGTATTCCCATGGGTAAGACATTGATACTCGTAATGTGGACATGAAGGAATATAGATCTTGCTGTCTCAATGTCATAATGTCTTCAATGTTCTTTTTCAACATAGACAGAATACCTTATGTCTTTGATGGAAATTAATTTACCAAAGGTGTCCTAAATAGGCATCTTATCTCTCCAAGGTCAAAGATAAAGAGTATGCTACACCGACATGGTACAAATCTACATGCAATCATGTTCATACCTTTACTAGGTAAAAAGAAAGGGGAGTAATATCATTATATTTCTAGAATCTTTTTTCTTCTTTTTCTCATCTCCAGTTTTCTTGCTAAGGATTAGCATTTGCACGCTTTATAAGTTTTTCATCTGGCTCTTTTTTATGGGAAGTTATCCATAATCATTCTAGTCACGTATTTTCTTGTTCTCTTTCTAGTATTTGCTTAAGCTAGTTAGGGTTCACAGCTAATGCACTAGCCATTGGTGACCATGCACTCAAATATCCTGAAGACTGTCTGGCAGCCCAGCCTTATCAATGTCTAGTAAAATCCAGCTCTGTGAGTCAATCACTACTGGAAGGTCATTTTTGCCCATCATTTTACGCTGTCCATCCTTTCTAATCCCTTTCTCTGACAAGATCCTTGTATCATATCCTGATGCAAAGTATGAGACACAGAGAAATTAGACATCTGGTCCTTTAGAAACAGTTATTGCAGAAAGCAGAGCACAGGAAGGCAGCAGGGGAGGGGGTCAATGGGATGACACAGTAAGAAAAATTCTCTACTGATGGCATTTCTTTCCTGCCCTTCTTATTGCCATTTGGAGACCTTGATGTACGTAAAACAAACATGCTAAAAGTAGAAATCATATTATCTCAATATCTCCTTCCAGAATGTTTGAAGGTCACAGATGAGATAATGAACAAGGAATGCCTAAAGAGTCAAACTGAAAAACTCTCATTAAAACTAGTCTCCAAATTACAATATTGAGATCTAAAGGGTTTTGCCCTTAAGTATTTAAACACCATGAAAAAAAGCATATCTTAAAATATTAGAAATACCAAATCATGGTAATAAAGAACAAAGAGAATTCAAGGGGTTTAAACTTTCATTAATCAAACAGCAAAATGGCAATCTACATTCTTCAATGGCAATTAAATCTGGTTAGTGATATCCTGCATGCAATTAGTTTCTAATATATGCAGTACTTAAAAAATATACTGTTACGGCATTTATTATTTATATTGAAGGACAATAGTTTGTGTTCTTCAAAATTAATTGCCAATTCACAGAAAAAAAGTGACTGATACCCATAGAAGGTGAAAACATAATTTATATTAGAGGCAACAAGCAACCACAGTCCTTGGAGTTGGAATTCAGCAGACATCACAGGCTAAATGTGTTGGTTCCTGAGTATCTGTCCTTTCAACTCAGTGTCATTTAACCTGTATTAGTATTTTCCTTTTACTGGTGCTTAACTCACTGTTTAAGCTGCACCTCTGTATACATCTCAGATTTATGAGCCTGGATAGATCAAAGCCTGGTATCATTCAGAACCTACAAATTGCATATCAAGACTGGACAAAATGAAGATGATATCAGTATCAGTGAAGATGATATCAGTATTATCATCAAAACTTAGGACATGTTCCCAGTGAGCAGAATTTAATACAGATTATATTTCCTTTTGGAGAAGAATTGCCTTTTGGCCCCCTTTCACCAGAAAAGTTCCAGACTGTCAGTTCCAAATGGCAGTCCTGTTGGCAACAACTTAGGGAGATACACCTCTGCCTCTATATTTGCTTTCCTGAATGTGGGTTTCTACATTCCATTTTGAGTAACCTGGCTGTCCAGATATTCTACCTAAGTATTTAGGAACCTAAACTAGAGATTTTGTATCCTGCTTCAGAATAAAGTTAGATACTTCAAACCAGAATTTTCAGAATCCTCATACCTTTTATTAAAGTCATCGATATTTATGAGACAACACACTCATTAGACCTATTTATTAATAGTATAAATAATAGATTGTAATTTTAATGAAAAAATCTATCTAACTACTAAGACAATTTCCATGTTATAAATGCTGCAATTTGCAATATCAGCCATGCTGAATTTCTTTCAAATTTCTTTAAATAACAACAATTAATATTCTATGACAGGTGAAAAAGAAAACATAAGGACTTTTTTTAAATTAAAATTTTATACTCCAGTTGAGTAGAAGGTTAATAGCATGTAAAATATGATAACATAACGTAGAGTGGGCTAAAAATGAAAATATCAGGACACACTGGGTGACATATGAGAAAATATTTAAAATATTTTAGATGCATGTGTCATTATCTGCTCTTACATTTGGATATTCTCAAACAGAAATATTTTAATTGCAAAATAACTGCTAGATTTAGCCTTGCATTTTACCAGCAACATTCCTAAAGCAGTTCTTAATTGCAAGAAATTAACTTTTCTTTGAGACATACATGCCTCTTGGAATTTCAGTCTCATTCAGTGTAAGAAATGCTGTTCTGTATTCATAGACAGGGACCTATACCTATATATATAAAATAATATTAATTGAACTATTTGTCTGACAGAGGAATTGTTTAAAGTTACAAATCAGAGACCTGCAGAATTCTCCATTGCATATAACTAGAAATTTGCTAGGGTATCTCTCACCATCAAGGAATTAGTAATTTATAAAGGTTGAGACATGAACAATAGATGGGCGGGTATGAAAGATGGACAGGAGGGTTAATTTTTAAATTGTACAAGACTAAAAGAATTACAATAGCATAGGCAATGCTGTAAACATTTATTCTTTCAAGGTTATTGTATACATTCATCTTCACACCAAGCAACAAAAATCATCCTAATGTATTTGGTGGCAAGATAGATAGGTGAAATCAATTGATTTTTTTTTTTCCAAATGCATTTTAGTTCATTGTCTTGTTTCACAGAAATCTACCATCAAGCACAAAACAAAGACAATTTCCTGTTCCTTTTTTTATCTTCATTTTCTTTTCACCTAAGTTTTCACCTGATTCACCCTCGGCCATTGGCATATCAAAGGTTTAATGGTGAGGCATCAGCAAAATAGTATATTAATGCCACATTCCTTTCCTAAGGAGAGATTAAAAAAAAAAAAAAAAAAAAACAAAACCAAAAGACAACCCAAGAACTAGAAGGAATAATTGTCTTAATCTATTCTGATTTCTTCTACAACCAAGCCCATTGGAATTTCACCTGAAAGTTCCTCTGTCAAGTTCACAACTTTGCAATGAAACACAAAATTTTCAGTGAAAAACTGTCTTCTTGTGATAAAGACATCAAGCGAGAGAGAATCCTGCACATCCAATGATGATTAAAACTCATAATTATTAAGCAACTGTGTTTTAGTTCTATTCTAAATTCTACATTTATCTAGATTTATTTCTTGCTACTGAATCTTAGAAATATTTTCCTCATGCTTTCTCATGTTAGATATTAATGGGATGTAATCTGCCAGTCTTTTAAGGCTTAAAAACTTGTTAATGTTGATTCATTTGCTTTAAATCAGTTCTGAAAATCTCAGTAATTTTTCTCCTCTTGGTTCAAATCTTTCACTTTTTTTCTTGAGAAATAATTTATTAATTAGATTGCAGAATGGTGCAAAGTATTATAAAAGTATTGTGACACAGTCACCTCTTTTCAGTTATTCATAACTGTGAAGTTAATTGAATTGCTACTTTTGCCAAGAATTTCCATAAGTTTGTGGTCAAATTTTCTTTCTATGTACAGGGACATGCCACATGTATTTCCATATCTATACCACAATAACACTGGCCTTCAACAGCTGACAAACATACTAAAAAATAGTAAGCATGCATATATATATATATATATATATATATATATATATATATATAAATAAAACTCCAGTATCCACAGAAACAGAAAACCACTAAGGAAATTGTAATAATAATAATAGTAATAATAATAATAGAAAAAATAAACAGATAAACCTTTATGGTAATTTCCTTTTTTGAAACTATTTGAAAAAATAATTTTAATATAAGCATATGAGTCTCTTTAATAATTACATCTTGCTATGTCTCTGCTTTTACACATAAATATATAGATGGATACATATACATACATACAGACATATATATGTCTATATCTATCATGTACCTGAAAAATCCTTCATGCTGTGAAACCTTACATTATTTAACATGAATTATGTTAATAAATTTTGAAACTTATAGAGAAAGACATGTCCCAAAAGTTCAATGAATCATTCAATTTCCAGATGTACTTCCTCCATGTATCAGTAGATTCCTAATGTCATGCTGTCAGACTGTGGAAGGTTGTGTTAGAATTAAGCACTCCAATGCAGGATTTAACACAAGATGGAAAGCTTATCTAACCTGACAGTATTCCTAGAAATAATCATTCTGACTTGTCAAAGATGGTACATGCCAGGAAACTTACATTATTTAGAAATGTAGGAAGTTTAAGGAGAAAAAAAAGGGGATGGAGGAGGGAAAAAAGAGAAATCTTATCAATCCCTATGGTCACATTTGAACTGTGGCAAAGGAGAGACATAAAACCAAGAAACAAAAGAATGCACAGAATCTCATCATATACGAAATTTATTACTCATAATCTAGCTTTAAACCCTTAGCTACCTCTATAATACTATTCAAACTGAAGGTTTAAATGAGGAAAGAAAGAAAGAAAGAAAGAAAGAAAGAAAGAAAGAAAGAAAGAAAAGAAAGAAAGAAAGAAAGAAAGAAAGAAAGAAAGAAAGAAGAAAGAAAGAAAGAAAGAAAGAAAGAAAGAAAGAAAGAAAGAAGAAAGAAAGAAAGAAAGAAAGAAAAGAAAGAGAAAGAAAGAAAGAAAGAAAGAAAGAAAAAGAAAGAAAGAAAGAAAGAAGAAAGAAAGAAAGAAAGAAAGAAAGAGAAAGAAAGAAAGAAAGAAAGAAAGAAAGAAAGAAAGAAAGAAAGAAAGAAAGAAAGAAAGAAAGAAAGAAAGAAAGAAAGAAGAAAGAAAGAAAGAAAGAAAGAAAGAAAGAAAGAAAGAAAGAAAGAAAGAAAGAAAGAAAGAAAGAAAGAAGAAAGAAAGAAAGAAAGAAAGAAAGAAAGAAAGAAAGAAAGAAAGAAAGAAAGAAAGAAAGAAAGAAAGAAAGAAAGAAAGAAAGAAAGAAAGAGGATACATGTCAACAATATTTTCCAGGGAGAAACACTTTATCATCCATTAATTGGTTTCACCTGCCTTTGCAGAAACAGCCTACAGTGGACTATGAATATCTAAAATGCTTTTGAAGTTAAAAAACTTGGTTTATTTTATCATTCAGAATGCATTTAGTGAAAAATGTTGTGTGACTATTAAAAAAGTGTCCTCTTTTCATGACAGCAGCAACCCCTGGTCTAACATTCTAAAAAAAGAAACCAAATCTAAATCAACACAAAATAAGCTTCAATTTTTTTTTTTCTTCCAAAGATCTCTTATTCTGACCAGTCTTTTTCAGTTTTTAAATATATGGTTGTTTTATAACAAGCAGGGCCACACCTGTCCCAGAGATACACAGATTCTCACTTTTAGATGGGAGGCAACTTACTTGAAATAATTTAGTTATTTTGCAAGGTTCTGTTTGTTCTTCAAATGTTCTGCAAAATGCTTAGGTGTGTGCTAGGTGTATATGCAGTCATGTTGACATATTGGGCCATTGTGCTTTATCAAGTGCTTCAATTTGTTGGATATTTTTTTTTAATTCTATGTACTCAACTAAGTAATCTAGATGACAAATCCTATCTGAATTTAGCTAATCTTAGCTAACCATAGCCTGGGTCAGAACAGTGAATCTTTCATACAATATTTTTGAGCACTGGAGTTGCATAGTATCCTGTCTTGTGCTTTTTTAAAATTAAAATTACACAATGTAAATTTAATTATATTTAAACTATGGGAAATATATATACAATATAGATTGATTTAGATGCCTGAAAATGGTCATTGTGTGGCTTTTGAGACATGCTAGGGTACACAAACAGCCATATAGGGCTATGATATTTGACATAGGACATGCAAGAGAGCTGTGCCCTTCTGAAACAGCAACTAAAGACACACAAAAATAACTTAGGACTTCTGAAATAATGGTAGAGAATTTAAAGCAACTGAATGTCACCTCTGGTGTCTGCATTCAGGTGATACTGCTTTTTGAGCTTTGTTAACTGTATTGGCTGACTATAATAGAAACTTAGATATATACGTTTTTATAAGGGTTCCTCTGCTGTAGATGCCTGCATTTTTGAATCTGAAGCAGTCTCCCAATCTGTTTGAAAATTGTTGGATTTTATATACACATACATATATATATACATACAATTTATTTCAGTATTTTACCTCCCTTCAATCTTACTGGCTGCTTCAGAACAAAAAACTTTTTCATGAGCCACACTACTCCTGCCCAGAAATCCAACCACCTGCTTTTTAGAAAGAATACCTAAATGTTATGTAGACACTCTCTTACCAACTCCTACAATTGCATTCTACTTGTTTTCCACTATGGGGAGATAGACTGGTACCCACTGTGGCTTCTGGTTTGCCTTTGTGCAGTTTCAATTTTTGAAAAAAGGTCAAAGAAAGGTCTAGAAAGAAGAGATGTCCCTGGAAAAATTCGGTGTGATTTCTATTCAGTCTAACAGTGTTAACATAGACCAAAATAAGTGCATTCAAGTATCACCCCAAAAAAAAAGAAAAAAAACAAACAAACAAAAAAAAAAAATAGGGAGAAAGAGAAGGTGGAGTGACAAATGTCAAAACCATGACAGGAGAAATAAGGATCAATACTGAGGCAGGCAGGACAAGACCCCTGACTGGACAAATTAAACTGGTCTTGCCTGATAAGCAGTGGGTCGAAGACAGGAAAACCGAGAAGAAAGAAGATCTTGACCTAAAAACCAGATAGAAAAAAGGCAATCAAAAACAAGCTTTGCCTATTTGTAATATGTAATAAGTGCAGCTAATGTGGACCCATATTAGTTCAGTTGGTACTATGGTGTGTTGTTCTGCATCTGCTTGAGAGTGTCATGATAAACTACAGTGGCTTTTCCTCCTCGGTGTGAGGGTGGCCTTTCACAGTTCCTTATAAACACTGACGAGGGAGCTCACTGGGTGTTCCTTGGTCAGCTAATTCCTTTTAAGAGGTGCTGAGTGTCCCTTCAACCCACAGGTGTTGAGTTGAAGGAGCCTGAAACTAGTGTGTAACTTGCATATGTAACATAAAAACCATGATTGCTTTTGGTGGAAATGCAGGCAAGGTGAACAGTGGTTTACTCCAGTGTTTTTTGGATATACACGGGTAGTATTAAGCCTGCTGGACATCTGGTTTGGGTATTTTTTTTCTTTTATATTCTTCTTATAAAGTATTTTAAATGTGATTTGTAAAAATAATGAAAAAATGTCTTGCAATCTGACAATGGGTGTCAGATGCAGATATGCCATTTATGGTGCCAAGGATATGACAGTCAGACCTAAAGATAAGGATTGTCTTTAAAAATCTTGAATTACATTTATT
The DNA here is from genome assembly GCF_024509145.1 of Vidua macroura. Classification (NCBI taxonomy): domain Eukaryota; kingdom Metazoa; phylum Chordata; class Aves; order Passeriformes; family Viduidae; genus Vidua; species Vidua macroura. The sequence goes on along the minus strand of NC_071572.1, from coordinate 54,364,905 downwards.
TTAAAGAATATCATTATCACTTAGACATGTTATCTTGAGCATTTTAAAAATCTGGAATGAATGATACAGACTTATCAGTGGATTTTAACTTTACTAATTTGAATAAAAATTGTCCAGATGAGTACAGTTGAGGTAGTACTTGCAAATTTAACTCTGTTTATAGCTTGTTCATCAAGGGTTCATAATTTTACTAGCTTATTTGTCTAATTTTTTTTTTTTGCATATACAATGTGCCTGCAGCTTTGTGTTCTTCTCCCCTGTCCGGGGCAGCTCGGGAGCCCGGCTAAAGGCACTGCTTCTCGGCTGGATGAGGGTGCCTCATGGTCCGGGCGCTCTGATGTTCAGCGCACCGGCGTGGGGCTGGCCGCGCTCTGTGACCGGCACTGGGACGAGGTAAAGAGGCGAAGGAATGACCACCCTGCCTTGCGGTTGGCTGGAGAGGGTTTATTGCCACATGGTGCTGCGATGGAGAGCAGCGACCACTCCCGGCACCTGCGTGGACAAGATGGCTGTGAACAAAAGAATGCATGGGGTTTTATAGGGGGTAGGCAGATGGGGACGGAAGCCCCCCTCGCCCAATGGGGACAGGCAACGGGGGAGTGACATAGACCGCAGCAACCAATGGGAACATGACACGGGTGTGTACAGGGTTCCGGGATGAATAGGGATGCGGGGATGGGGTAACAGACACAGAACTCTCAGGAATGAACACAGGGGTGGTTACAAGACTGGCATGGGGAAGCTCCAATGGTAAGTGACCCGGAGCGGACCATAGTGCAGGGGAAATGGGGGTACACAGAACCGGCTAACTAACATTTAACAGAACCCCTGACTAAACCAACCCAGGATGCAACATGTGCCTTATTTCTGTAAATGTCTCCGTGTGTGAGAAATTTTGATGTTAAATTCACAGCAAATATAAAAAAGAAATTCAGAATAGTTTTTTAAAAACTAATTTAATAATTATTTAATTAAATATTAAATAATATATGTTCTGTATGATGATCCACAGCAAACTCTGGTAATTCTGCAAGGTCTGAGAAAGTCTGTTTCTAGACTTCATTCAGACATTGTGTCCTTTGAGACTTCCTTCAGAAATTTCTTTTTGCAATAGCAGTAAAAAAAAGGCCCATTAATTGTTTATCTTGACCAATATGGGTGCAATATCACACACCTGTCAAAAATAAAAAGACACATAGATCAAAACCAGCATTAAAAAGTAGGTAAGGCTGAGAAATATCTGTAATTTAAATAAGTAGAGAATTGACATAAATAGCTTTCCATTCACTCTCGGATAAACAATACTTTTCAGCTCACAACTATTAGAAATAAAATCTTTTTGCTACTCTATCACAATAGTGTCTGGGCAGTGGTGTTCTTTATCAAGGCACTCTATTCTAAAGGAACCTTGCTTTGGGAGTCTTAAATTTTTTACACTAACCAAAGGTTCATCATTAAAATGGAACCAGATTGGTTAAATTATTCCTCACTGACTCTTAACATAGTCTGAGTAACACCATTTCTAATCAGGGGGCACTGTCATAGATGCTCTTCATATTTTAGCACCTCAATGCAGAGATACTGCATAGGACACACAAAGCTGTTTCTTTCACACTGGCAGTGATCCAGTAATATGTGTCTAATGCCATTTCCCATGTCATAGGTCTGGTCCTCAGATGCTGATCCAGAATGATTTAGGTTTTTCATAGGCTCATGCCTAATTTTCAGTTTGGTGTTGAGGTTTTAGATAACTTATAGCATTTAAACTGGCACCTGAATAGCTGCTTTTGCACCAGCTTGCAAGTCCTGGGCTATCAAGCTACATTTTTCTTTTTTTTTTTTTTTTTTTCTTTTTTTTTTTTTTTTTTTTTTTGTGTGTTATTCAACACTGATACAAATATCAAACATTAGAAAGAGATTAGGAAGAAAAGATAACATAGTGGTATAAGCAGTATGATTTGTCTGCATGTATATGAGAAAGCAGATAACACTACAGTCAAAGTACAATGCATATGATAGCAATAGCTTATATAATATATGATAAAAAGAAATTATGCTAAAGTTTTGTTGCATCTGAATCAAACCAGTTTCTATTGATGTATTATCTAAATCAAAGTTACTACATTAAACAGGGAAAGTTCCCATCATTTCAGACCATTCTGAATGAAGTCAGCACTGCAGGATAGAACCTAGTATTGCAGTTAGGTTAGCCTTCATTATCACCTGCTGTCTTTGTTACACATGGGGAAAAAACTGCATAAAATAGGCAAAATTTAAGACAAATGTTGATATAGGATAATCTTTTAATTCAATAATCTTTAGTTGACGAGATCAACACAGTAATGTTGAAGTCTGCTCTAAGAATGCACAGTTGTCGCTGTTGAGGCAGGGACGGGAATAAAATTACTCCAAGTTCAGAAGGCAAAGAATGAACGTTTATTCAAAAGTATATTGCTCTTTTATAGAGAACATTGTGAAGACTAATTTCATTGGTCTTAAAGTAAAAACCTTTCACACCATTGGTGCACTATGAATAGCACACGGTGGTAGGACATATCTATAAATAATATGAACAGAAAGAGGGATAATAATTGTTTACATTCCTCTCTGACTTTTTCCCAGGCTTAGCCTGGTAGAAATCTCTCTCTTTTGAACAGTAGTTCAAATTTCAGCCCTCAGGGAAGGTTTTGACATAAATCTTACTCACCTCGGGCATACCAGGCTCCTGTGAAGTCTGGGTAGGTAGCATTTATAGATTGCAATCCTGAATTTAGGCTTAGAAATAACATTTCAGGTTGTGTAAATAATCTCCTATTAGAATTAAAATGCTGTTCTAGTGTTATGAATTCATCTAAGTCCTAGCAAGTACAAACTTAAGCACATTAAAACTCCTGCTTCAGAAACTTTGTTTCTGGAGCACAAAGTTTATAATGATTATACAGAGGCATGTGCTCCAAAACATAGTTGACTTGGAATTTAAAAATCTCATCCTGAAATTATGCTATCATGCGTCCAGAATAGGGAGCCAGAAGTACAGCACTCAGAGTCTGTTCCTTTCAAAAATCCTGCCAAGATAAGAAGTGGTAGTGTCCAGATTTTCCAAAAAGACCTTCCAACTAGTCATGTTTAACTTGTGCAATACTTGTGTCAAGTCTTTGTTCCAAACGTGTTTCCAAATACTTTCAGAGCCTGGGGCATTTTGTTTAGCTGTAGTGTGTTAAGACACAGAACCAAACTGAAATAAACACAAAAATATATAATGATAAGAGGGAAAAAAAGTCTTCAAAGGGAATTTCAAGAAAATTTGAGTGGCAATTTGTTATTCAGTACATCACATGGAAAAGCTATTTTGGTGCTGCTTTTTTTTTTTTTTGAGTTGATGACTTTTAGACATTTGATTATTGTGAATTCACTCTGTGCCCCCAAGAATTGCATGAGTGTCTGAGGGGTTCTCAAGAGCCAGTTTGAAAGGATTAAAAAAACTGAAGCAAGACCATCTCATAAATGTTCACAGAAACAAAGAGCTATCTTGGAATTAAACTAAGAAAAAAAAATAATAACAATTAAAGTGTGGTGTACACTGTTTGACTGCTAAATCAATCTCTATCTAACAAAAAAGGCCAGCATTTAATTATGTGACTTGGAGTACAGATGAGAAAAGTTTTGACAATGATTGTCTCTGGCTGTCAATATCTTATCGGTGTAGTATTGTTATCACAGTTGCTGTCTTTGCCAGAGTGTTACTTAACTCAAGGTCATTAGAACCTGTATCAAGTTTCTATTAGATTAATAAAATGAAAATAATAAAAAATATACACCCTTGTAGAAAATTATCTAGCAAATGAGTTCCTTCAAACTGTTGTCTCAGGAGAAACATTTCACTCCAAGGCATAACTAAATAAACACCTGTTAACAGACTGCAGCTAATACTAATACTTTAAAACTCACTGATAGCAGCCCTAAACACTGCTCAGAGAACTGAGATGAAACCAAATAAAAAAAAAAAAAAAAGGAATGGAATGGAACTATGGAATGGAACTCTCACAGCACAACTGAACTGATTATTGCTTTCTCTAATATGATTATTGAGTTCTCTAATATGTATATCTGAAAGTTCATGAGACCAAATATGCCATCATATCAGGTTACTAAATCTGTGTAAGCTTTTTATCATATCAGACCTTGGTACAGAACTTAGAATGAAATAAGGTTCACTGCATTAGCAGCTCTTACACGATTACTATCTGCCCACACAACACAAGATTAAGTAGCACTCCTTTTCTTGTTTTAAACAGGAACTTGTGGTTTGCACCTTGATTAGGCAGTGTCTTTTTCTTTGTCATTGCAAAATATTTTATTATTTTCATTATTTTTCTTCATCTCTCCCCAGGAAATTTTTCATTGTTAATTACTCAGGGATATTTTTTTTTTTCCCAGAGGACATTCATTACTCTTTGTAATTCTTATTGTAATGTCCTTTTAATAAATGGTCTATTTTTCTGCACTAACCCAGGGAACCTAATTATCCAAGTATTGAAGCCTCTGTTCATTATTTTTGTTTTATGATAAGTACACTAAGGACTGGAAAAATGAGAGTTTCCATTTCTGGGCATTTTTCTTCTTATATTCTTTCTTGTATGTTATCATCTTTTTTTTTTTTTTTTTGGTTTATGAACTTTTATGATGTATCATTTCCATATTTCATCATTAACTGTAACTACCACCCATAATATTGAATATAACCTTTAATATTACATAATTTTATTCCTATAAGTAAGTTTAAAATGTAATGCAATTTAATGTTAAACTAGTTTTCTGAAAGATAAGACAGATTATTACTGTTTATACATTGGGAGAATACAATGGAGGTGAAAGATGAAACACATAGAATACTTCTTAAAAGTAAACCTAATTAAATAAAATAATGTCATAATAATGCACAGAGATCCTCAGAGGAAATCTATCTAAGAAGTATAGTTTATATGTGACCTTAACACATTAAAATGTTCATATTTTTATTTAAAATACAAATGAGTATGGGAAGTTTGTGTAATCATATACTGTAAAAATACTTTAAAGATACATTTCTACATAGTGTGTAAGGTAAAAATTATATGGATTATAATTGATGCTGATAGGAATGTGAGTATGTGTTAGTGTGTGGGCAGCAATTTTCAAAAAATCTATTCAGCATTGTCCAGCCAACCGTGCTTAATTTCAAAATCTGACATTTTTATAATGTAAATTGTTTTTTCACTTCTGTTTTATATTGTATGAATTCATACCCAACATAAAACTTAATCCAGATGCAATCATACTCACAGGATGATAATAATCCAGAGCATTGTTCTTAGTTGTAATTTCATCTTTCTATTTACTTTTCTGTCATTAAAAGTGACACTTTAAGAGCCTTCCTGAGGTTATGAGAAGAAAAGACCACACTTAGTGATATCCATTCATCCCAGCATGTGAAGGAAAATCAAAAAAACAATATCCATAATCGGAATTAAGAAATTCTGGAAAATGAACTATAACATAGATTGAGAATCAGATTACTAAAAATTTACTATATTGCATATATTACATAAGGTTACATAAGGAGCCATATGTTTTATAAATAACTAATAGGAATGACAGAATTAAAAGTTATTTTACACTATGATTCAGTATCTGAAATGGCATTTAATTGAGACTAGTTCATGAATGAGGCAAATCTGTGTGAAACCCAGCTCAGACCAAACTTATATGATACTGATGGGCTCACTAAAATACCTGGAAATGATTGCAGAAATTACAGTGTCTAAGTAAGTTAATATACCCATTCTCATTACTCATGCTCTCATTTAAGCCTTACTGCAGATTCCATCTGCTTGTAGATGACCACACTTTAAAAGTCAGCTCTTCTCGGCCTCATGTCTGAGAGGATGTATTTTCTTCAATTAAAGTGTCATTAGGTCTGACAGAAGGGCCATACCTGACTACAATTAGGAAAAGGAAACAACAAACACCAGCTTGTTGGTTTTTTTGGAATCTCTGTTTTAGGGCACATGAAAGCAGTGCTCTGGGAAACATAGCAGAAGCTAGATTAATTCATCTATGTAAACACTAAACTAGGAATTCTTCTTACTGAAGGATTCTTTTAATATAAGTGAAGAACAATTTCCTTTCAAGAGACAAGGCAGATCTTAGATAGTCATTTTTACTCTTTGGATATTTTTAGCTGGATATCCTTAAGCTGATCACTACATGTCACATGAGACACTGGAGAGTGCAAAACTAAATTAGAGCTAGACTCAAAACTGTGGATCAGTTAACCTCTGAAGTTAAGTGAGTGTCATGAGGTGGGGTAAGCCTGGGACTTGACTAATTAAGTCTACCCATTATCTTTAACATCAGTCTTACCTTTTCTGAGGAGCAGTTTTTTATCTAAGTAGTGATTTTTCAATACATAGAAGTACTTGATTAGAAACTCTTCATTAAAAGAAGAAACTGGGAGAACCGGAAAAAAAAAAACCCTCAATGCAATTGTGAAAACTGATGCCATATTTGATCTGAAGCAGAACACTAGGAAATGAATTTTTCTCTCACAAAAAAAAAAAAACAAAAACAAAAAAAAAAAAATCCAAGCAAGAAGAAAATTGAGCAGCTTAGACTTGAAGAGTTTAGAGTCATTTGACATCCTGTAGAGTATTCCCTTTGGCATCCAGCTGCTGCTCTAGAAGGCTTTGTGCATCCCACAATGACCCGTGACATGTATTTTAAATCCTATGCAGATGTCCCAGACACCGTCAGTCATATAAAATTATTTTAGATGAGTATGGTTAGACTATTAAATGTAATCTCTAGTGATGATTCTAGCATAAACATCCAGAAACTTTTTATTGCCGTGGATTTTTACGTTTATTAAGAATTTCTAAATCAACATGGAAAGTTGATATATTTTGACTGTTTTCTTTAAAACTGAGCTTAAGATTATGAGCTATTGGTGCCAAATTCAGTGAACTACAGATTCAGCCAAAAGAACTGGGTCTTTATTGACTGAGGTTTTGCCAAGACCTGATCAATTCTTTTGTGTTTCTGCAATGCATAGAAAATGCACAAATCTAAAAGAACGCATCAAACAGTTTCTTTAAGGTTGTGTGATGTATCAACACATTTCTTAGTTCCTGTATCTGCTTATTCATAAAATTTTCATTACCAAACGAATGCAAAACTGATACTTTAAAATAAAAATATTCACCAGACTCAGGATTTTATCGAAAATCGAATTTCTCATAAAAATGAATGCAATAGTTAAATAAAGGAAATGCGGGGGAAAATAGCTCTTTACTTCTCTGATGCTAAAGAAAAGACTTTTGTAAGGTCAATGCAAGCTAGTTCATCTAATTCCATGATTGATGAATGACTGTCCTGTAATGGTTTTGCTGTTTTCAGAACAGCTTAGCTTGTGAAAGATGACACACAGCCTCCCTTATTAGGAGTCTTCAGAGTCAGTTTAATGAAGGTGAAAGTATGTGTGTACTGCAGTTGGGCAATTTTTTTTGCATTGCTGCTAAGAAGACATAAAAATCTGAAAATTCTGTGTCAGTCTTTCAAAACAATAGTCACAGCTACAAGAAAATCAACATCTGTTGTGTGTTTTCCCTTTGTTTCTTCTAATCGATCCAGCAAATCTTTGCCAAATATTTGCACAGTGTACCATAGAAATGTCACTTGAGGGTGAAAAAGACTGTCACTTTATAAGTAAATGTCATTTTGCAAGTAAATATCATTGAGTAGGGAAAGAAAAAATGACACTAAGGAAAGAACCTCAATGGCTAAATGGCTAATGATACAAACAAGAAGCAGAGCATGTAATGAAGATTCCAGGTAATTTGTACCCCATATGTCCAATGTCTTGATAGCAGTAGATGGTAAAGGAAGTGTTAGTCCTGGGTTCCCAAACAATCTCAACAGTAGAGCTTTATCTTTCAACAAAAATCTGTAGCAGGCAAAGTTTCAATCTTAGCCAACTATGGCAATTGAAATTATTCTCCTTTTCAATTCCTTCTTTTCCTATCAGGTCTCAGTTTTCAAGTAATCTTTGCCTCTATTAGAATCATATAATCATAGAATGTTTTGGCTTGGAAGGGACCTTCAAGAATATCTAGTTCTAATCCCCCTTCCACTAGACCTTCACACCTTCCACTAGACCAGATCACTCAATATCCCATCCAACCTGGCCTTGGAGGGACGGGGCATCCACAACTTGTCTGTTCCAGTGCCTCACCACACTCAGAGTAACACATTTCTTCTTAATATCTACCACAGAATCACAGAATATGCAGAGTATGCTGAGCTGAAAGGGATCCACAAGGATTATCAAGTCCAACTCCTGTCCCTGCACGGGACCATCCCCTATAGTGGCAAGCAGCACCTCTGTATTCTTTCCATGTCACATGACCTTCCTTCCACTGGACATACACTATTCTTTTTTTGCCTTATTTCCAAAAGATTCCTGTCCAGCCAAACTGGCCTTCTGCACACCTGCTTGACTTCCAGTATTAGGGAATAGCCTGCTCTTGTGCTTTTAGGAGGTCCGGTAAACAGATATGAGGGAAATAGAATGCATCACTAGGAAAGGAGTAGTTATCACATATACTGGGCATGCACAGGTGAGAAATGGGAGTGCATCAGCAGAGCCTGCAGAAAAAACTTGAGCCTAACTCTCTTATGCTATAGTTTAGGTCTTCAAAACACACACACACACACACACACAAAATTTATTGCTACAATGTGTAACCTTTTTTAACTGCCAAATCAAGAACATCACCTGAGAACAATTCAAATTGATTCAAATGCAGTGCACATGCATGCAACGCAGAAAATTATTCTTGTCTACAATTTCAGCCCTAAACTCACACAGCACTTGAAGTATGCCACTATGCCAGTTTGAGATCTACCCACATGGCTTCATCTATCTGCACAGGATAAAATGTTTATTAAGGAACAGTAACATATAAAATGAAAGGGAAGAAAACACTCATATCATTGTCTTCTTCTGATAGCAACATAATGGTAAATTAACACTGTCAGAAAACATATTTATTATCAGTATTTATGATTAAAAAATTCTGAAGACAATCAGAAAACCAGAATTTAATATGGCAAATTTTCTTGAACTACTGTTGTAATTTTTAACAGAATTAAAATCTGGAAACTTGGTTTCAATCTACAAAATTAGTATTATCAAAGAGTTTTCATAGAGATTCTGAGTTTCTGCTCAGGCCAGGAATAGACATCTAAAAAAATATTAATATTGTTCCTTAATTTTCTATTGTTTTATAACTTTAAATGGACTGGAAGGCACTTAATTCTATCTGTGGATTACTTTTGATACCGTGTATAGGTGGAGAAGTTCTCAATGTATAGTGTTGGTCATCCAAGTTTTTCTCTGTCTTTTAGTGTAAAATCTGAATTTAGTAAATAGTGCTACCATTTTGTAGCTCAAACACTTGAACTCTTATTCAGACTGTCTTTCTGACACGCAATACAAAGCTCATTTGGCACACTATTTTCATAGAGGAAGCTCATGTAATTAATAAAGTTATCTTATAAGTTAATATGTTGAATACCTGAGACTGTGAAAAAAACAAACAAACCAACCAAACCAAATGAAACCAAACTAAACCAACAACAACTACAAAAAAACCAAACCAAACCAAAAAACACAAACACACAAAACCCCAAAAACCCAGAAAAGAAAAACCACAAAAAAACCCCACAATAACAAAACCACAAAAAACCCAAACAAACAAACAAAACAAATCCCAAACAAAACATCCCCAATCAAATATTCATGCAGTAGTGAAAAAACACTAAGTAAAGAAACTAAGCCAGCACCTAAAGTGAAGCTAATTGGCCCAGATGGACTCTTTTTCATGAGATTGATCAAGCTTTGTCAAAATCTTAGAATACTGTTGTAGAACTCAAGTTGACCTTTGGACATATCTGATCCCAATGATCATTCATTTGTACAGAATTTCAAGTGACATACCAGCACATTTTTTCTTCAGTGACTGACCTATATTGTTAATGCAAATGACGCTTCAGCATCCATCTGTAACTATCTGTGCAAAATTTCTTTGGTAAGCAACTAGTTTAGCTGTTCCAATAAAGCTTCCAACTTGATTCAAAACGGAATTTTATAGTACTGGCATTGGGGGGTGTGTGTGTGTGTGTGTGTGCACGTACATGTGCTTCTGTGCACATCTAAAGGACTGGAATAAATTCCTGTAAGGAATATGTAGTTTTCTAAAGAGGGATGCAAGGGTAAAGATGGAGTTATATCAAATTTCATTTATTTATTTTTTTCTTATGAGGAGACATTTTATTAGCATACTAATTCTATAAAAAAGAGACAAATATTTTAATTGAATGCTTAAGTCACTTTCTCCCTGTGGTATATGCAATGATAATAAAGTAATACTAAATAAACTTGTAGATGCAAACACATTTTCAGTAGGTAAGCCAGACTTCAAAAAGATCTCTGACACACAAATCATTAAAAAACAGGTCATGCATAAGAATATAGGAGTGGCTGTGGCTTAACCCTGGTAGGCCTACACAGCCTACTCAGTTCTTTACATTGGGATGGCAAAAAGAATTGGAAGTGCAAAACCAAAAACACTCATGTGTCAAGACAAAAATGGTTTAATAAATGAAGCAAAACCATCCGTGCAAGTAAAGGAATATAAGGATTTCAGTCATCACTTCCCATGGGCAGGTAGATGTTCAGCCACCTCTAGGAAAGCAGGGCTTCATCACATGCAGCAGTGACTTGTTAAGACAAATGCCATAAATCTGAATGTGCTCCCTTCCTGTTCCTTTCTCCAGGTTTTATTGCTGGTCATAACCATGAATGGCATTGGATATCACCCTGGGTGAACTGCCCCAGTTGTGTGTCCACACAATCTGTTTTCCACATCTGCCTAGTTACTGGTGGGGAAGTTTGAGATAGAAAAGACCTTGATGCTGAGTAAGCACTGCTTATCAACAACTAAAACATATCTGGATTTTTCAATCCTGTTTTTATCCCAGATCTAACACCTAGCTCCATACTATGACAAAAATTAACCTGACCACAGACAAAACTGAGACTCAAGTTAGTTGTATGGATTTATTTCTGCTTTACCAGTTTCTGACTATATTTTTTAAATAAAACATTGGTGTAAATCCCCAGCACCCAGCACTAGAAACCAAGTTAGATACCTTCTTGGAAGAGGAGTAGTTCTGTGGTTTTTATTCTGTGAACAGAAAAAAAAAATAGACTGAAAAGTAAAAGATAATCACTCTATCTAATAGAGTTGAAACTCAGCCACAGTTGAGAACTTTCTAACTTCCTTGCTGTAGTGGACAAAGGAAAACAAGAACTCATAAGGGTGATTTATGCTGTCATCAGAGAAGTGTCATAGAGGATGAATCATTTGGCCTGAGTTCTCTTCATAATCAGTACAGGGATAAAAAGAAGCATCCATAAACAATTTATCATTGTACCTTAATGTAAGTACCTGAGAGAGCTAACTTCTGCTTTGACAGAAATTATGTCTCTGCATTGTTTATTAGTGCAGCTAAATCAATGAGGTAAATTTTAGATATCTGAGAGATGCTGAAGCAACAAATACTCTACTAATCACTTTTATTACCAAGAACACCATCTTATTTTAACAATTTCAAAATTACAGAATCACAGAATCACAGAATGAACCTGGCTAGAAAAGACCTTTGAAATCATCAAGTCCAACCTGTGACCTAACCTAACACCTCCTCATGAAGTAAACCATGGCACTGAGCACCACATCCTATCTTTTTTTAAACACATCCAGGGATGATGACTTGTTGCATCCCGGGCTTGGTTCAGATTAGGGGTTCTGATAAATGTTAGTTAGCTGGTTGTGTATACCCCTATGTACCCCCATGTTCCCGCCGCGATGGTTCACTCCGGGTCACTTACCATTGGAGCATCCCCATGTCAGTCTTGTGGCCATCCCCCTGTTCACTCCTGAGAGTTCTGTGTCTGTTACCCCATCCCTGCATTCCCGTTCGTCCCAGAACCCTGTACACACCCCTGTCGTGTCCCCATTGGTTGCTGCAGTCTACGTCACTCCCCCGTTGCCTGTCCCCATTGGGTGAGGGGGGCTTCCTCCCGTGTCTGCCTGTCCCCTATAAAACCTTCATGCATTCCTTTGTTCTCTGCCATTTTGTCCATGTGGCGCTAGGGAGCGGTCACTGCTCTCCATCACAGCACCACGCGACAATAAACCTTCTCCAGCCAACCGCAAGGACAAGGTGTGCCTTCTTCGCCTCTTTACCTCGTCTCAGCGCCAGTCACAGAGTGCGGCCAGCCCCACGCTGGTGCGCTGAACGCCACAGCACCCTGGCCACGCGGCACCCTGGTCCGGCCAAGAAGCAGCGCATTTAGCCAGGCTCCCGAGCTGCCCCAGATCAGGGAGAAGAACGCAAAGCCATGATGACTCTACCACCTCCCTGGGCAGATGTCCAATCACTCTTTCAGAGAAGAATTGTTTTCTGATGTCTAACCAAAACTTCACCTAGCATAGCTTAAGACTGTCCTCTGGTTCTGTCAGTTGCTGCCTGGTGAAAGAGACCAACCACCACTTGACTACAGCCATTTTTCAGGAAGTTGTAGAGAGTGATAAGGTCACCCCTGAGCCTCCTTTTCTCCAGGCTAAACAACCCCAGCTCCCTCAGCCATTCTTCATAAGGCTTGTGTTCCAAGCCCCTCACCAGCCTTGCTGTTCTCCTCTGGATGCGCTCAAGCATCTCAACGTCCTTCCCAAATTGAGGGGCCCAGAACTGGAGACAGCACTCAAGGTGTGTCTTCACCAGTGCCAAGTACAGGGGAACAATGACCTCTCTGGTCCTGCTGGCCACACTATTCCTGATACAGGCCAGGATGCCATTGGCCTTCTTGGCTGCCAGAGCACACTGCTGGCTCATTTTCAACCAGCTGTTGACCAGTACCCCAGGTCCCTTTCTGCCTGGGCACTGTCCAGCCACACCATCCCCAGCCTTTAACATTGCAGGGGGTTATTGTGGCCAAAATGCAGAACTCGTCACCTGGACTTACTAAACTTCATCTTATTGGACTCTGCCCATCTATGCAGCCTGTCCAGGTCTCTTTGCAGAGCCCTCCTACCCTCCAACAGATTGACACGCTCCCAGTTTGGTATCAAATGCAAATTTACTGATGATGGACTCAATCCCCTCATCCAGATCATCAATGAAGACATTAAACAGGACTCACCCCAGCACCAATCCCTGGGGGACAGCTGGGTGCAGCACCATTCACCATCAAAATATAATCTATTTTAAAATATGTTACAGCATAGTACCTTGTAATGTTTATTTCTTTGTTTTATTTAGTTCATAGTTCATATAAAGTTCATATAAATCTGTGTTCAAAGAGGGTATGTTTTCTTTGTATACTCACCTGGAGGAGGATCACCCTTATCTCAGTTCCAGTACTGTCTTGTCCTGGGGAGTATCTTAATTCCTGAGTGATTATTATGTTACTGCAATCCTTTCAATTTTTACTCCAACCTCTATGAGATTACAAGTCATATCCCACTGCTTTCTGTATGATAATGCTTCATTTCATTCTCCACATTGCATCAAATACAAATCTGTCTTCAGAAGACAGCTGTAAAAGCTATTTCACAAATATCAGTGTTATCCTGAGAATTCACCAGTGGCCAACTTGTAGTAGTAAATGCATTCTCACAATACCATGGGATCTGTTATTTGGTAAAGAACAGCCTGCCACTGGAATGCTCTCCTCTTCTAGCCAGGCATACCAGAAATCCCCTGAGATTTGTGGTACCTAGTTGAGTTGGAATGCTCAGTCAATATAAAGGAACGTAAAATTATCAAAGAAAAATGCAATGGCTTGAATGTTGACCTCTTGTATTTTACTGCTAAAAGCATTCCCATTCTTATTGTCCCGTATTATTTTATACACATACAGTCATTTAAAATCTTCCTTTAAAAGATTTCACTTGTCTTTACTTACAGTATCTATATCCTTAGTAAATGAAGACATTTTTATCTTTGCTACTTATTTCACTAATACCAGATAAAAGATTTGCTGTTCATGTATTTGTACAGAGCTTGTCATTTTATATTATGACATAACATGACATTTTGCCTCTGTGGTACTTTTGATAATGTCAAATAAAATACAGAACACTGGAATTTGTAGTTAGACATTTTTTTCTCTCTCACCCTAAAGGCATGGAACCATTCAAACATGCAAATTATTTGTGAGAAAATATATTGAATAGGGTTAATTGACATCAACAAATAATAAGATGAAACTACAAAAGGCACTTTTCTTCAAAGTGAAGCAGAAGATTTACCTTTTAGTTGCAGGTTTTGCATGATAATGTTATCTTGTCATCTTGATCATCAGAAGCCAAGCTATGCTTGTAAAAGAAGCCAATCAGTAAAAAGCCCCAATTTTATCAAATTAATTATTCACTAAGAACAGTATGCGTAACAGAATACCTTTTAATAGTAATGTATATGTAAAGAGAATGCACTGTCTTTGTACTAAACCAAAATATGAAAAATAGCACAAAGAAGACTCTTTAACAAAACCTAATTGAGGATAAACCTGTCACATTAAAGCATGTTCTTAGCAAGAAGGTTATGCACAAAACCTTTTTGTGATTAATCTAAAAGTTTAAGCTGAAGAAGTACCATATAATTGCTTATTATGATGAGCTTCTTACAAAATCTTAAGGGAGAATATAATTTGCACAAACATATGCTAGTTTTTAGATTGCTTAATATTTCTTACAGGAAAATGGCTAGAACATTAATGAGTAATACCAACAGATAATTTCATTATAGTTAACACAGTCATAAGCTTTTTTTTTTTTTTTTTTGTTGGTGTCTGAAATGCTAATTGCCACAATAAATGAAAAGAAATTATTTAGAAATGCTTTTGTCTCACATTTTATTGAATCTAGAAAAAAACATACATTGTGAATCATCAGACTGATTTCTGCCTTTTAAAGATTTTTTTTTTAAATTCATGTTTATCCAAGGAAAATAAATGTGTTTTATAATAATAAAATAATTGAATATCATATCATTTTTGATTAACATATATTAATAAAATGTATTAATGTATTAAAGCCTAAAGTTTTACATAATTTAATAAATTGTAAATATTTAATGGTATAAGGCAAGAGATAGAAAGTAACATTCCTTGAAGTTACAAGAATAAGAAATCTAGGTGTAATACTTGTGTTAGTTGGAAAAATGTCTTGTCCTACCTGATTGCATTTCCTACCTTTTTCTGGTTAGTAGAACTAAGAAAGAAAGCACTTGAAAACAATCTCTCAAAGCAGATCATGTCAGACTGCATCACCAACATATATTCTGTATTGTCTTACAGTAAAAGGTAACCTATAAACCATTTGATAACTGGTACATGGGATCAGCTACTTTTTCTTTAATGTGGCAGCAAATTTTTCATCAAGCAAATGCCTTCAAATGTTTCTCATAGGACAAGACACCAATAGCAAAAATTCTATATGAATGGTCAACTCTTTTACTAAACTTTTACTTAGCAATAGCAGGGACTACGTGTTATTTAAAATAATTCTTTCCTTTTCATAGATTTAAAAGATATTGTTAGCACAAATACATTTCCAATCAGTTAGAGATTGGATTGACTCAGTCTAGTTTTGACATTTCTTCTAAGCCTGAATAATTTGTATTCACCAGAGTAAAAACAGACCAGAGCTCCAAAGGTATTAGATGAATTTGCAAGAAAACTAGGTTTTCACTCCCTTGAAGGTCTTTATTGCCTTTATTTAGAAATCTCCCTTGGGATGTGAGACAGAGGAAAACCTCACTGTACCTAAATCTTGGTGCTTTCCAGTGGCCTGTCTAGAACAACATATAGTCTTCAGTGAAAGTGTCTCAGGTGTCTGTTGCTATTGTCACTGTTGCTGTTACTGGTCTTGCTGTTATCAGGGTTGTGGTCGTTGCTAGTATTATTATTATTACTATCATTATTATTATTGTTATAGGGGACCATCACGGTGGAACTTTAAGAAGGTATTATATTTTGTATATATTACTGTTCTGAGAATTTTTTTAATTGACAAAGACACAAAGTTAAATAAAGTGTTAAATCAATTTCTTTCCTTGTTGAAATGCACATCAAAGTACTCTTGGCAAATTTCAATATTCAGATTCTCTAATACTAAAACTGATACACCAGTGAGAGAGAAAAAAAAATAGTGTTGTAAATTGTCCAAAAATTATGCTGAAGATCCAGGAAATAAATGTCCCTCTATGAACATAAATAACAAAATGACAACCCTATTTTGTTTTAATCTAGTTACCAATCTTCTTTTTTACACACTTGAACTGGTTTCTAAATCATGAACATCACTACACTTCTCTGTATCATAGCCTTAAGAGTCAGGAAACTTGTAACCAGTTAATATGACTCAGAAAATATTCCAAAGTTTCTGACTACTTTCAGCTGATTACTTTTCAACAAAATAATAAAACAATATTAAAGCTTCAGAATAAGAACTTTATTTTTAATTTTTTTTACAATACTATGCGTCAGCTAACAATATCAGATGAGGTGCATGGATCATGATATTTATATTACAAGTGGGGGATGTGTATACCACTATGAGCTGTGTGAGGAACACAACAGATGAATTTATTTTTGTAGGTAACAGTGGTCTGGCATCACTTCCATTCATAACCATTTATGCCTCCGTGTACTATTGTGCATGATAGATGGAATACAGTAACTAGGGATGACATTATCTTCATGTTTTAAGAAGTCATATACATCAAATGCATTTTAGAATTGTATATATGTCACAGCCCTTTAAAATCAATGGATTATTTCTAGATTTTAAGTATCAAAACTATAGTTTATTTGTTTCAAAATATTAGGAAGTAACTCATCTTATATTACAATTTACTCTGTCTTTGGTCATAGAACTTATGTCTTCCAAATCTACTATTTACACTATTCATTACTGTTGCCTTCTTAGTCCATTTTTACAATTTTTTTTTTGTGTGCATTCTGTTTCTGTATACAATAACACTTTCTAAAAATGTAGCAAAACATGGCTCTGGACTGTGGACATCTGATTTATTGTCTTCTATTATTTCAATAATTTATCATTTTTGCCCTATTCATTGCTTAAAATTCAATCTAGATGGGGCAAAAACTATCCCCTGTAGGGCTGTTAATGCAGTATTTTAGGAATGTAATAATTTACTGAATCCAAAATCTTTCAACTTTCTCTCCATTCTACAAGCCACAAAGAATTCCCACTTAATACCAGGGTTGTTTAAACAAGCTGATATCATATAGTCCAGAAGCATAATCTTATTAACCTAATTTGTCCTCCTTATATCTTCATACAAGTTTTTATTTATCTTTCTCTTTCCTCTCCTTAGAGGTTCACTGTACAGTGTACCTGTTGTATTATCATTTCAATATTCCTAAGCATAAGCTACCTTAATTCCTGAAGATGTCAATTAATTTCTTTATGTGCTTCATTTTTCCTGACTTGTAAGAGTACAATAAAACTCCCAATATTTATTGGAAAACTTTCTGCCATAAGAGAACTAGAGTATAAGGTGATTATGTAGGGTTTAGATGTTTTTTCCCAAAAAATACTCCCTTCAGAATTATCTAAGAAATCATGTGGTAAAATGTTTTGCTTTTAGATTAGATTCAAATACTTATTTTTATTTTTCTAGACACTGATACTTGGTTTCCATCATGCTGAATCTTCACGCTTCCACTCAGTACTCAGAATGCATGTCTTAGAGCAGACCAGAGGAGGCAATTTCTCCTAAGGGTGCTCTCCAACTAGTGAACTGAGCAGAGTTCTAAACCCACAGAAGCTCACAAATGTAATACTTCTATTTTGCAGGTGATTTGAGGAGCCAAGGGGGGTTATGTTTGCTTTTACTTTTTTTTTTTTTTTCCTGTGTAGATGATAATATTTGCAAACAGATAAGCCAGTGTCGCAAAAGTTTTTTAATAGGATTTTGACAAAAATTGATAGCTGGTTTTGACCTCTAATGCAATACATTATGAGACAGGCACACACAGAAAAAAGATTGACTTCAAATATGCCTTGTCACTATTCTATCTGGTGATGAAAACTACAGCTATTTCTATATCTTTGCTTGGTACCTAAGTACTCATTTTCCATTACAGCTCCTCTGAGAATGCCAGTTTGTAACCTTTCCATATACAGAAAATGAAGCACAGCTCAGAATGAATTAGGGTAGGAACAGACTACAGAGAAGAGAGACTTTGCCTATAATCCTCCAGCTATCTCATCACAGAATCATAGAATACCAGATGGGAAGGGACCTCAGTGGTCCAACCATTTTTTATTCTGACCTCTCTTTATTTTCAATTACCTTAAAATGGCAAAGGAGAAGGGCCAAATCCTGCCTCTGCATTATATACGCTTCTCATAGTAATTTATCTGAAGGCAGAACTAAAGCCCAACTTTCTTACAGTAGAATCTATTAACATTTAGTGTAGGACATCTCCCTTTCTCCTCAGGTCTTACTTCTCAAATTTAATCAAAATCAGTTTTTTAAAAATGTCTAATCTTATCTTCTATCTTTTCACATGAATGCACTGGCTCTGGTACTTTTTTCCTTATCTTAAGATGTAATTTCCATTGTCCATTTCTAACTTCTGTGTACATGATCATCTTTTCCTTCACTTTCTAGTCTATTTTGCTAGCCTTTCTTGTTTTCTTTCCAGCTATCCTAGAAGTCCCCAGCACAATTTCCAAATCTCCTCTTTCTGGTAACCAGTGTCACAATTTCCCTGCTAGTTAGTTGTTAATTTTAATAGTTAAATATTAGCTGCCTAGGATGGAAAAACTTACTAAGCAGTCATGCTTAGGTGTTAAAGCACTTCTATTATGTTGGCCTTTTTCTAATTCTAATTTATAATTAAATTATTTTGTCCATTAAAAAAAAAACTAATCAAAATACATTTTGATATTATATGTTTTAAAGAATGCACTAAAGTGAAATTTTAAAAACATGTATTCCTACTCTCAAGAAGTTTCTTATATTTGTACCTCCTCAGCTCTTGCAGAATCACTAATTTCTCTATAAAACAACAAGAAATTTCTCAATACCTTGTACATTCCAGAAAAGTAATGTTTATATAACATTCCATAATTATTTTTAAGTCATTTAATTTGTCTTGTATGTGTGTATATACATAATTTTCTGCTGCAAACAAGTTTTTCTATCTATCTGGAGAGAGCCAGTAAGGAAGTCTCAGATTTCTGAGGTTTTTGGTATAGTAATTTCAGAGATGTATTTCTTCTGTCAGTAGACACCAGCAATTGCTGCAACTGATGTTTCATCCATTATACCAGCTCGAGTTCTCAGACAATGGATAATTAGCTAGACTTTTCTGCTGGGTGATTACTTCTATCTTTTGAGAAATCTCATGCTATAATGGACAAAATGTCATGAATAATGAGGTATTATGTTGGTGAAAGCTACATCACTAAAAAGAATATTGTTCTTTGTCTTTGAAGAAGGGAAGTCTTTTATGCGTTAGTGGTTTCAGTTCTGTTTCATCTCTTGCTTTAGAGAGAATGTTAACACTATCTAGAAAATTAAAAAGTGAAGATAAATCTATATAAAGCTCATCTTATATCTGAAGAAGAAGTTGAAATAAAAGGACTGCTGCAATTTTAAAAATCCTCAGTATGCTCAGACAAAGTTTGTAATTTAATCATGCATGAAGATTTTTTGCCTCTGAAATGGCTTGTTATAATATTATAATTGTATTAGGTGACTCACATTTATGAAATTACTTTAGGATATTGCATTATATAATTCCAAGGATGTATTTTTACTAAGTGCTGCCTATTGAGTTTACTCACATTATCCCATAGATATGGATGAGGCTCTTTTATTGTCTATGTGAGATGTTTGAAATACAGAAACAGACTCTTTCAGCATATGCTCTGCAGCAAAAACACTGAAGAGCATCCCCTGGATCACAGCATGTTTTACACAGAGAACAGAAAAGGTGGAGCGCTCTCAGTTTCTTTTGAACTAGCAGAACAACAGCAATACATTTGTGTTCATAGAAGTTTGCACAGAGATCAGTACCATTGACCAAGCAGCAAATGGCAAGGCAATGACATTTATTAATTATTAGGTTTTCACTCTGTTACAAGAGTTCTTGTTGCCATGTGGTACATGCCTTTTACTTGGAGCTGCTTGCAAGCTTGAAGACTCAGGCGAAAGACAGAGTGAGAAACAGAGGTTTCGTACTGGAAATATGTACCATTGAAAACTCCTTTTGACTTTCTCATCATTCCTTGACAATTTTTGTTCATTTTGATGCACTACAGCACCTAGGACTACAGGTATTCTGTAAGGGAGTTTGTGTGTGATTGTGTGGGCTTTGTTTGAGGTAGACTTAATTCTCTTCACAGTGACTGGTATGGGGTTGTGTTTTGGATTTGTGCTGAACACAGGCTTGAGAACATAGAGATGTTTTTGGTATGGCTAAGTGGTGTTTATACAGAACCAAGGCCTTTTCTGCTTTTAGTACTCCCATGCGGCGTTGCTTTGTTTTCCCCGGCTGCACGCGGCTCTTGGGAGCTTGACTGTGGCGTAGCTTCCACGTGCTGCCAAGGTTTCTGCTGCGGGTTCCCAGACATGGCTCCATGTCCTGGGCACGTGGGCTGGCCAGCCGCTGTAACCGTGCGCTAGGGATCCGGCAAAGAAGTAAGGAATTTGTCCACTTACTCCGTGCTTGGCAGGAGCAGTTTATTGGTCATGCAACGTGGTTCGGTGGAAAGACACAACCGCTCCCGGCACTCACATGGGAGAAAATGGCGCCGGGGTTCTGGTGGTGTAGGATTTTGTGGGGGGAGGGATGAGGGGACCCACAGCCTCCCGTCCAATAGAGGTGGCTGCCGTGGTGGTGACATCGACCACAGCGACCAACCGAGGTGGGGCTGGGGCAGTTCCCGGGTCCCTGGGCTAATGGCGATGCGGGATCGGGGTGACTGGCAGGGAACTCTCTGGACAGGATGGGGAGTGTCTGCAGGAGTGATTGGGGTAAGCTCCAATAGCACGCAGTGAGGAGCGAACCACTGAGGGGAGGGGAAAACACGGGGGGTGCGGGGGATTACAGAACTCGGCTATCTAACATAAATTAAAAAAACCCCTAATCTAAACCCGAACCCCAGGATGCAACACTCCCACACTGGTGAGGAGTCTGGGGCTGCATGGAAAGCTGGGAGGAGACATGGCCAGGACAGCTAACTCCAACTGACCAAAGGGATAATCCAGACTATGTGACATCATGCTCATCTGTAAAGTGTGAGGGGAGAGTAAAGTGTGAGATATTTGGGGTTATGTCTTCCCGAGTCAGCATTACTGGTGATGGGGCCCTGCTCTCTTACTCTTGTTGAACACCTGCCTGCCCATGGAAAGCACTGAATTAATTCCTTGTTTTGATTTGCTTGTGTGTGACTTCTGCTCCACTTATTCAAGTCTTTCAACACACAAGATTTCTATCTTTTGCCATTCTGATTCTCTCCTTGATCCTATTGGTGGGAGAGTAAGTGAGCAGCTGCATGGAGCTTGGCTGCTGGCTGGGGTTAAACTGTGATGGTGATATACAGATAATGAGATCCTATCTAATAACACAGGTCCTAGGTATATTTGGAACAGCTTCTATGTTCATAAAGGTTTCAAAGACAATGAGAAAAAAACAGTTTGATAACTGACCCACTTTGACTGACTATTCTACTGGAGCATATATGCACCCACAGGATTATTCTTTTATGAGTAATTTCCTAAATTAAATGAAACTGCGAGTGATAGCTCATTGATGGATAATATCCCAAGATAACCCATACACAAACCTGAACAATTTCAAGGTGGATATTTCCAGGATGCTCTGCTGGTCACCATGGTGAACATGGGCAGGACAGAAAGGGAGTACCAGGGACAGCTGCAGCACTAGAAATCTCCTGGGAGTGGGAACAAACCACAGGCCCACAGGTGGTTCTGGCTTAGTGGGATCTGTGACCAGGCAGGACAGGGTTGTGGGGAGCTGGACCAGTCCAGCTGCAGTGTTGTTGGGGCAGGGCCTAATGGCCCTAGGTGGCTGACAAAGGGTCCTGGGCCATAGCCAGGGTGGGGGGACCTCCAACTAGGGGGCAGGGAGGTGATGGGCAGGGAGAGGAAAGCACTTAGGACCCGGTCAAAACTATGGACTCAGAGCAATCTTGCCAAAATGGAAAAGGTTTCAGTGTTCAGCAAATTCTGTTAAGTAAGCCATCACTAATGTATTGACAAAATTACCTAAATAAAAATGCAAACTAGCAGAATAATGTGGTGTCAATAAAGAAGCAAGATACTTGGTGTTTAGCCCAGTGATGATGGAGAAAAACTGCACCTCAGCTGTCATGATTCTTCTTTTACACCATGAACAGAAGTGTTACCATTTCTCATGAGTGCCAAAACAGACAGGTGGCCAAAAAGTTATTTAGTACAACCCATGACATGAATGTAGATAATGAAGAGAGCTTGTATATGGTAATGTCTCAAATTAAAGAAATTATATTGTCTGAGACTCACTCCAGTATTTTTCTTTCATGCTGAAAATATTCAGGTTACCACACACCTGCCTTCTCTCTTCTGTCTCTTCACAGTTCTTCCTTACATATCAGCCCCCAAATATCTTTTAATATTCTACACTAAAATTAAGACCCTAAGCATGTGCTATACACAAGCAAGATCTCCGAAGTAGTAGCATACCATAGAGATTACTCCAAAGGAACATGGTATTTATTTTATCAAAGCTTCCTGTATTCACAAATGTTTGACTATAATTCTTTTTTTTTTCTTAGATTTATTGTCCCATTTAATGATTAACAAATAAATTTTTTATTTCAGTGAAAAGGAGAATTAAGAAGTACTCTGATGCCACAGCTGAGATATTTAATAATGTATGAGCATTTTGTAGCCTAATGCTTCTAACTTTACTCTTGTAATGATTCCAGGCTTTGCATTCTTTAGTCTTCATGTCTTATATACTTGTAAAGTGGAGAACATCTTTTGCTGAGTACTTTCTTTACCAAGCAATGTCTTCAGATGGTGTTCAGTAAAAATGTGCTGTCTTGTTTAGTGATTATATGTTTCATGAAAAAAAAAAAAAAAAAAGAAAGAGAGAGATTTTATAGTTGGGATTATTTTTTTTTCCCATTTTTCATTATTCTATATTTCTCATTCTTTGGATTCCAGATAAAAAAACAAAGATATATTGAGTGCTGAATGGTAGCCTCAGATTTTTTTCTGACTGGAGATTAATAATTATGTCGAGAACACATAAAGATCTTTTTCTTTTATTTCTGTTTTTTCTTTTTTCTCTTTTTTTAAAAGTATGTTTTTAATGATATATCATTCTATTTCTTGGTATTTTTCTTCCTAATTTGAAAACAATTGTGCACTTTCAGGCCTGTACCACATTATCCTAGAACCCATGAATTGGCAGATGATAATTTTTCAAATAACCAACAGTGCAGATTTAAAACTTAAGTGTCCAGTGAAGCACACATGTTGCAGCTCAGCAAGCTGAGCAACTGAATACTGAGCAGATTTAACAATAAAGACACTTTCTGTAGCCACTGAACTTTTTTATTATGTTTCCTGTTCATAAATTTTCCAAGTGGTAAACACATACTTTAGTAGTTCGTTACCCATTGACTTTATGGGACTACCACAGCCAAAATTAATTGCATAGCTCTTATGAAGGTATTGTACAACAAATAATTGAACAAAATTCAGATTGCATACAATGTAACTACATAATTACAGATAAGTAAAAAAATTGCAGATAAAAATTGAGACAACAAACTAATACGATAAGAGACAACAAAAATATTTTAAAAATGCATTTTCATTCAGTGAAAAATATTATTCCATTGACTTCAGCAGATGTTTGACAAATTAAAGGATATGACCTATTGCATCCTTGGACTGGGTTTAGATTAGGGGTTCTTATTTGTGTTAGCTAGCCAAGTCTTTGTACCGCTGTGCTTCCCCCGTGTTGTTCCCCCCACCCAGGGTGTCTAGCACCATGCTGCCTGCCGTTGGGCTTTCCCCTCTGCCGCTCCTGTAACCACTCCCCCATCCAGCCCCAGGAACTCCGTGTTCACCGCCCCATCCCCATGATCCCACTCAGCCTGAGGCTCGATGTCCACTCCTGCGGTGCCCTGGTTGGTCACTGTCTTACATCATCACCGCGGTACCCCCACGGATTGGGCGGGGGGGCGTCTGCCCTCCCTATCACATCCCCTATATCATCCTGCTCTGCTGAAGGGTGCCAGAGCTGCTCCGGATCTGGGGGAAAGAGCATGACGCTGCAATGACCCATAGATTTATATGTCTGGAGACCCTTCTTGTTCACTAAAACTATGCCTTTGTAAATATTATTATTTATGATGGTTTATTATGTAGGTCTATTTCCTAATTTTTTTAAGTTAAGTTCATTATTTTTTTGAATAATAAGGTACATGTGTATAACTGACTTTTCTATTAATGTCTAGTCCTTTATTTTTTTAGCCAGTTCAGGATTATACCTTATAAAATAAGCAACATTAACAAGCACAACAAGTACCTGTATAAGCAGTACTGTTAGTGGTCTATCCAACAGCATTGTTGTTCATGTAAAATTCCTTTATAACTTTGCAAATATATGTTTGTGAAATTTGTATCCACCTTATATTGGTTATTATATTTTATGCCTTTTTTGAATTATTGTCAATTTTCTTCCTTTTTATATATGTTTTCCTCCCTTTTTACGTAATTAAATTACAGACATGAAACATTACAAATTGTTCTTTCATGGTCTTCAGAGCACAAACATTGTAGAGCACAGAAATGAGTGGAAATGTGCATGTTAAATAGCAAAAATACAAAAAACCTCAAAGATGATTTTAACTATATATGAAAGCTCTATGCTCAGGCAACTGTCCTTGTTTCTTCTGATCATATCCACATTTACCTGAACTGGCAAACTCTAGGAGCCCAAAAGCTAAGAAGACCTGGTTTTATGCATAACTACATCGTCTTTTAAGGTAAATTGAGTTCAGAATAAGTTCATTCTGCTGCAGTTTCTCTCTGTGTTTTCATCAGGAAATGCCAAGGAAGGATTTAGATGATCTCTGTTTCCCAACACCATCTATGTTGCACTGTCACAAGGACAATTGGCACAGGCGGCAAGCTGCCAAATCAGAAAGGGAGCAGTGGGACACATCTACAGTACATGGGGGAAATCTGTAATAATATAATTAAAGCAACAAAGAATTGTCTGGTCAAACGTAAATGTCTGCTTAAGGCTGAGATTAATTGCTCTCTGAAGCCCACTGGCTGTACCAAGGAGTTGAAACCAGCTGAGAGGACATGCCCAGACAATTGTTGAGACCCTGCAGAGTCAGGTCAGTGCAAGGTCTACAACCTTCTACTACTAATGGCCAAATTATATTTATCGGGATGCACCAATATTTATGTCCTTAACTACAACAAACATTAAATCCAAGATGTGAGCAGTGACCAAGTCAGCAGGAGCATTTGAATTATGCATTTCTCTTTAGGCTATCTACTATTAATCAAAGTTGCTTTGAAAACAAGGTCAGTGCTGGAGACTCCAAATTTTGGGTAGCAATTTAAAATTTGGTCACTCCAATGACCCCATAGTGGACATAAAACCAGATGTGTCCACCATCAGAATGCAATAACGAGAGATGTGATCTTATTTTAAGAATGTTATCTTTTATGTAAACCCTTACATAACTCAATAATTATTGTTTCTTTTGTTTTACTAAGTATGTGTACATCATTTTACTAAGATGACATCTTTTCAGCAGCATTATTTGAAATTAATATTTCTTTAGCCCCTCTGTAGGCTGAAGTTTAGTACATATTTCACTATGAGGCCTAATATAGCTATTATTAATAAAGGACAAATTGATAAATATCAGTCATTCCCATTCTTAAAAATATTGATGGCTTGTTATGTATCCAATTAACTTTGTTTTCAGAGTATTACTCAGTAACATAAAGTGCCAGCTCCTCTTGAAAGTTATTCTTGGCTGATTTTTTTAAAATTTCAATATCTGTCCTTGCAGATCACAAGCCAAATTAAAACCACCAAGACATTCAACATATCACTTAATCCAATGCAAAAATATATCCTATAGATAGAAACATTAAGCTTTTCTTCCATTTGAGACCTTAAACAGACTGGATTATAATCATATTCTTGTCAATTTTTAAACTCGCATCATGCGATCACAAAGAAGAATTTTAAATACTCTAGATTTAAGGGTGGCAGGTACATACTGTTGTATATTTTTCTGTTGATAGGAAATGACTGACCTGCTTGCTTGCCACTTTAACAAAAAAAAAAAAAAAAAAAAAAAAAAAAAAAAAAAAAAAAAAGAAAAAAGGCAAAAAACCTATGTGCTGCATTTTGTCATCCTGGAGTTTTTCAGTTCTTTGTGCCCTCCTTTTGTGTTTGATTGTGTTTTCTTTATTGGCAGGTAATTTAAATATCATTGAGCACATTTTTCAGAACTATTTGTTTATTGGAGAGACATATGATCATTTGTTACTTCTGGGAAGAACAGGGTGTGTGCTGGAATATCCACAGGTTTACAGATTTGGATATGCATTTGTTTGTTCTTCAAATACAACATATAGAATTAATTTGCTGGAGTCATAATATATGTTCATGATTACCAAATATTCCTGCAGCAATTTCCCCTTATAGCTTATGTTTTTACTTTTAATTAAAATCTAATGTAATTTTAAGTTATGTGTTTAACTTTTAAATAGAATACCAGTAAGGAACATATTTTCAGCCTAAAAAAATTATTGCAGCATATGTTTTCATATTATCTATCTTGTATACAAGCTATACAATATCCCTAAAAGGAGAACAGGGAAAGAAAGGTAAAGATCAAGTCAGTTGTGCATTTTTCTACAACAGAATCCACTCTCCACTTTTTCTTTTCTTAATAAGTCACTGTAATAACATATGTCTTTTATAACAGGTGGTATTTTTCATAATCTTGTAAGAATCTTTAGATCATCATAAACCCAAATGTTCTATGCAACACCCCTTAATTTATTAAGAAATGAGAATGCAGTTAGTCAGTGTGAATGGCATTTTCTATTATCCACCAGATTTACAAACCTTCAAGTATTTACTTGAAGATTGTAGTGAGAGATGTCTTTGTTATTGTTACATATCAAAGAACTCCACTAAGGGTAGAAAATATTTAAAATCTCAGTACCCTGCAAATTGCTTGAAAAATTCTACTAATGATACATCTTTTCCTTTGACTTTATGTTCATAGAAAGACTGCCATCCTGATAATGAGCATAGATTAATTAAAGCAATGGACTAAGACTGACTTTTGGCAACAGCTGTGAGAATTTAAATTGTTCTGTGGATAGTGCAAAGTACATAAACAAGATACTTCAAGGTGTCAGTGGTCTTAATTAGTACTTACAAAACGTATTTGTTGTGATTGAGCAGCTTATTTGTTTTATTATCCTGAAATTAACCTGAAAACTTTATTTCTATCTTTATGTTTTGTTTTGCAGTTCCTTTGGTATGTGTCTCTGATGTTATTTTCCAACAGTAGTAGCCTAATTTTGAAATAGAATGTCTTTAAAGTTGTGGATTTGAAATGAACTACCTGTTTTCTTAACTTTCTTGCAGACAAGACTGACAGATGAGTCTTTACTGAGAATTAAAAATTCTTTTCAGTAGTGGACAATAGATAGATAATATGAAGATGGGATAGAGTGGACTTCTATCCCATCTTCATAGTGATAGATCATCACATTTTGGCATTTCCTTGGAATCTTGTTAATATCTGGATTGTGTTAGCAGCACCATAACATTAAAAAATTAAACGAATTCAGAATGTGGGCATCTCCTTATTCATAAAAATAAAATAAAATCACCACCATCTTATCTCAGAACATTGCTTAATGTAATGACACCTGAAACAGTCATCTCATATCAGCCACCTTCAAAATTAATCTCTGTTTGTCTCTAAAGCTTGACATCTCATGGAGTATGTCTGTCCTCATAAAGATGACTTGCATTTATACCTGTTTTCTGTAGGAGTTGTAGTGGGGAGATTAAAGAAATATGTGGTACAGCATCAAAACTTTGTCTGACCAGACTAAAATAAACCTGAATTGAACACCCTTTCAATTAATATATAAAATTCTGCAAATAGCACTAGAAGTGGCACTCAAGAATGGAAGAGGTACTAAAACAGAAGATAAGAAAAAGAAAGATGAGATTAGAACCTTAAAAAAGAAAAATATATTTTAATTGCCTTAAGCAGAGAGATAAAAATATTACATTACTGGCCAGTTGTTAGAGCCATTACTGTTTCTTCAGTGACGCCTAGATACTGCAGTGATATATGCTATTATAAGAACAAGAAACCAGCAAGCTAGATAGAAGAAATTAAAGTAATATATGACCTGTCTTCAGTGTCAACAGGATTAGATCTTGAGTCAGTAGGTGTCTGATTAAATTTTTTTTAAGAGCTTGCTGTTTAAAATTTATGTTCTAATTTATGTTAATTGCTTTTTGAACCATTTTGTTATTTACTGATCACTGTGAATAAGATTAGCACATAAAAATTTGTTATTAAGGGTCAGTTCATAGTCATTTTGCAGAAAAAATACTGTGACCACTTTTAGATTTTGATTCCAAACAGAATGCAACATCATTAAGATAATGAGAGTGAAACCTAGCGCACCAATTTGGCAAAATGGTGATCCAGGCCACCAAGAGAAGGTTTCTAGTTTTTCAATAAAACTGGTACAGAGCTACAAGCATATTTTAAACCAGTAAAGTGAAATCCTGAACATCTTAATCAGCTGCTTACATCTTTTCATTATACATATCTAAAGACCTGGACACCAGTGGATGACAATCTAACCTTTCTTAATGTAGCTTAGATGTCCTTAGCATGGCTACAAGGCTAGACATACCTAGACACACATTCTATTGCAGATGGGATTACATGGACTGATTCCCACTTTGGTTTTAGAGTTCAGTGGCTACGACACTAACTTAAAATGCGGGAAAAGACAACACAGACTGTTGCATCCTAGATTTTGGGTTCAGATTTGGGGTTCTGGTCTTTGTTAGCTACCAGTTCCATGCATTCTCCTGTGTCCCCCATGTCTTCCCCCCCCCACGGAAGTTAGCCCCAGGCTGCCAGCCATTGGGTTTTCTCCCCTGCCACTCCTGTGACCATGCCTCCGTCCAGTCTCCGGCAGTTCTGTGCTCGTCATATCATTCTCACGGTCCCACTGGCCCTGAACCCCCGTGTCCGTCCCCGTTGTGTCCCCATTGGCCGTTGTGGCAATGTCACCGCCAGGGCATCTGTGTTCATTGGGCAGAGAGCTCCCGTCCTCCCCTGTCCTACCCCTATATCCCTCTGTGGCACCCCAGCCTCAGGGCCAGATTCATCCAAGCGAGGCTGGGAGCGGCCGCAGCTTCTCCATCGCGGCCCCTGAGACCAATAAAGTGTCCAGCCGCCATGTGGATGGGTTTGGACAATTCCCTGCCTCTTCGTTTCCTTCCCTCGCACCGATGACAAAGCGCGGCTAGCCCACCCCAGGACGCGGCCGCAGAAGCGCCCGGAAGTAGCGGCGGCATCGACCCTGATGAGGAGCCGAGGCACCAAGCCACGTTCTCAGGAGCCAGTTGGGGTGGGAAAAGTGACGCGCCGCCGTACCAGACAATTTACTCAGTTGATATTTAATTATGTTTTTAATGTGGCATACTTGAGATTGGAGACAATGAGAGAAACAATTACTATGGAGCACACAGTAAAATGCTTAATGGCTAACACACTCAAATGAGGTTTAATATTTTTCCCAGTAAATGACTCCAGAAATAGATAGGTTTAAACACATACATGTTTCTAAAGATAATCCATAATGACAAAGAACTTGTCTAGCTTTATTGCATTGCCTGAAAACAACTTCTGACTTAAATTTGTGGCACACACAGATCACTTCTCTCCGATGACCAGCAATAGCACCCAAGGGAACAGCATGATGCTGTATTGGGGGAGGTTGAGGCTGGCTATTAGGAATATGTTCTTCATCTAAATGGAAGGTGGGCATTGGTTGGGCTCCCCAGGGAAGAGGGGAGTGGGAAGTGTTAAGCCTGACAAAGTTCAAAAAGTGTTTGGACAATGCTCTTAGGCACATGGTATGACTCTTGGAGATGGTGCTGTGCAGGACCAGGAGCTGGACTGGATGATCCTTGTGGGTCCCTTCTAACTCAAGATATTCTATGATTTAAAATTTTTGTGGGAATTTTAATTGTTGGAAGAGTCATGTTTATCTGCTAAGATAGGTAGGGTGTAGTAAAAACCTATTTTATGCTTGTTGTTTTGTTTTTGTTTTTGTTTTTTTTTTTTGTTTTTTTTTTTTTTTTGTTTTTTTTTTTTGTAAAAGATTTCCAATAATGTTATGATAATGCAGTCCAACATAGCAGTATTTTTTATGGAAGTCAAACCCTGTTGCAATCATACTTCCCCTGGAAAATGGTCTCTTGTAGCTGATAGCCTCTGATCAGAGCTTTGGCCATATTTCTGGGAGTGCCTGTTGACAGAAGCAAAACTGTGCTCAGCAATTAAGCAAACATTGGCTGAGTACAGTGGATTATCAGTGCTTGAACTTCCACCAAGACTTTCTTAAAAGTATAGATGTAGGCAGTAGTTTTATAATGAGTTTGCAGAGATCAAGCTCTGAGTGATATCGAATAGCAATGATTTTTAAGTTTTTTTGACAAAGAAATTGGTGCTTTGTAACTAGAAATGAAGCTACATGTCATAAAACATGTTCTGGTGCTTATGTACATCTGCTACATACAAAATCCCCCAGTAACACCAAGCTTCCTGCCATAACTTTGCTGTGGTGCCGGATTTCTTCAGCCCGACTAGCTCCCGACACTGTCAGCCAGAGCGGGCTGCCCCCAGAGAGCTGTTGAATTTGGGGTGCAGCTGTAGGGCACAGCTGCTCTACGGCACAGGTGGACTGCGCTGGGGACAGGACCGTGCCGAGGGTAGGGACAACGCTCGCCTTTTCCAAAGGCGTTTATTCCCCAGACAGTCAGGGACAGAAAGACCCTGAACAAACTCATACATCAACGATAAACAGGTAGGGCCCAGGGGCGGATACAATCTTTAACCAATTGGGAGAAACTGGGGGTGGAACACAAGGCAAGGAATACAGTGTTTAAAGCAATAAACAGGATTACAGGGGATTACAGGGGAGGAGAACAACTTAAACAAACCAATGGGGCTTCCAAGGATATAAAATTGATAGGGAAGTTTCTAACTAAAGGGGCAGACATGGAAAGGGATTGACATTCAATGGGAGGAGGAACAGGGAACAAAAGGGCAAGTCTTTGGGGAGATGGACAACTAGGGCAAAACCAAGAACGCAAGGGGGAAAGGGACAATCCATTGGTAATAAAATATGTTAAAACAAAATAGGGGAAAGGGTATAAAACTGACTATTAGGACCTAATTACTATCAAAAACATGCACCGCAACATAACATATCTATGTCCCTCATGTTACCTACTTTTTATTTTTATTTGATTTAATAAGTTTAATAGTTTATTCTCCATATTGGAATGTCCTTTGCATTTGGGAATTCATAGACTGTCTGAAATGAGCAGGTGTGGCCCTTAATTTAGGAATCATCACTATAAATTATTATTAGGCAGAAAGACTGCAGGTTTCTGTCTCACAGGTATCCTTCCATGCCAGCCAGTTCAACAAGAATCACTGCCAAAAGCTAGTGACTGAGGCATCCTCCACAGTGCCATTGCCTCAAGAAAAGCTAAACTAAGGGTTATGAATTATGATTTTGTTCCCTTGCACCCACCTCTTTCACCAGTATGATTGGAAATTCTGATGATAGAATGAAAAAGCTAACTTCATGACAATAGATTAGAAGGAAAAATATCTGCAGTGATCAACACTTTTACGGTGACTTGGAACCTACACTGCGTCTTTGAAATTGAACCCGTACAACCTAGTACTTTGTGCCTTTGCTAAGTACTTGTATAAGTGTAGCAGGACACAAATATTATTCTGAAATGGATTTTCAGTTCATTGGAAGGAGTACAAGATCAGTACTTTTTAAATGCAAACAGCCAAAGACATAATTAGAAATATTTAGCATTAAAAAAAATACATTAGATTTTTGAAATATTTCTCTAGTAAGCTATTTTTACATTGTAAGTCATAAAAGATTCAGAGTGATAAGACAGATGGCATCACTGACTCAATGATTTAATACACAACTTGGAGAGTAAAGGGACTGTTTAAAGTGGCAAAGTATGTTTTTATTTTTGCTACAGAGAAGTAAACCCTGGGTTTGGATTCATCCACAGCATTCCTCTGTCAGTTTCCACATCTCCATTGTATCAACAGCAAATTGCAATAAGAGGAATCTTTAAAATAAACCATATTTACTTCCAGACTGCAATAAACTACTTTCCTAAGAGAAAGAAAGCAAAGAAGTAGGTCTGTAACTTACTCTTAGAGGTCCAGCGACTTGTACTGTGATGTATGTATTATATTAAGAAACTCAGATACATTTAGTTTTACAATGTTGGCTGTCTAAATTGTAGAAAAATATGTTTATTTGCAGGATTATTGGCTCACTATATCAACCAGTAATTTGAGGTTTTCCCCACTTGAACTCAGTCAAACTCAGCTATTTCTTCCATTAAGACTGTTCCAGTCAAAAGACTTACATGTTTTTTTGTTTAATGGGATAACACGAGTTTCCGACAGATGTGAAAATTCTCCTTGATGCACGATTTCTTTATAGAGAAAGAAAGAAAAAAAGAAGGGGGAGGAGGGTGCAGAGGAAAGGTAGGGGAAATGTAATCCTGATAGCATTCAGATTTTTTATTTCTGTGGACACTGAATAGATGGCCCATCATTTTTGCTGAATATGTTAAAAGAGAATAGTTATAGTTAATAATTTCTGCTTTGTCTTGGACTCCTGGTGGTAGACAAATAAGGTTCCAATAAGCTAAATTTTCCTACTCTAAGTACAATTTTGTCATGTTATTGAGCCAACAATCTATTCAGGATGGTCTGTAGTTTTGGCACAGGGCTTTAAATAAGTACAGAATTGGTATGCTACCTTACATGTATTATAAAAATTCAGAGACTCTTATAAAGGAAATCAATAGCCATTACATTTAAGTAGGTACATAGCAAAGCCTACAAACTGCATTGGCACAAGCAGATTGTTCTGTTCTTCTCATATGGCTGGCAACTTGGGTAAAAGAAAGTGAAATAACAAAGCTTGCAATAAACTGCAAACCTGAAATGCCCACCAACTGCATCAGGATCACAGAAGCTTATAACAAACACACTTGAACTTTCCAGCTCCTGTCTATAATTCCCATGTTACTGACATTTACTAACCGAATTATGGGATCTGAGTAACCACAATTCTAATTGTGCGACTATCTGCTATTATTAAATAAGCTGAATATCAGACTATTTGGCAAAATTTGTCAAAGGACACAACCTAACTGTTGCCTAATATTAATTGTATTTTATTGCTGGTTATCGTCTTTCAAATATCACATAATACATTCCAGCATCATTAAAGAGCTTAGACTCTAATGCACTTGCAAGAACTGCCAACCTAATTTTGAGAAGGAATGCAAAATGATTTTGTGAAGGAAAAAAACCAAAAAGTAATAAAGTAATTTCCCTTTCCCTTAAAATATATAAAATTTTAAGATGATTTAGCAAGAAACATGGGAATATTCTTAACTACCAAGTGAAAAAAAAAAAAAAAAAGTTTCAAATTTTGGGATTTTTTTATTTTCTGCTACCAATGCTTTTCCAGTGCTTTTCTAGAGTGTAAGTTTGTAATGAGGAATAAAATTAAAACCTGAAAAATTCATCTATTCATGGATTATCAGACCAGAAAGGATCACTAAAATATCTCGTCTACCTTCTGTATGACATAAGATTCCATGCAGTTACTCTTAATTTGAACCCTGCAACTTGTGATTGTCTATAGTATAATTTTCGGAAGTTTGTCTTGGAGAATGTAGTTACAAATCTTATTTAAGAATGGAAAGTTCTTATTAGAGGCTGCACTTGCAAAGAATTTTGAACAGCTTCTTGAAGTCTCTGTCTCAGTAATTTAAAATCTTTTATTCTGAATGTTTTTTTATGTAATAGATCAATGTTAGAATGAGAAATCGCTGCTTTTTCCTAAGGAACCTCTTAAGAAATGCACAGCACTCTGGTAACTAGACTTAAATAAACAGAAAACTACATTATCTCTACTTACACTACCAATAAACCTACTGCTTAAAAACATGTTTTTGCAGTTTCTATAGCACAGGTTTTTGTTGGTTTTCTTTTTTGAGTACATTGACTAATTATATCAATGTTTCACTTGAGCAAGCTAATTTAGTTGTAGTTTGAACACATAAAGGTCTTTAATATATATTTCAGGTATTTTGTTCAGTACTAGGCATATCTGAATATAGCAGATAAATTCTTCTGTATTTGAGTTGTTGTGACTGTTTTAAGAACAAGCACAGGACCCTCTTTAAATTGAGATTGTTATCTTTTTAAAGTTGCTTTTTTTGAGAGAAGTTAATTTTAAAAATCAGCAATCTGTAAATCAGATATAAAAGTTCTAATCCACAGATGAATCTAATAGCTTTTTACTAGAAGGGATGAATTTCAAAAACAGTACCAGAAACACAAAACAGTTTATGATTTGGGATTACGTCCAAATATGACTGGAGTCTCTCTTAAATTTCTGTTTCTTCAAAGACAAAAATCAGACTGCCCTGCCATTAACCATAATAATGAAATTTTAATCCAATGTATTATTAGCCTCAGGACAAGAGTAATTATTTTTAAGTTTCTAGACCCTGTAGTTATGATGTTAGACAACAATTTGCAAAACCTCGGAACATCTAAATTGTATCCTCATTCTGGCCTTGAATACTGTCTTTTAAACAAAAACACATGCTGTCTTTTAAACAGAAACTGAGTCCTAAATTCAGCTTATTGACCCATATTTTGACATGGACTTCAGCTTGGTTGTGTGCTTTAACCACATTTGCTTAAAATTCCCACAGCTTTTAAATAAGTGTTAACTAGCAACATGGATTGTAGTGAAGTATTTTCATCCCATAAGTAAACTGTACAGGGATACACCACATACTCTTATTATTAAAGTACATACAGTTTTTACCTCTATATGTCACATAAACCTTGCAATAGAGTATAGTTATATTGAAAAGAGTGAGAGCTTATACTATTCATATTTTAAGCATCTTTTTGTCTTCTTTTTAGATGAAAATCCTATTAAATCCTCAGCATAGCCTGTTGGAGCAACACTCAAAAATGGTATGGGAAGCTCTCTTAATTAGTTCTTGCTGATCACCTCAAGAGGCAACAGGTGAAAGGGAAAGCCTTTGTCACTATATTATTTTGCATGTTGCTGTCAGAACTCTCTGAGAGTCAACATGCTAGTTCAAAACATTTTCTTCTGGCTTTCCAGGACTACAGGGGTTCTGTTTCAAATGGTATCTGGAAAATAGATGAACTATTTAAAACTGTAGAATGAACAATTCCATAACACTCTGAAACAGGCACTGAGATACTGAGAAAGAATTCAGGAAACAGATTGTGGAGAATGGCCTTCATGTACTTTAGGTGACATAAAATTCCCGAAAGACTGGATAGATAATAAATATTTCAGAATAGTTTTGCTAGTTCTTATCTAAAATATATCATCAGTACTATTTTTTCAGTAATAATGTAGTTCTAGAATAAAAATTAATGTTTTAGTCTTAATTCTTCAATAGTAATTAAAGAACATGGAGTTTTTTAGTGTACTGCAATTTTTAGGTCACAGGAATGAAAAAAAGAAAAAAAAAAAAACCTGATTTAAGGAAAATGCTAAGGGTCCTGAAAACAGCTGTGTTCCAGCTGCAGGGCTAGCATTTTTCTGTTGCACCAAAGATGTTCTTCTCCAGGTAATGGAAAAAATGTCTACAGAGAGTAAAACAGATAGCTAAAAAATCTGTGGGTGCCTTCCATGTCTTTTTGTTACAAAGAGAGGATGTGTAGAGTGAAGGTAATCCAATTACATTCCATATATATATATATATACTGATAAATTTACTGGAAGGAAGTTCATAGAAGAATATCTGTGATTGAAATTTTATGTGCAAAGATTGAAAAAAGAGTAAGCAAGTTTTCCTGTGAAAACTTGCTAGTCATTTAGCATCCAAAAATTAATCTAAGCAGATGGAGCTGTAAATTCTAAGTCGAATGAAGGAACACATGCACAGCTATATACACAACACTGTCATCCTGTCTCTGTAGTACGCACAATATGCAGTTTCATTTTTTCACAGTTAGGTTTATAATTTTAATTTTATGGTTAATGCTACTTTAAGACAACTTGAAATATTAGTATAGCTTAAGGGGAAAAAGAGGAAAAATGTGTAAGCATTTTGTAACTGATCATGGTAAAACAGTGACAAAGTGCTAGTCTGCAACTTGACTTACTGGGCATAATATGTGACTGGCACAAACCAGTATGCCTAAAAAGCATCTTAAAATACACTAGGGAATTTGCAACTATGAGCTCTTCATTCCTTCATTCAGCATAAAACTCTGCCTAAAATATCTATTTTAAAATGTTGTAGGAGAAAATTGGTGTTAATTTTTCTCTCCGGTTTTCAGCAATTTTTGTTCAGGTAACATCTCTTATCTGCCTTTCCCTTATGATTATTGACAACAGGGATGTTCTACCTTGTTTGTTGTAGAAGAGTTTACAATATAAAATAATTGTGCTTTTTGGCTACCTTGTATTGAACATATTTCTCAGCTATCCATTCTACCTTGTACTGAACATCTCAGCTATCCATTCTCTCTCTTGTTAGTTTTACATTGCTTTCTTCTCCTGGTTCAGTCAATACCTAACTCAGTTTGAACTAAAGACAAGTTCTCACTCAAAAAAAACATACTGAAATCTAGCATGTCTGCAATTCTATCAGCTGTTCAACAAGCACATGCTTATGAAGACAATCACAGAAGTAAAGAAGCCTCACACTGAATAAATACATAATCTTTTATTGTCTGCTCTTTTATATCTACATTTGTGATAGGTTAATTCTTGCCAGCAGTTAGGCACCCACACAGCTGCTTTCTCACCCTCCTCTCCTGCAGGATGGGGAAAAAGTGGAAGGGAAGAAGCCTTGTGGACTGAGAGACACTGTTCAATTCTTCATAGGTGAAGAAAAAGCTGAGTATGCAAGCAAATAGGTAATTTATTCACTACACCCCACTGGCAGCCTTCTCATTTGTGGGACAGAGTGGGGAAAGTGTTGTTCAGCAACAGCAAAAAATATTAGTGTGTTATCAACACTATTTTAGTCACAAATCCAAACCACAGCACAATACAGGCTATGATAAAGGAAATTGACTCTATCCCAGCCAGATTCAGTATATCTTTTATTTCTTAGATTTGCATTGTGATTAAATCTGTAATCTTTTATTCAACCTAGGCAAAGACACACCACAGTACATTTCCTCTGTTTGGCAGTAGGATAAGTCTGTTATTGAAAGATTGGTTCTAAGTTTGTAGTTTGAATCACAGAATATAGCAAGAATCTGGATAATTAGCTTCTAAATAATGAAGTTAAGAAAGACTTTTTCCATCCCACCTGTTTTCCCTTTGTACCTACCCCTAGAGTTACCCCATACAGTAAGCAATAACTTACTGTCATTACTGTTATTGTCCTGAGAAATATAAATCCTGTAATTGCTGTCATCTACGTGGTTATTCTGTCAATTTCATCTGATTATGCTTGCAGCATCCTGTACTAAATATTTTAAAGATGAATTGAACCAAATACATCAAAATTTAAAGGTATTATCTTAAGTTCTCTGTAAATGTAAACATTTAAGTCTAAAGTGTGCTTTTATCAAGCATGTGCAAGTCTCAGCTTCTGTTTCAACTCCTTTCAGATACATCTTTATTTGTATATTTTTCTAAGTGGTTATCAGAAGCTATACGTGTCCTAAGACTGCTTACTTTGGAGCTGTTTGGGTATTCTCATACTCCAGGAAGTTGAGAAATTGTCAATATGTTTTACATATTAGTTATATGCACTTATTTCCTTGATCTTGATCACTTGACTTGATCAAGTTTCATGTCACTGTTACTGAAGCTGTACAAAAACCAATACATCACAGACTACTTCAGTATTCTGCTTCATCATTCTATGCAGTTATCAAATAATGAAACCCTATCCTTATAAAAAAAAAAAAAAACAACCCTTTTTGTATGAGGTTTATAATCCTGTGGGGTTAATATTTGCTGTTATAAGAAAATTTATAGGACCAATAAACCTGGGATCCTATTTCATCCCTTGATTTGCGGCATTCTCTCTTTCTCCCAGGTCTGGGACAGCTCCGACACCCTCCAGCGCCGCCTCCCCCCGGACTTCCAGGTTCGCCGCTTCTCTCCCGCGTGCCACTGGCACCGGCACGCGGGTCGGGGTCTGCCGGGTTCTGTCGCCCGTGCGAGGGTCCGAAGTAAAGAGGGAAGGAATGTCCAGATCACTCACGAGGAAGGCTTTATTGTTGCTGAGAGCTGCAGTGGGCGAGTAGCGACCCGCGCTTCCCACTCCACATGGGGGAAATGGCGGCGGGACCCGGGAGGGAGCAGGATGATATAGGGGATGTGATAGGGAGGGCAGATGCCACCCCCAATCCGTGTGGGTGACACGATGATGATGTAGGACAGCGACCAACCATAGAACCCTGCAGGGGCGGACACCGAGCCTCTGGCTGAGTGGGATCGTGGGGATGGGGCGGCGGCCACAGGGTTTCCCAGGGCCGGATGGGGGAGTGGTTACAGGAGTGGCAGTTGGGATAGCCCAACGGCAGGCAGCATGGGGCCAGAAACCGCGGGGGGGGAACGACACGGGGGAAGCGCAGGGGTACACAGGACTTGGTTAGCTAACACAAATAATAACCCCTAAAACCCAGTTCCAGGATGCAACATTGATTGACCTCAATATCACCTTATAGAAAGAGTATCCCCTTGTATATTGCTTCTGTCCTTATTCTAGCCTGATTTCACCCCATTACCCTTTCAGACACTTCTCTCTTCCCATCCTTCTTATTTTACAAGTCAGAATGTTCCTTCTAAAATTCTAAGCTGAACACAATCTCACCTTGCTCTCCTTGGCACCTGTGACCTGTCATAAGGTTCAGACACTATCTTTCCTGCGTGTCAGACAGATTTCCCTCAACTTCCTGTAGCCTGTCTGATAGGCCATGCCTATAATGCTAAGATGGGAGTGAGGGATTCCCTTTCCACTAGGGAATTTTTACAAAATAAAACTAGTTGAACCAAGACTAAGGAGAGAAGAGTTCTAAGCATCCTGACAACTGTCTAGTCAGTACAAACACTACTGTCTCTCATTAGAAATGGAAATATGTTATTAACCAGGATACAATTTCATTTGCAAATGTACTAGAAATGGAGAGTGATTTGATCAATTATATGTTTCAAAAGCTTGCTAAGAAAAGTAGGTTCAATTTGATGCACAGTGCATGATCTCGAGCATGATCTTGAGAATTTTCCTAGTCAGGTATTAATTTACCTATCTTGCAGTACAAAATATTGGAAAAAAGTGGTGATTAACTTAGTTACTGAATGAAAATGTGGCAAAAATGAAAATTGAAAAATGTAATTTCTACCTTCTGTATCTAAAAGGTGCTATTAGGTCTACTTCAGATCAATGCAGGCCTTGAAGATTTATTTGGAAGCATGGGGAAAAAGCAACATGAATGCAATCTTCAGTCTAATATTTTTAGTGCTAAAAATATTGTTTGAAATAATAAAATAAAAAATTAAAAAATAATTTTAAATAAAAAATTATAATAAAAAAAAATTTAGTTCCAAACCACCAAAGGATTAACCTCAATAAAAGCAATACTTTATCTCATATGCAAGCATATTACAGTGTCCCCTATCATGTGGCGCAGTGCTCCCCTGGTGAAAGTGTAACAAAAATATAGAAATTTCCTTCTGGAAGGAAAATATCTTTGAAATTCCTCAAAGGAAAAACTGAAATCATCCTGCAGAGTTCTCTATGAAGTAGTTCCAGACTTCCTACAGAAGATAGGAGCTATAAAGAAGTGTAAGTGCAATACTGCCCATTTAGCTGGAGTTACTAGATGAGATATCGGATGAAAAGCCAGTGCAGTTCCTCATAAATCCCTGGTTTAAGAATTCAATGTTGAGAGATTACATTAGTCATGAAAAGTGTAACACTGGCAAATGTATAAAATATTAAAGGAAATAGCCGCTAAGTTGCAGGTAAAACAATGTCGTTATTAAAGATATTGTTGTTAGAAATATGATTCATTATGATTTAATATTGCAGAGCTCATAGAGATATTACAAAGAATGGTAGATTTAGGATGATACTGTTCCCCAGATAAGAACTTTCCATAATATATCTTATTTAGTACATATACAAAACCCCCTCAAAAATAAAAACTGTCTTAAAAGACACTTAAATTTAAAAGTAAACTTTCATAATTTAAACTTTATTTTTTTCATTAAGTTTAATATCTTAATGGCTTAATATCAAAATTGCACAAGCTGAAAATGTACACTTTTTTTTTCTCATTTTTCCAAATTGCAATCTAATTTTTTCAATGAAGAACCATAAGTAACAAATTTATGCCATTCATTGATCCATCACTGGTGAAGGATCAGATGAAGGATACAACCCACAGAACTATAAAGTGATATGTTTCCACGCAATCAAATGCTTTAAGCTGTCAGAGAGTTAATAATAATAATAATAATAATAATAATAATAATAATAGTAAATTTTCTTTCTAAAGCCAGCTGTTCTGATTTTTATTTCCTTCAGATGAATGGCGAAGGTCATTCATCCACAGCATCCCTAATTATGAAATCAAGCATGGGCAGGCATACCTATGCTTCATTTTTTACGTAAATCACATGAGCCAGAATTTGTCAGTCCTTAGCATCACTGTTAAGGGACAGCAAGTCATACCTGTACCTTCTGAAAGTGTTGCAGAAAGATTTTATACTCAGGTAAGCCTGGAAGCTGAGAAATATTTGCAAATATGATGGACTTTTTCTTCCAATGTATCATTCTTAGTCCTTATAAGAGCAATAAATAAAATTATCATTAATATTTCCATTACAAATAGAACAGTTTGGGCTGGAAAGGGCCTTTAAAGATCTTCTAGTCCAAACTCTTGTAGTGATCAGGGACATCTTCAGCTAGACCAGAGCCCCATCCAACCTGGCCTTGAACACTCCCAGGCAGCCACTACTTCTTTGGCCAACCTGTTCCAGTGTC
Source organism: Vidua macroura (assembly GCF_024509145.1). Classification (NCBI taxonomy): domain Eukaryota; kingdom Metazoa; phylum Chordata; class Aves; order Passeriformes; family Viduidae; genus Vidua; species Vidua macroura. The sequence continues at coordinate 54,323,273 of NC_071572.1, read as the reverse complement.
TTGCTACCCTCAGATTAAAGAATCTCTCCCTAACATCTCATCTAAACCTTTTCTCTTTCATTTCAAAAATATTATTTCTTGTCCTATCACTACCTGCCCTTGTACAAAGTCCCTTGCCATCTTTCTTGTAGGATCCCTTCAGCTACTGGGAGGCCGCAATTAGGTCATGCCTAATCCTTCTCTTCTCCAGCCTGAACAATCCTAATTCTCTCAGCCTTCCCTTACAGAAGGCATGTTCCATCCCTCTAATCACAGAACATTCTGGGTTGGAAAGGTCCCACAAGGATCATCAAGTCTACCTCTTAAGAGAGCAGCCTGACCAATGATCAAACCCATGACTTTGACATAATTACCACCATAGTCTAACAAAGCTAATCTCAGGGTCAGTCTCTCCCCTGGACTCACTCCAACAGGCCAATGTCCTTCCTGCACTGGGGATGCCAGCTCTGGATGCAGTGTTCCAGGTGGGGTCTCACCAGACCAGAGCAGAGGGGTAGAATCCCCTCCCTGGCCCTGCTGGCTACACTGCTTTTGCTGCAGCTCAGGATACGTTTGGCTCTCTGGGCTGTGAGTGCACATGGCTGGGTCATGTCCAGCCTCTCATCCAGCAGGACTCCCAGTTCCTTCTCAGCAGGGCTGCTCTCCATCTGTTCATCTCCAGTCTGTGTTGATACCAGGGGTTGCCTCGACCCAGGTGCAGCACCTTGCGCTTCATCTTATTAAACTGCATGAGATCCCTCCCTGTGCACCCACTTCTCCAGCTTGTCCAGGTCCCTCTGGATGGCATCGTATCCTACAGATTCAACAGGACCACTCAGCCGGGTGTCATCTTCAAATTTCCTGAGGGTACACTCGATCCCTCTATGTAATTAGTGAAAATATTAAATAACACTGGTCCCAATATGGATCAGTCCCTGAGGAACGCCACTTGTCACTGAAAGGTTTATTTTATTTTATTTTAGTGTAAATTAAAGGCTTCATGTAACCTAGTTCACTTTTATTCGCATTCTTGTTTATTATTGTTTCTGTCTTTCTCTTGGTATAGAATATTCATTCCCTCATTTTTATTTCACTAATTTTCCTTAGAAATTTAATTTGCATGAAAAGAAATAAAAATCTACTTTTGATCCAATATCTTGTACTAAATTATCTGTCATAGGTTCCTTTTGTTTCCTCATTTGCTTGAATTTTTTTCCCCCTAAGATTTCTTCATTATGCCTCAAGCATGTCCTTGTTTCCAATGCTCTTAAGTCCCTCAACACAGTAGGACAGGCCTGGGAATCTGATGCTGTGTTTATTGCATGAACAACAACTTAATTAAGTCATGCTTTAGAAATATCATCAGTGCTTTGTTGCTACTATTGCACTTGGGCTTGTATCACATTGTTCTGATAAATGTATTGGGAGAATTGCTTTGTAGTTAGTCTTGTTTCTGGAACATTACTGGCTAAGGACTCTGGAACAAATTGTTTCTATTGCACAAATGAGGATAATGCTCTTAGTTCCAAAAATGAATACAAAAGATTCAGGATGGGGACCAAAAAATTTCAAGGCAGTATATAATTTGAATCAGAATTAGACCTGCATCACTTTCACTGATATCTCATATGAATGACACAGGAAATTATATTTCTTTTTTTTTTTCTCCTTGCTTTAATAATGCAGAGAAAACCCTCCATAAAATTCCTCCTTCCATTCCTCTTTACATGCATAGCTAGGGAAGGCAGGAAAACAGAAAATATATATTTTATTATGCATTGTATGAAACCTGGACAAGCATTTGCTGTTCAAGTAAATTGTCTTGCACTCTGTGTGGTATATTCACTTGTATCATATAGATGTAAATGAGACCACTTCTCAATTCTCAATTCTGCTTAATTCTGCATCAATTTTCAACAAGTGTAATAGCTGTACCTTTGTGAAATAAGTCCAAGGTGAATGCAAACTAACATAAAAAAGACATTTTTACAATTACTGTCCTCACATAAAGCTAGGAGGATCAAAGTGGCAGAGGCCTAGAAAAGGAAGGCTAAAACTTCTGTTCAGAGATTACTTAAATTTCATGAAAAGTTATAATGCAATGACTTAATAATTGTATGGAAAATTCGTGGATGTTGGAAATGAGGATGAACAAAACCATGTTCCTAGCGCTTTAACAACTGCTAATAGTATAGATATTAATAAAAGGTTTCATGAAGTAGAATTTAGACTAGCTTTTACTGTCAGAATTAATTTTGCACAGCTCATGTCTCTTCATATAAAATTAAATAAATTATTTTAAAAGTCTGCTTAAAATTGCTGGTCTAAAGTCATTATGCATTTGCTAGTTCTTTACATGTTACTGTTCTAGTTGGAATATTAGGCTCACAGAATCACAGAATTGCACAATGTTTTAAGTTGGAAGGGCAGGGTCTTTAGAGATAATCTAGTCCTAGCCCTCTGCTATAAGCAGGGACATCTTTCACTGGACCATTTTTCTCAGTCACCCAAGCTAACTTTGAATATGGTCAGGGCATGCACAACTTCCCTGGACAACCTATTCTAGTGTATCACCATACTCATTGTAAAAAGTTTCTTCGTTATATCCAATCTAAAGCTACCTGCTTGTCACTTTGAAATCATTACCTTGTTCTGTCACTACAGACATGCCACTACAGTATAAAGTGTCTCTGAATCTTTTCCATGAACCCCTATGCATTTTCTTTTTCTTTCTGTCACTGAAAACCCAGAATGTCCTCTGAAAAAAACAGGGACAGAAAAACTTAGAAAAAGCACAGTTGGGTGCAAAACAGGGCCCTTCAGTGTGCCTATCTGGCTGAGCTATGCACCTGATCTCTGAAGTCTGTCCTGCTTTATTACATCCTTTCTTAATGACCTCTGCATAATCTCACTCTCTATCCCATACGTTCCAGTGCTTCAAGGACTCAGTGCCAGCTACTGGGGAATCTGGCATGAGGGGAATTGTGCCAGCTGCTGAACTCAGACTGGGGCTGTGAGCACCCATAGCCCTTGACGGTTTTGGAGCCAGTGAGGTCTTGGCTGCGGCATTGCATTGTCTTTCCCCAGTCCCAGGCAGCTCCAGAGACCCCGGCACCGGCGCTGCTTCTCAGTGGGACCGGGGTGCCACGAGTCCCGGGTGCTACTGTGTTCCGTGCACCGGGGTGGGGCACAATTCGAAGGAATTGTCCACTCGGTCCGCGTGGTCGGCTGGAGAGCTTTTATTGTTGCATGGAGCTGCGACGGAGAAGTGTGACTTGCTCCCAGTGCCGTGTGGACAAAATGGCCCTGAACAAAGGAAGGCATAGGGCTTTATAGGGGGCAGGCCGAGGGAGATGGAAGCCCCACTCGCCCAATGGGGGCAGGCTATGGGGGAGTGACATGGATCGTAACCAACGGGGACACGACAGGGGTGGACACAGGGCTCTGGGGCGAATGGGGTTGCGGGAGTGGGGTAACAGACACCGAACTCTCCGGAGTGGACAGGGGGGTGATTACAGGACTGGCATGGTGAGCTCCAATGGTAAGTAACGTGGAGCAGACCACCGCGGGGGGGGGAGACACGGGGGGTGCACAAGGGTACACAGAATCAGCTAACTAACATATATCAGAACCCCTAGTCTGAACCCAAACCTGGGATGCAACATTGACATCAGCTACAGGAGCCAGCAGCATCTTTAATACCTAGCCACTGGGGCAGGGATTGTGCCAGTGCTCTGGGAAACCACAAATGTGTGTTTGTGAAGCTGGGGAATATGGTGTGTGTGCCACACTAATGAACTCCTACCTCTGCCAGCCCAAGAAGGGGAGGAGACACAGCCATCTGTGTGACTCCTGAATGTGGGGGCTGCTAGGGGTAGAGCCTTGTCTGTGGATATCTGTGCAGCCACAGCTATGGCTGTGTCCTTGTCCACTGTGTGTGTCCATGTCTCCATGTGTGTATATCTGTGGTGGTGCATACGCTGCCTCTGCTCTTTGGACCATTCCATGATTTCAGAAAGTCCTGTTGGCTATTGACCTGTGTGCAATGAGTTGGGCAGTGAAGTGTCCTTTGACAGTAGCAGAAACTCTCGCATAGCTAAAGTGGGGCTGGAATTGCCATACCAGAAACTTCTGCTTCCTGACCAAGGAGGGGAATGGAAAATCATCACTCATCCCCTGACAACATTGGAAGATTACTTACCTGAATTGTAGCCCAAGTGGAATGGTACCATAGTTACTTGACTTTAAAAAAATTCCCCTAGTTACTTACTAGGATTTTGGCCAGAACAAAATTGACAACCATCTTGAGATCCCATGGTGGTCCTCAGTGAGGTTGTTTGAGCTCTCCTGGACAGCATCAGGCTGTGTCTGTCACCTCTCTCTGAGCAGTATATAATCAAATTCTCATGTTTGCAAGGTTTAGAGGACTATCACTGAAAGTTAATGATGTGGCCTGGGCTGAAACACCCACTCCTAGGGCTCAACCTCCATTCATTGAGAAATGCAAAGACATTAAATGTAATTCACTGGACTTGAGGGGAATTTTTAACAGGTATACCTTGGTACTTTTATTTGCATTCATCTTTGTGTGTGCACATTGAATTAAACACCCTATAGCACACATACAGACAGCCTGAATGTTGCCCTCTTAGATCTATAATTAGGTCACTATTGCAATTTTATGAAATCCTATGGAATCAGTTTGTAAATGTTAAATTAGTCAACAATTAAATACAGCCAGATGGAAGGGTCATCTTCCTTACATAACCATGTTTTCATTACTAAATTATACTTTCTTTGCTCATTTTTCTCCCCAGTTTCTTCTTGCCAGTGCTTCAACCTCGACAGCAGAGACAGAGAAATGTTTTCTCAAGAGTGCTTGTGAACTTACATTCAGTACAAATACCTGAGAACAAGATCTGCAATCAGCTTCAATGTAAAGCTGTTCAGGAGGGCCCCAAACCTTTCTTACATTGTAAGAAACTGTTAAGATCACTACAAAAAGTACTACTTACTTAGGAGACTAACTTCAAGATAATTTTTTCCTCTCTATTGATCCTACATTTCTTCCTCTGCTGATGATCTACATTATGCAAAAATTCTATTAATTGTCTGTTGACTGTGCAAAACAATAGATGAGATTACTGTACACAGACTATTTAGTTGGTGGAAATCTGATGAGAGATAGCAAGAACAATCCTAAAGTTCCCACTCTTTAGTATCTAAGAGATAACTGTTAGGCATTTCAATAAGTAGAGTTTTGTATGAGTGATAGCTCCCTAGGATCCATTAAAAAAGATTAAAAATCTTGGATAATCATGTCATTTGTCCAATGTCTCAATAGGTAAATGTACAATAGTCCTATTACTACAGACTAATTTAAACTCTGCCTCAGATAACATTTTTGTTACCAGACAAAGAGTTAATAATTTAAATCTTGGGGATTTTATTGTCCTGAAGATTGCATGCATTCTTTGATAGTAGCCATTATTCCTTAAGGTATAACATTTGTATTTAAGGTTGACTATCACTAGACTATCTTTATGAATATATTGCATCCATTCTTTGATAGTAGCCATTATTCCTTAAGGTATAACATTTGTATTTAAGGTTGACTATCACTAGACTATCTTTCAAACTGACTCTTAACAGGAATGTGTTTGGGGAAGTTGGGGCCCATGCAAATTATATTTCCTTTATGATTTCAGCAATAGTTTCCCTGAAAGGCTTAAATATTCCACAGCCTGTCACCACAATAACAATACATAGCCACCACAGTTACATGAACAGAACCCATGTGTACAGAATGGTATGTCAAAAAGGAATTTTTTATATTAACAAATTTGGAAAATTTCTCTTTGCACTATTAGTTTAACCAACAAGATATCTGGTTTTAATAGCCCAGATATTTTGATCCAAAATGCCTGTACTAGCAAAATTATAAAATGTAGTCCAGGTCTGAATTTACTATACAGATTATGATACAGGTATTTTTTTACTAGAAACATGATATAAAATATGAAAGTATTTAAGCCATGTAATGCTAAATGATGTTATTTTTACCTTTTCCTCAACAGATTTTTTGTAGTGTAGAAACATCCACAATGTCCTTAAAAACAGCTTAATTCTTTGGCTTGGATTTTATTTATTTATTTATTTATTTATTTATTTATTTATTTATTTATTTATTTACGGACACTGTAGAAGTCTCTGTAAGAGCTGGTATCTCTGCCATCCTGTTGTACATAATGAAGGAAAATAGCCATGTATATGTTGCATTATGTCTAATTTGGTTCAGACCTATAAATCAGGTATGCAATCTTAGAGTACCTATTTCTCTGTATTGACTATGATGGGAGACTAACTCCACAGAGTAATTTATAATGGTGTAAAAATGCTTGTATTTTTTTTTTATCCTATGAAGTACCTGTTTTTTAACAAACATTATATGCACCCATCCTATATTTACAATGTCATTTCAGTAGAGAATTGGCAATTGTCTCAATACGTGCCATGTAAAGTTTTGAGCTGCAGCAAATATTTTTAGGCACCATAGGCAATAATAATATAGTTATAAGTAGCACTAATACTAAAATAAATAGGTATGGAAAAGCATTCACTCCCATAATATATACTAGAATGAAGGGTCTAGGACAAAAAAAGCCTTCACATATTAAGACAACAAGTTGTCTGAAGTTCTCATTGATAGGAGTGCATAATGTTGTTAGATGGATTTATAGAAATGGATACATGACACACTAGAGTTAAAAAAAAAAAAAGAAAAAAAGGTGATGCAATCCTATTGTTCATGGGGCTGAAAAACATTTGTTAGGATGTTCTGTCAAAAAATTGTGTTTTTATAACATAAAGTCTGTATTTCTTTCAGAGACTGAATTTTATGTCAACAAGCCTATAAGACATTTCTGTGCATCAACAGACTCTAAAAAGAAATGTAACTTTGAAAACTGTGTCATTGTTTTGTCTTTCAGACGGTTCCTCATTTCAGCTTTATATTTGGCCAAGAACATGAAAATAATTCTTTCAAATTGGGGAATTGTATCCTTTTAAGCAATGTTAGGTAATTATTTTCTGGAGATTCTTATAACCTAAGTGGTCATGTTAAAGGCTTATGCTTCTTTGAAGCACAAAAGCAGAATTTTCTTAGTTTTATTTTGTACTACGCAAATAATATACACCCATTTTTCACCATTAGTACTTATATTAGTTTCACAGCTACTATAATAGCAATAGATTAAAATATTGCAGTATCAGCACTTAAAAAGTTATGCTTCAATAAAACAAATATTAACTGTCATTTTGCAAAGGTAATATTTTTCATTTATGTTTCCAGTGTGAAAGATGATTCTAAATATTTTGCTTATATTGTCATTAAGATTTACCAGAAAACATAGCCCCCTGTTAATTGTGGTATTAACCTTATGAGGGTAATTTCTCTTTTGTACACTTCCTGATTTTTGGACCCTGAAAAATTTTCATTTCTTTTACCTAGTGTAGTACTATTAGTACCATAGGGTATTTTGAAGCATTAGTTGTTACAACACACTGTAGCAATTACTAAAATAATGTGATTCTTTTTTTTTTTTTTCCCTTTTTTTTTCTTTTAAGTTGTCTGGACAGATCTTGTGGATGTATTCAAACATACACCAGGGAATGTTTGCAAAGCTTTTATGGTGTGCTTTAAGCAGCTACACAATTTTTGATTTTGAGAGAGAGCTTTGCCCTGAAGGATAAATCCTTTAGAGCGAAGAAAAAAGGGAACACAAGGACTCAGGAGAAAAAAAAAAAAAAAAAAAAAAAAAAAAGTTTCACAAATATAGTGAATGATTAGTACAAAGGAAGGAGGAGGAGACATTTGTTGATTAAATGATTTTTAGAGATAATTAAGTGCATTCATCCCAAAATAACAAACATTATACTTCATTTGCAGGCATACATGACTTTCTTGAAAACAAGAGAGAATTAAACAGAATCTAAAAAATAACCATCAGCCTGGGGGCAGTCAAAATTCTGCCACTGACATGACCTTCCAGATTTTGCACAGCCTTTAATGAAATAGCAGTAGCAACCAGGTACTGAATGATAGATGAATAGGGTATAAACACAGATATAGGAAGCTGAAATGAAAAAATCCTTTTCCAAAGTATTGATCAACTTTTCAATTCATAAATAACCAATCAATATTCACCAATAATACTACACAGTTTCATTTATGTCACATGTTTCTCACTTCAAGAACCTCACACCTGTTTTTCAAGGTAATAGGTATATTTATAAATAATTCATCCTGATGAGATACTTTGTCAAATATTTGTCAAATATGACAGACCAACCAACCCATTTATACATTTATATGTAGCTAAGATTTAATCTCTATACCTTATACATTTTCTATATGCAAAGCTAGTTTGGGATCAGGTTCTATGAAGACATTGTTTTGTTTTAAATAGAATATATTCATAGATGTGTTTGACCAAGATACGCTCTTGGGGGTTGAGTTTGACCCTAGCCAAGTAGTTACTGACTTTTTCCCAACTGGTGCTTTATGAGTAAAATGCAATGGGTTAACCTTGGCTGGCTGCCAGGTGCCCAACAAGCAGCTCTATCAATCCTACTCCATCAACAGGACAGAGAGAAAATAAGCTAAAAAATTGTTGAGATAAGGACAGGGAGATCTCTGCTCCAGCACCTAGAGCATTTCTTCATCATTTGTTTTCAGTGACCATGTTTTCACATATTCTCACTCCTCTCTCACAGTTGCTGGTACACAGTGCTTTCCACCATTTCTTAAATATGTTATGACAAAGGTTCTGTAACATCATATTTGGCCAGCAGCAGGTCCGTCTTGGAGCCAGCTGGATCTGTCTTTGGAACACAGGAACAGTTTCTGGTGTCTTCTCACCAGAAACCACCCTTGTAGCCCATCCACCTGCTACCAAAACCTTGCCAGGAAAAACAAATACAGAAAGTTTAAAAAGCCACAGGTTGCAATGAGCAGATGAACTTATGAGACAGGTCACTCCTGATATTAGACAAAAGCAAGGCTTACAGAATCAGCAGCAACCCATGCAGACACTAGTTAGCAAGGCTGAAGGAATTGTCGTACCATAAACTACAGAGACAGCTACATACTGTAAGCTACAGAGAAACTTTTCTCACAGTTAGATTGGCCAGAATCATATCAGGGTTTTATTTATTTATTTGTTTAGCTTGAATGTCTCCAAAAGTTCTTGAGAAATGGGAAGTGAATGTAGTACTGATAAGGAAGCTGTCAATATTGCTACAAGAAGCTACAGAAAATCCAAGGTTTTCCTGTGCATATCCTGTGCATCCGAAGACTTGAGGAGTAAGAACTATGGGTTGGCACTCAACACACTACCAAGTACTCCAATAGGTTCCAGGCTTGCAGCCCCTGAGCTTCATGAGAAGACATAAAATAGGCCAGATGCTAAATAGTATGAACTAATTCTTTGACTAAATCATCTTTTAAATGGACCAAAAGATTTTGCTTATCTCTCAGCCATAAGAAATATGACTGGTCCTATTCCCAAAACCTAACCAGTTCTGTGTATATATATGGCTATTTTACATAGTGTGGTAGATAACATAGTGTGTTACACTGTTTTACATAGTGTATAGTTTACATAGTGTGGTAGCTTTTGTATTCCCTTTAAACATGAACAGTGTACTGGTTTTTTTTCCCTACCTGTTGAAGACAATCAACCAATATCATAATTAAATCAGTATGTTACCATAATCTTTACTGATTAAAAAGGATCAGAATGAGATTACAAATAGATTAACAGAATTAACAAAAGGATCTAAAATAGGATAAAACCTTTATTTTCTCCAGTTTCAGGAATGAGTAATGCATTTTCAAACAGACCTTTGTATAAACTCAGTAAAAAGATGGAAGACGACTAAGAAGCTTTTATTTTATATTTTCATAATCTGTTTCTCTACTACACCTTTTGTCCTGCAGTTTTCACTCACTTCATTTGTGAGGTAATTTAAGAAAGACAAAAAAAATCATCTTCCTGTTGCATCCCGGAATTTGGGTTTAGATTAGGGTTTTTAATTTATGTTAAAATAAGTCAAGTTCTGTAATCCCGCGTTTCTCCCGCGTTGTTCCCCCCCGCAGTTTCTGCCCCCTGCTGCCGGCTCTTACCCCTGTGCCGCTCCTGTAACCACCCTGCCGTCCGGCCCCGGGAAACCCCGTGCTGGCCGCCCCGAGCCACACGATCCCGCTCAGCCCGCTCTGGCTCGGTGCCCGCCCCTGCGGGGTTTTCTGGTTGGTCGCGGTTGCTGACATCATCGCCACGGCAGCCACCCCTATTGGGCGGCAGACCGTGGATCCTCTCGCCCCGCCCCTCCATAAAGCCCTATCCCGCCGGCAGTCAGACGCCATTTTCTCCCATGCGAGTGCCGGGAGCGGTCGCGTCTTTCCATCGAACCGCGCCACGTGACCAATAAACCGTTCCTGCCAAGCACGGAGTAAATGGACAAATTCCTTCCTCTTTGCCGGGTCCCTAGCGCACGGTAACAGCGGTTGGCCAGCCCACGCACCCGAGACACGGAGCCGTGTCCGGGAACCCGCGGCAGCATACCCCGGCAGCACGTGGAAGCTACGCCACAGCCGGGCTCCCAAGAGCCGCGTGCGGCCGGGGAGAGCAAAAACCCACGCCGCAATTGGCGCCCGAACGTGGTGCCGAGGCCAGCGCTGAGCTGATTGCGTGGACGGAGGTTCACCGCGGAGCTCCAGGAACAGCGCCGGGAGTCGCCGCTGCCGGCCAGGGGCCGCGCTGCCGCCAAGGGGGGAGCGCCGCCGCCAAGCCAGAGCGGGCAGCGATCCGCGCCAGACCACAGCTCCGTGCCGGACGGAAACCGAGAGCAGGGGCTCTCCAAAGTACGTCAGTGAAGTCTCCGTCGCCCACGAGGGACCAGACAGTGTGTCCTGCGTGGGACAGGAAGTGCAAACTTTCGCAGCCAGGAGGGCAGAAGAAAGAACACTTCCCGGGACTCCCGGACCCTGGTAGCAGCTTTTCTTTGCAGAGACTTCAGTCTGGTAAGTATTAGTCGTGGAAACGTGTCCAGCTAATACGGGGAGGGCTGGCCGTGTTCCCGAGGTTGGGACGTGCAGCGCGCAGCACGAACGGCAGCCGCTGGAGTCGCCTGCGTTTTCTTGCTTTTTTTTTCTCTTTTTTACTGCCCCAGGGGTGAGGTGGTTTGGGTGGAAGAAGCATGGGGACCGTGCTATCTGCCCAACAAAAGGAATTTTATTCCCAAGTTAAAGAAATCCTTTTGGTGAAGGGCCCCTACCCAAAAAATTTAGTTAAGAAATTTGTCCGGTGGTTGTTCTTTGCTTTCCCCCGTCTGTCTACCGAGGACGCGCGCAAAACAGAATTTTGGGAGCTAGTGGGAAAAAGGCTAGCAGAGGGGATCGGTAGGGATCCCTCCATAGATGACTGCTTCCCTAAATTCCATTTGTTGATCACAGATGTGGTAAAATCAGACCCCGCGCGAAACTCGGTTGGGGAAGGGAAAGAACCATCCGGAAAATCTGTTACTCCCTCTGAATCTGTTTCCCCATCCCCTTCTCCTACCCCTTCTTCCCCTAACCTGGGTGGGCGAGGGGGGGCACCCCGTCAGTCTGAGACGCAGGGCAGCTCCACAAATGTGGACCGTGCGCCTGGCTCCCCCAAGCCACCCCGGCGTCCCCGCCTTAGCGAGATCGGTCGATTCGCTGAGGCCACGACCCTAAACCCCTTTTCCAATCCCTTTTTCCCAGTTGAAAATCCCAGTTTCGGCGCTACCCCGCGCAGTTCTGTTTCTTTAAACCCCTTTCTTTGTTCCTCTGAGGAGGCCGAGGCCACGTGGTCGATCCCTTTGTCTTCCCAAGATGGAGGGCAGCCACATGGCAGGGTCTCTTCTTCCCACAACCCCTTTCTGTTCTTTGTTCCCGGTGTCCCCGCCTTTGACCCAACCCCCACCTGCCTCCCTGTGGGCGTGGGCGCCGCCCCCTCGGGAGTTCAGGTTACTCCCTCACCCATTGTTCCCCCTCGAGTGGGTGTTCCCTCCAGTCCTATGCATGTTGTCCCTGCTGAGTCATCGACTCCGCCCTCCTCCACCGGGGAGAGCTCTGCCATCTCCACCCCGCTGCCTGAGGGAGGCAGCCCCCGTCCTATTGCCCGTACCCTGTCCCCATCTTCCCATGGGTCCCGGAGATCCGGGCGGGAGGGAAGAGGGGGGAGGGAGGAGCGGGAACCCCTATCCCCATCTTCCCATGGGCCCCGGAGAGCCGGGCGGGAGGGAAGAGGAGAGGGGGGGGGACGGGAACCCCTACCTCCAAGTTCCCATGGGCCCCAGATGTCTGGGCGGGAGGGAAAAGGAGAGGGGGGGGAATCGGAGCCCCTGCCTCCACATTCCCATGGATCCCGGAGACCCGGGAGGGAGGGAAGCAGGGGGATGTGGGTCTCTGAGCATTTTCCAGATTCCGTGGAATGGGTCGAGCCGACAGATGAGAGGCATGTAGAGGGATCGGAGGTTCAGGACAAGTCTGTCCTGGAAGCGGCATCCATGAACACTGCTGCCTTGGATGCCGTGCCTCCAAAGAACGCTGGTCCGAAGCAGCCTCCAGCAAGACGCCAGTGCTTCCACTGCAATCAAAGAGGACATTTTGTGGTTCAATGTCCGTTTCTGGGCAGGGCACCCCCAGGGAGGGGGGGAGGGAGATCCCATTCCCCCAAAAAACTGAAGAAACAACGCGCACCTGCCTCGCGTGAAGATAAAAGTGAGGGAGGCCACAGCACCTTAAGGAGAGCTGTAAGTTATCAAGTAACTGTGCAGGTGGTAGTTCAGAACATCAGGGTGCCTTTGAGCGTGGCAGATGACCCCACCAATCGGGGGGTTGCATCAAACCGCAGGCGACGCAAAAGAAAAAGGACCCTACAATCTTCTTAAAAAATGTTTTTCCCCAAAGCCCCAGTCTGTGTGTGTCCCAAATCCCCATGTTTGTAATAAAGTTGTCCCAGTTTCCCTATCCCTAAACACCCTGAGAAGAACCAGCCCCAGCACCATCTCCAGGCCCTCTCCATCTGCATAGCAGTCACCGCAGTTGCAGCAGCAGAAGAAGCTGGGAGAAGAGGCCACCGCTTGAGAGACTGCATCAACACCACTGCTTTCTTTTTATATTTTATTAAGCGGGGAGATGTTGCATCCCGGAGTTTGGGTTTAGATTAGGGTTTTTAATTTATGTTAAAATAAGTCAAGTTCTGTAATCCCGCGTTTCTCCCGCGTTGTTCCCCCCCACAGTTTCTGCCCCCTGCTGCCGGCTCTTACCCCTGTGCCGCTCCTGTAACCACCCTGCCGTCCGGCCCCGGGAAACCCCGTGCTGGCCGCCCCGAGCCACACGATCCCGCTCAGCCCGCTCTGGCTCGGTGCCCGCCCCTGCGGGGTTTTCTGGTTGGTCGCGGTTGCTGACATCATCGCCACGGCAGCCACCCCTATTGGGCGGCAGACCGTGGATCCTCTCGCCCCGCCCCTCCATAAAGCCCTATCCCGCCGGCAGTCAGACGCCATTTTCTCCCATGCGAGTGCCGGGAGCGGTCGCGTCTTTCCATCGAACCGCGCCACGTGACCAATAAACCGTTCCTGCCAAGCACGGAGTAAATGGACAAATTCCTTCCTCTTTGCCGGGTCCCTAGCGCACGGTAACAGCGGTTGGCCAGCCCACGCACCCGAGACACGGAGCCGTGTCCGGGAACCCGCGGCAGCATACCCCGGCAGCACGTGGAAGCTACGCCACAGCCGGGCTCCCAAGAGCCGTGTGCAGCCGGGGAGAGCAAAAACCCACGCCGCATCTTCCCTGTTTCATAGAGATGAATTTATTTTCTTTTTGACTGAATATGACCAAATTAAATGTGATATGAAATGTGGCTAGTTTTGTGATTTTCAAGTTTTGATACATGTCAATGTATGTGTCATGTATTAATGCATTTTCAGCTCAGGCAATGATTACAAATTTATTAAATTATTATATGTGCATGTTTATTAACCTCAGTTCCTTCAGTTAATGAAATACTACTGTAGATAGAACATAGACCTTCAAATTTAGGTGCAGTCTTGTAGCAAAAATGTAGATGCCTGAAAGAGTAGGAGTAATTAAATTCCCTACAGAAGTAGTGAAAATTATATTCTAATTTCTGAATAAGAACTGATAAGAAATGATAGGCATAAACATCCTGTTCACCTGCCTGAATCAGTTTTTCTCATCACCTTCAGAGGATAAGACTTAATCAAAAGGGATTTTTCTTTCTAATAGAAAAAAAAAACCAAAGCCCTCAAATGGATCAAAACAGAAGCTGAAAATAGCACCTGGACCCACCATTTTTTATTGTAATCTTTCTACAAATAGTTCCATCCCTCTGTGTGAATCCTAACTGTTGTATAAGGTCCCCCTAACTCCATTACATGTCCATCCACAACAGCCCAGTGACCTGTCTTCAAAAAATATAAGATCTCCTTCTGAGAATACCCCTGAGACTGCTTGTCACTGAAGTGTTCCAGGAGATGAAAGTTCAAAGTCATCCTACTGACAGGGTCAAAAAAATAAGCTTACAAATTCCTACTTCATTCTTAAGCTACAACACACCTATCAAGTGAGAGATGATGTTTACACAAATTTGACAGTGTCAAATACATGTCAATTTTGGGGTTTTTCGGTGGTTTTGGATCATGTATCTGAGTTATATTTGAGTCCCAATGCAAATAGAAGTACCTTTTCCTCCAAAACAGGCACTTGTAAGCAGTCATGACAAATTAAACTATCATTGGCAAGTGAGCATCCAGGCTAAGAAGAAGAGTAAGTAATGAGTGTCAGGGTAAAGCAGTCCTAGAAAGTAGGCAAACTCAAATGCTGTGTGGCACCAAATTGTGACTGAATTCTAATTATGGGGTATTTTTCTTGATTGAACTCCATGAACATGAACAATATTGTCCTCTTCTTTGGAACTGCAAGACAATTTAGGCACTCCATATTTCTTACTTGATTCAGCCTTAACATATACTTGGGTTTGGCTTCATTCTTTCTCCATCTCTAGTATCTGTGTCATGAATTTAAGAGATTAGAAGTGCTTTGGTTTTAAATACCCTTTTTTTTTGTGCCTTTCACATCTGCACAGAGTTGTATCACGTATTTATGCTTTGTCCTATTTGATTTATGTAATCCCACTAATATAGCATTTCCCCAATACAGTTACAGTCTAATACATCAGATTGAAGACTTGGAAATTTCTGATTTTATCAAATTTGAGTTTTAATTTTATCATATTGTTTTCCTCCTACTTATACAATTTTCCTGTGAATCTTTATGTTTCTATCTCTGGTACCTCTTTGAGTGATAGCCAGGGGATTATCATGTAGCTTTTTTTCTCTCTCTTAGCAAATCTGTGAATGCTAACATTCTTTTAATCTCTGCTTATCTTAAATCAAATCAGCTTAGTTCCTTGGCTACTTTGTTTGCTTCATTCTTTTCAAGTCAATGTACTCCTGGTTAAGAAGTGGCCAAATACGAATGCAGACCTGAATCTTATCACTATATATTTAAAGTTGATTTGTGAGATAGGTTCTGAATCAATGAACAAAGACTTCACAATGAGACATCAGTCAAAATGACATATTAAGAAGTTTACTTTAGCTACTGAAAAAAAATTTATATTTGCCTACAAAATGAGAAGAATCCATCTTACACTTAAGAGCAGCGACCCATGAACAGAAGCAGATAAATAAGACAATGTCTTCTAAAGCCTGTAACCTACAGAATTTGAAGGAGTAGCTTGTCTATAAACTTCAAGTAGTTTCAAAAAAATCTAAGCCGTATATTACATAGCAATCAAAAATAAAAAAAATTGGATAAACCCACTAGAAATTGCATGAGTAATCCGTAGAAGGATTTTGGAAATGTTTGTGAACCTCATCAGTTTATGAAATGGACCTAATTAGATAGCTCTCTTTTGTCACCACTGCATATGATTCAAAAGATATGAGTAGGTTAGCTACTTCCCAGTTTTTAATTCCATAAGAGGACACCTCATACCTCTAGAAATTCTATTACCATTCAGAAAATAAAAATAATAGTTTAAATTTGTTTAATTCCTAAATGAAAATATTAATATGTATAAATAAATTCTTCCAGAGTAGATGTAAAGCTTATATATAGCTACTGTGTTTGGTTTTCTGTACCATGTAAATAATTGCCATATTTGAGAAGTGCTGAAATCAGGGATTTTTTACATCTCTTTTTCATACCTACACACAAAGAATCCTGTTTGAAACCAATACTTTTTTTTTTCGACTGTCAGGCCTAGTAGAAACCTAGTAACTGTTAGAAACCTAGTAACTGTTTTTACCATTTGGATCCCACAAACATGTGTAACATATGTAAATACACACAAACATCTAAACATATAGACCGTGTATAAATGTACATAAACTACATCTGTAGTATGCATTTTAGTATACAAACTATATTTTATAGACATATAACTTACAAATTATAAGCATATTTAATTAAATATCATAAAAAAGATACTTTTTTCGCTTTTAAAAATGTTGTGATGCAGGAACATGCCTGTGACCAGTCTTCTAATGACTTTAATCTCATAAACCCCAAGCATTATTCATTTTAGCATAGTAAATGTCTTTTCTATAATGGATATGTAATTGGTACTAAATGAACTATGCTGATGACTGTGCTTTGTTTGCTTATATATTTTTCAAAGGTGTGGAAAATAAAATCCACTTTTTATGACCTTTATATTTGTTTAAGCCTGCTAATCAGTAATGCAAACCAATGGCAATTAGCGTATTTTATCTTATTTATTGTCAGGATTTTATTTTCATTTTGGCTGTGACCACAGATTATTTCTGTGTCTACAACTGAATAGTCCTTACACAGTAAGAGCTTTGACTTAACACAGCCCTAGGCCAGATAGAATTCAATCACATGGAAAAGGGAAGATTGGTAAACCACTCTCAGTCCAAAATTATCAAAATTCCACTTTTCCAAGTGGAAAACCAGATTATTTTACTGCCATTTATACAGACATATAGAAGTGTTTTCAATCATTCAGCAAAAATGTTCACATTTGTGAAACACTAGTGACATTTTTAGTTAAAGCAATTGCTTTTTTCAACCAGTTCTAGTGTTCAAATGAAGATATACTTTGTGGAAGACACCTGAAGCATAAAACCAGCAGAAACAACAGATACAAAAGACAAAATTAATTGAACCAAAATTAATGTTCCATCACAGTAACCATTTACAAAATAATTAGAGCATTCATCCAGGATTTTGCAAATATTTCCTCTTCCACCTAACAAGTATTTGAATATAAGTCTTACTTTTCTGGTAATAAATGCTAAAAATAAGCTGCATTTCTCTTACTAATGCAGTCATGTGGTACTTCCATATTTGATTATGCTGTTTCACATTTAGTGTATCTCACATATTCCAGCTTCCTGTGTTTGTACACAACATTATGAAGAAACATAACAGAAGAGAATTTTTTTTTCAAATGTATTTGCTTTCAGTTTAAATAAAAACCATTTATGCACAATCTCACCTTCTGAAAGGATACTGTAATGGAAAAATTAGAAAATACATTCAATTACTCTAATAAGTCTGCTGCCCAAGTCACTCCCTTTTTATCTAGGTTTTGGCCATGTAGATCTCATACTGAATCCCATGGGAATATTGTGTGAGTAAAAGCTGAAGAAGAAGGCCTCTGTGGTAATTGAAGTCAGTGGAAAGTTTTCTAATTATTTTAATTGAATTTAGATCAGGCCTTCAAGGGAGATGACCATTAGATATTTTATCACTTAGCTTTTATGTACAGAGATGTAAGCAGAACCTTCAGTCCAAATGAGACATTCAGTTTCACTTGGTGATTAGTGGAGGTATTTCTTGTTGCATTATCACAAAAATAACTAATAATTCAGAGCATTAAACTGAGTAGTGAAATATTTCTTTTCTCAAAGTTGTTCATGACTAGAAAGAAAAGCTTAATCATTAGTATCCTACAAAGTAGTTAAGTATTTTTAGCAAGCTATGGCAGCTGTGTTGCAACGAGTTTACTGGGTCCCATTTCACCACAGTCCTGCCATATCATCAAATTAGCAAGTGAATGTTCCATTCCTCCAAATATGGAATTGTAGACATTGTTCCCAGGCATATTAATATGCATTTAACTTTAAGGAGGTCCTTAACCCCCAATTACTTTGACGGTACTCAAATTAAGTAATCAGTTTGAAGCAGGTGCTTATTTACTTACCTGAATTTAGAAATTGTCTCATTTTCAGACTAATTTTTTAAAGATTATATTACCTTTATCTTCCGAATTCAAATTAAAAAAAAAAAGTAGTCAATATATCATTAGAAAAGGAATTTGGATGACTGTTGTAAATTAACCCCACAAAATACCAAGTCCTAGAAAAATATAAATTGACTTGCTATAAATAACAATATAAATGACATGCTATAAATAGCATGCAGACACATTTCAAGGAACTTGGCCAATAGCAGAATTACACTTAGATCTTTACCATTGTTTTATCTTGCCACAAAAGCAAAATGCTTCTTGAAAGTAAGCTAGGCAAACTGAAGATTTCAGTTCCAAAATGAAAGCTTAAATACTCAAGAAGGTGGTTTTCTAAGACATAGTATTTTCAGTTGATGCTTATACTTAAAATTATTCCAACTCAAAATTCCTAGAAAAAGCAAAATATCTCACAGAACTGTAAAAACAAATGATAGCAAATAACATTTTAGAGCTTATCATGAATAGTTTTAATGGATCTCTTTAGTTTTAGAGAGGGAAGGATAAAAATGACAATGAAACACAAGGCACCTAACACATTTTTCAACCGATCTTCTTGCCTCTATTAAAGATAAGATGAAAATACCCTGCTGATGCAGAGATTTAATTTGAAGTAAGATGCATAAACTTAGATACCTCCTCATGGGTTTCTTAACTCTGCCACAGATCTGCTATATTCTACATACTGTATAAACACAGTTCTGAAGGTAATTCTCACACTAAAATTAGAAAAAAGAATAGCATGCATATTTAATACCTCCCTGAAGTGTTTTACTTCAGCAAGAAAGCATAGCAGTGAAGTAAGAAAAAGCTTGCAGTTGCTTTCCTGAGCTGTTTGCCTGAAAGGGATCACATTGCAGCATTTGTTTTATTATGTAGAAGCAGACTCATTTGAATAGGAATGCATTTTTCCACATCCTTTCCAATTTATAAAGGAGAAACAAAAACAAGGACAAAAAAAGTCAGACAGCTGGAAGAGGCTCATAGAACAGTCTTTTCAGTTTGGATTTAGAAACAGCAATTTTGAGGGAAAAACAATTCTACAATTTAAAGTATAGTATATGCTTTTAATAGGACTTTCTTTTACAAAGCAAAAGTGAAAACGGGTAGGCGGTTACCTGACTGGTTGCTGTAATACTTCAGGAAATGAGATTTGCTGTAAAGTTGAAAGCATATAGACAAACTTATTTATTAATATTTTTTTGCTGGACTCATTAGCAAACTTTTGAACAGGAAAGTACTAATAAGAGAAAAGCACAGTGATGTATTGTTCCTTACCTTCATACTTCCATCATGAACATAAATCTACCAAGCAATTGCAATTTCTTGCAATGTCTGACACAGAAAAAGAAAAAAACTATGGAAGCTGTAATCCTGTAATTGTACAGTTTACTGACGTCCACAGCATGAAAACAGTGATTGCTAATTAAATTGATGCCTATCCTATTTAGAATTTAGGAGAAGATATTTCTTATTATGATAGACAATGGGAATAGCAAGACCTATATTTTAATTTCTTGGGGCAAACATATAATGAGATGTAACAAAAAGAAACTGAAAGACAATTGTGAATACAGTACTCATACTAAGCGTTAGTTCAGAATTTAATTGTAACTGTCTGATTTGTTGGTACTTTTTAAAAATTGGATTATGAAGTGTGATAGACAAGTTAAAGTGCAAAGTGTACATTTTTCTTTCTTATGTATTTTGTGTCTTAGCAAAGTGCAATGATAGAATTAGACTAAAGTAAAATAAATGTGGCAAATGAAAAAAAAAAGTGGTAAATATTTTAACAGTCAAATTTTGTTTTGATTTGCATTATTTTAAGCATCTAGAATAACAGTAGACAGCAGATTTATTCCAAGAAAGTTATTGTAAATTCAAACAAGACTGAGACAGGAAATATAATTTAAATGCAGCTCTTCAAGCATCTCATGCAGTAGTATCAAACCTATTTTTTAGGCTGATTTGCCATGCCATATTTGTCTTCACATATTATGGCTGTGTTTTTGCTGTGCCATTTATGGGTTTTTTTTTTAGATTGTATTATATGTACTGTGAGGAATATATGAATACTGACGTGAATGTGTGAATTAAATATGTATATGTCTATGTATATGCATATGAGTATGTATGTATATATATATATATCTCTAAAATTATGTTCTATATGTACCAATGTGAATGCATTAATTACTAAAGTAGGAGCACAACAGAAATAAGCATGAGAGTGGTTTTGATGTAGCCCACTGTGTTTAAGTTAGACATGAAAATTCACAAGTGTCTTCAGCATTGTCAGTTAAATAATAGCTGAGACTCAACTATAAACCATGAAGTCATCCACCTGACTATTAAGTCATCGTGCTGACTATTAAGTTTGGCTACCAACTCAAGGATTGTCTTCATGAATGAGGGGAAGTTTGGTTATGCATTAATTTGAAATAAGATGAGGCTTCAAGTCAGCTACATGAGTCCAACAAATCACTGAAATTTTGTTGGATATAAAGTCAGCATCATGTTTCTCTATTGTCAATTTAAACTATGATAACATATAATATCTGAGGTTGTTTTGTCTTGGTTTGTTTTGGGTTTTTTTTCCCCTTTGGAGGATTCTTGCAGCTATTTCTCATCTTGAAGTATAAACTCCTCTGATCAAAATCAAAAATCATAACTGGACCCCAAGAAAGCAATGGTAACTTCTTGAAGTATAAGTGCCTTTTTCAGTTCCACATAAAAAAGGCTCTTGACTGTCAATATTCTCTCTGGGAATTCTCCAGACTTAGCTAATGAACCCTGTTAATGTTTCTGGAGTAGCAAAGAAAAAAAAAAAAAGATTCAATTTAAGACTATTTTAGAATCCTGGAATATCAAATTAATAACTCTGGGTCTGTGTCTGGGTCATTCAAATCAGTTCTTCCTTTTTCTTGAATTTTCCTATGTTCATCATGCCTACCTTTTTTTTCCTGATAACCTCAATATGGATATGTTGTGTACTCTAAAGACTTCATCTTGCTGAGGCCTATAAAATACCTATATGAAGCATAATTTTATTTCTTTACATAGGAATCTCTTTAGTTGAGAATAATTTAAATAATACTTTTACTGAGAGGTATTCATAGCACTGAGAACACATAAAGTTCTTGCCAAGTTATGCAAACCTTTCACAGTATAACTGCCTCAAATCTTATTTTGAATTGTGCTTTCAGATTAATACTAAAGGAAAAAAAAAAAAAAAAAGATCTGTGATTAGAAACAAGTACACTTTTTATCTTGATCATCACTAGCTAAAACAGATACCTATAAATAGCATGCAGACACATTTCAAGGAACTTGGCCAATAGCAGAATTACACTTAGATCTTTACCATTGTTTTATCTTGCCACAAAAGCAAAATGCTTCTTGAAAGTAAGCTAGGCAAACTGCAATGCATCAAAACATCACTTTTCTAAAGGAATTGTCAATTTTATTACATATTAAGTGTTAAGGAGTAGCAAAAATACTTTCTTCATTCCACACATTGCAGTATCTAAATGCAGTATTTAAATCAAGGTTGAACAAGGTTTTGAAAAAAAGGGATATGAATGAATCAAGCAGTAGACTTAAATAGTAGTCTACGGACAGAAAAAAAAAAAAGTACATATGTAGTAATGTATAGGCTCTGTTATTTTTCATTCTATTGCCTTGGAGAGTGAAGATTCAGGATCACATATGTTAGTTTATAAATATGCCAGACACAGGCTATGCCTTCTGATCTTGCACCAAATGAAGGGATCCCTGCTGAAGGGACAGTAGCCCCAGTGCCAAGTTACAACTGAGAAGGAAGTGACAGCATCTCACAGCAGTACTTCTGGCCCTAGCAGAAGTCAGGAAACACAATCAACATAGAGGAAGGAAGTTAAGGTTCACTCGCTTATTGCAGTTTAAATAAATGAATCCTCAAGCGGCATGAGGTCTGTAACCGGTTCATCCTTTACCATATGAATTATAAGATTTTCTTGTCTTTAAAAGAAATAACATATGATAATATTTGGACATTTTTTGACATTGAACATGTGTTAACATTTATTCAGACTAAATTTTCTTAAGGTTGAAGCAAAAAAAGTGTGTAATTTTGAAATGACAATTATACTTTGAGCATCCAGCATGACAACAATATTGGCTATGGCTATGTATGAGTATATAATTTTATTAGGAAATTTAATAATCTGACTTTATCTGTGTAACTAAGCTCATATTTTTCTTTCATAACCCAATAAATTATTCCTCCAGCAGAACATGAGAGGTACATTTGAAAAGTAAATAAATAATGTCACTAAATTACTATTTTGTAAAATGTGATTGGAAGAACACAGACAGTTGGCATTGCATTTTTTTATTTCCTTTTTTTTCACTTATAGATTTTTGAACTTCATATGTGATTTTTTTTAACTTCAGTCCAAATTAATTTTCTTTTCCAGACATCTTGCCCAACTACCCAAACCAATGTGAAGACAACTAGTACCTTATTATTGATTTTTTTTTCTCCATCATCAAAAATTGCAGTCTTTTCATTTAGGTTTTAGACCATGCAGTATTTTCTCCTTTAAAGTTTCTTCTTTTGACCATCAGTTCACTAGTAAAACAAGCAAAAAAACAAACAAACAAACAAACAATTTTTTTAAAAGCCAATAAAAAATAGCAAAAACAAAACAAAACAAAAGTACAAAAAAAAATGAGCAAAAGAGAACAAAATCATATCAAACAAGCAAATGAAAAAGCCCAAACAAACAAAATCCCATGATAGCTAGAATTTTTATAATACTTTATTTCTTTTTTAGGTTATTAGAGTATATAAATGTTAGGTCAGTATCAGAGCACATTTTTAAGGATAGTGAGTCTAAGAGCCAAATTCTCAAGAGCCTGCTTATCTTAATCAAACTACACTCTGCATATAACATCCTTTGCCAGTGAGGCAGTTGGGAACAGTGTCCAGTCCTCCCCTTTTTGACCCCTGTGAGCTGATGCTAAAACACTGATTTGCATTCCTCCCTACCATCTATCAGCTAAACAGGCTTAATATTTATCACTGTAGTGTCCAGATGCCCCAGTGAAGATACAAATACAACCTTCCCTGGTCTCTGCTTTTCTGAACAATGCCAAATACATGTTTTGTTGGAGAGAAATGTTGTGTCTGTTTTAATTAAGTAATTACAATAGGTTTTTTTTACAATAGTCAAAGGTGATAATAGAGAAAAATTGCAAGTATATGAAATAGACCTCACTTTTCCGAAAATTGACTTCACCAGTCAGCAGCTTTTCTTTACTAGAAGCCATAATGAACATCCTCATTTTTCTATTGTTATTATTTATACTTTGCTCAGTTTGATGTTCATTCAACTGGCACTCATTCAGATTCTTGCAAACTTGTTTATTGGTGCAGCCCCATCTAAGAGGATAAAGAGATGTGTCTGAAATGTTCAGGGATGCTCATGCCAATTTAAACTTACAGTGTCAAGTTTTTCAGTGATTCTCTCTTACATACGAAATAGATAAAACAGGGAGAGTTTTTACAGGACTGTACAAATAACAGCTCTACTGGATGAAGGATACCAAATGACAGCATTGTCTGAGACCTGCTTTTTCTCATGAAAGTTAGAAAAAGAAAGATGTCAGCTTACCCAGTGGAGAGAAACAGTTCTAAAGCAAGATTCATCTAATCTTAACACAGATGTCTGAAAGACACTGTTTTACTGACTCTGTTAAAGTGTCTATTCCTCTGCCTCAACAAATAAATTAGGATTGAAACTGTTTACTCAGACTTTATCTATGGGATAGAAATACAAAGATATTAAAATAATTCTACATCAAATCATTCTTCCTCTTCCAAGGGTTCATTTATGTATATTTTTATTTTTATTGTCTTAAAAATGTTACAACATACAAGCCATAAATATGCTTACTGATCAGGAAGCAATTGACATCTTGAAGTTTTTACTTTGTCCTTTGGTGGGACACATTTTTCCTGGTTAATATCTGTTGTATTGTGTTTTTATATCTCTGTAACAGTACAGTTCTGTAATGTTTTGCCCCTTCACCCCCCATTTTCTCCTGGTGGTTCCACCCCAAACTTTCCTGCCTTTCCCTCAATGCCAATCTCCCTGAAAATGCTCAGTCATTCCCCTGTCCCCTCCCTGGTACCCTGTCCATCACTTGGCTCCCCATCCCACTCTCCCAGAATCTTCCACCTTGGGCATTGAGTGAGTGGACGAGGGCCAGGGGCACCTCCCTTGAACTTCCCCCACTTGTTTGTGTGTCTGTCTGTCCTTCCACCTTCCACTCCCCTGAATCCCCCTACTGGGTGGTGGGCATCCCTTCCCCCTGACTACCGCCCTGATATTTGAGCTGTTGCTAAAGCCTCGGGGGTACTTTCAGCTGTCGGGCACAATGGCATTTGGAGCTCCTCGGAGCTCGGATTAAACCTGAGACTTTTTCCCCAGCCTTGAGTCGACTCCCTTATTACCTCCTCAGACGTCACCTCTCCTCCATACAAGGCAGACAGCGTAGCGCTCTGTCTTAGGCGCTCCCCGAATCTCCTTGAGATACAGGGGAGTGTCCCCTGCAGCTGACCATGCCTCTGCCGGGCAGGCGAAGCCAGGTAGCTTAAGAGTAGGCACAGCGGCAAATATCTTCACCCTCTGTGCATTATTTGTTTTTAATAGTTTTTATAACACTTCCTAACAAAGATTTAGATAAGTTTATGCTCATTGTTACATGCTACCTTTTATTTTCTGCTATTTCTAACATCTTTTCTCGAGAAACTCGGACTTTAACATTAATTATTTTCCCTCACAGCTAGAATACTAAGAACTTAATTCAGTTACCTAAACACAGAAGACAAGTACTGTTGTTTGAAATACTCTTGGTTACCTGAGATATCGCCATAGGGATGAAAAATAATACTTATAGGAGTATCTCACTCTCTGGGAAATGCATTGGAAGTCAAAGCAGAGTGCATAGGGCAAGTAGCATGGCAGTAGTTGCTGATCTCTTGAACTGAACTAAGCTTTATTAGCTCATTGACTCTATTGCTATATAGTGAGCTCTAGTTTACATTATTTTCAGGTGAACTGGTTAGATTAGAAGTGTGGATTTATTCTTAATTTTCTTCCTTAAAGTACAAAAAAATAACTATGGAATACATCTTGAGCTTGTCTGTCAATCCAGTTTCTGTAAACTCATACAAAGTATCCACTATGGAAGATAAAATTCCATTTTTAATTAAGAAACTTTAATGAGGTTATATATAGACATATCTGTGACTGCTATACATGTCTCTATGTCTATATACTGAAATTATAAACTCATATTTTGGTCAATAATCTGCTCAGTTCAGATACTCATGCATTTCTATCCACTGCCACTTGAGTTGTACCTGTCTGATATTACAGGGTGAAGTGAGATTCCTGTAAGTCTTGTCTCATATATGCAAACCTATGAAACCTTGTTGATTATCTCTGTAGGTCTCAAATTAGTGATCAAGGTCTATGATTTGGCAATTGAATTAAGCCTCAAACTGAATTTCTTTCTGGATTACACTGGTAATAATGAAAGCTTCAACACTAAGACTGCAGACCACAGATAAACAGAAATGTGGGTGCTTGGAACTCAGGTCCAGTCTTTATTTCATGCATTCAGAGTCAGTGCAAAGTAGTAATCTGGCACTGTTCTCAACCTCACTGTGAGAACTATGATCTTGTTTCATTTGAACTTTGTGTACTTTTTGTTTTTGAACTTTTCTTCTTAAGCATGAGCAAACTCAGTGTGCATGAAACGCATATAAACCCAAGTGAAAACTAGACAAACTTTACAACTTGTTAAGCACTTTTGTTGTTTTTATCAGTAGTCTATGAAGAGTCAGAAGTGTGCACCTCAGACATTGCTGTGAGGTCCTGCAGCTGCCTTTGCTACTGAGCCTGAGCTCCGAGGCATGGCACTGGAAGTGAGTGGTTCTGTTATGATTGCAGAACCCGCTTCACTTACATAAATTCATGAAATTCCATGTTTTAAGTATGTTTCATGATTCATGTGAATATTTCCCCAAACAGTGTTTTTATTTTGTTTAAGCGCAACTCTGCTAAATCACCTTGGGCCTTCAATCAGCATTGAATGCCTGCACAAATGCTGAGGTGAAAAAGACACTCCCCTCACTATACCTCCATCACTCTGTCTATAAAGTGGGAAGTATGGTATCAATCTCCTTTGCAGTGAGATCCAAGATTGACTGATAAAAGCAGTATGAAAGAAATTGCTATAATTCCCATTAAAAAAAGAGTCCAGGAGTGTTTTCTCCCTTTTGGATAATAAATGTTGAATTTTAGGCATCCCTGTGGTGTTTCTCAGAATCGCTCAGCAGTCGTTGAGATTTTCAAATGTACTCAGCTCAGATCTGAGTTCATTGAAGTCAATGGGAAAACTCCTGCTGACTACTATTGTCATTCTCTGATACTTACTGTGGAAGTTGGAAGAATAAAAGTTGAATAACAAAGCACCATAAAAAGATCTGTGGCTTTTATATACAATCATATATAAAATTAACATTTTTTAAAGTAAAAGTGAATGAATTGAATCAATTTAGCAAATAAAATCAAAGGGCAAAACAGGTAAACTTTTAGTATTTTAAATAATCAGCATTGTGAATATAGAAAAATCTATAGAAATACATTACATAGGGAAATAAGGATGTAAAAATAACGCCTAATTATTCAGTTATTTGCTACATGGAAACAGATACACATGATCCTCAGTCTTTCATATAGAAATTTACATTGTACTAGAGTGAACCCTAAATTTTTTCCTATTATTACAGTATATATGGACACTGGATCCACTTTATGAGCCTCACTGGAGAGAAGTGTGTACTCAAGTTCACAGAAAAAAACTTCTTATATGTAATTTTTAGGGTTTATTGCCTTTTCATCCAATTGGCTTAAGCAGTGTGGGTGTACCAACACACATAAGCATGTATGTGTTATACACTAGTAGATGAGACTAAGTGTTTTGAGAGAAAAAGGAAAAAAAAACCCCAACAATACAAGGTAGATGAGAAAAATGATAATATAAGAATGAAATGTTCCAAACTCCAGTAGAGGTAAAACTATAGCTAAATTACACATAGGTTTTTTTAAAAAGGAGAAAGAAATATGATTATAAAATGACCTGAAAAAATAATCAGAATAGTAATGCAAGGGTGTCTGAGTACAAAAAAAGCTGCTATGTAGTATGCTTAAAAAAGGACACAAGAAATGACATCAGAAAATTGTGTTTGAGAATATAACACTTGTCTATTTTTACCATATTTACCACCATCCCCCACAAAGATGAACAGTGTTCTCATTACCATTTGTAATGTTCCTATTAAGTAGAGGCAGTATTAGATGTATTAATGTTTGGTTCTCATTTAATTTATTATTCTCTTCCTACTTTAATGAGATCTGCTCTACAGCCCATAAAATAATTGTTATGGTAAACTGACTTTTTAAAATTAGCTACACACCAGTTGGTCCAGAAACCTATTCCTCTGGACTATTCATGCACAAAATACCTTTGTGTGAAGCTCTTTCCAAATGTGTAATGACTGGAGTATGTCCAGAAGTTTTCCTGCAGAGTCTCTCTGCATGATTGCCATTGCAAGCAGTCTTACAGCTCCTTTCCCTAACAAAGTTCTGGTCAGGGTTACTGCAATGTAGCAATGCTGACACTGCTTTCATACTCAACAATGAAAACCATAGTGCTGCCACTTATGAAATTAAAGTACTTCCTGTTTGAAAAAGAGCTGTTGTAAACTCCCTGTTCTACCCTGCTAGGTCATTAACTTTCTGTTACAGAATTTTTGCAATGAATCTCAGAAGGGGGAAAAAATGTTCTGATTTCCTGCTTGTCCTTGCAGTTTTGCTAAGTTACTTCAGTGTGATTCAGCACTGCTGTTTGTGCCCCAGACCATGTCTCCCACTGAGACAGCTATTCTATCCCAAATATTTCCTGCTTTGAGGGTCAGTTTAAGTCACAAGCAGGGTTTTCCAGCAATACTTTTTAACCTACCCTAGCTCACTGGGAAAAATATATTCCCAAACCTAAGGCAAATGAGCTATATCGTATTTTAAGGATAAATCAGAGACACTGAAGAAAATTTAATGACATGACATGCTAATGGGTAATCTTTATCAGATATAACCATATAAAAATGCGCATATGCAGTTATCAAAATGAGAATGCTTCTTTTTCTGCAACATGGAACAAAAGCGTGGAGCTGGATTTATATCCCTGTGAAGGAGACAAAACGTCTTTCCATTGTAGGTCACACTTTTCTCTTCTGCTTTCACAATGCCCTCTGTAGAAGATGGTCATAGCAGACAAACAGGGAGCTGACCTGACTGAGGCCTGAACAGTCCTCTCTAAATATCTGAGCCCTTTGACTTTACTATTGAACAACTCTACTTTCTTTTCCTTTCCCAAAAGAGTAATTTTTAGATAGGAGTTGTGACTGAAGATGACACAGAGAATTGGAGTAGTCTGCTAATGCTTCTAGAGCCTCAGTATTTGTATGGTTCTTAACAGAACAGAACAGAAATTAGCATTCCTACTATTTTTTTCCCAGGTGTTTTTGTTTGGGGTTTTTTTGCTGAAAATCAGGACTATATGTTAGAATTGATTAAGCATTAATCCTTTTTCTAATCCACTCACAAAAGAATCAAACCTAGTACCTGTATACTGCATGTGAACAACAAATTGTGCAGCTCAGATCTTGGCTTCTAGGACTATTGCAACATTTTATGACATACCACAGAATGTAAAATGAACACACTTCTCATCTGGAATCAAGGTCTCACTCGCACCCAAGCCAGCGAATTAAATGTTACAGTTCAGAGCTGTAGATCATTTCATGCTTGGATGTCTCACGTTGGTTTGTGTGTGTACACAAGATGAACAGAATAGAGAGAAAAACATCCAAATTGCTAAACCAGGCATTCTTCTGGGGGCCCATGTCTTTCAGCAATGTAACACTGAACACATGCTTTAGTTTTAACTCTATTCTGATGAGGAGGAAAAGACAGAAAAAAGGGTGAAACACACTAGTGAAAGAGAGCCCTTCATTATGCACTTTCATCATTCAGGGGTGATTGGGTTTTCTGGACTGATTTAAGGAGATATTTTCAGGGTTGTACTGTCAGAACTGGCCCAACAAAACCCCTTTAATTCTTGTTGAAACAGTCACTAGAGGTACGGGTATCAACATTTACTGACCACTGTAACACAGCCTACAGGAAATAAAATTTTCATGCCATTCTTGGATCTGGGAACAATTAATTTCAGCAGCAGCATTTCCTAAACTGCAATCTTTTTACATAAAAATCTACAGGCATTATGCATTTTTTGGCAGTCAGTGCAAATAAGAATTGCCCTAATAAAACTGTGCCTCTTATTTCTACTAGTAATGCAAATTTCTGGGATCTTTCTCCCCCCCCCCCAAAAAAAAAATCACAAAAAATAATGGACTTGCATTGTAGCAAAAACAAACTGGTGTTTAACTTTTTATTTATATAATTTTTGTTCATGTAAATCTGCTTTTCTCCAAAAAAGCATATTAAATCAGAGAAAAGGGCTTTTCAGGAGTGAAAGTGTTAAAAAATGTATCCAGTATTTATAGAAAACAAACAAAAGACCCTAATAAACCAAAACCCAACTACATGGAAAAGTCTACCATGGCAATGCCCCTGCCCCACAAAAGTACTTCTGCAAAAGCCCTACAGAAACCTTCAGATACGGAATATGAGGGGAAAAAAAACAGAGGTGAAAAAACAGAGGGAAAAAAAAAACCACCACCACCCCCAGAATAATAAGATTACCTAAATTGTCAATAAATATAAAAACGCAGCACTCGTACCCAATAAGACACAAATTAAATCAGTAAACCTCTAGAAATATTATGCAATGACAGTAAACTATCCTCATACTTTTAAAAACTGCCTTAAAAATTAAACTCAAATGACTCAGGATTTTTATCATCGTCTTGCAATGAAAGAATTGGCAAAGTGGTTCGATGAGACATTTTAAATTTTCCTCATTTGAATTGCCTAAGCTTTGAAGGTTGTTTAAATGTATTCAGTATCAGCCTTCTCTGAAAATCTTGATGTCAAAAATATGATTGGAAAAAAAAGTCCATCTCCAATCCACTTAGAAACTCTGTTGAGACCTAGAAAATATACTAAATATTCAATTATAAGTAAACATAGTTTCATCTTATTTAAACTGAAAGTGCTCCTCCCCTCTCCGAAGCAAGGAATCTCTCTTAACTTAATGTAAAACTGGCTGATACATGAAGTCTATTCCATAGTCAACCATCATAAGTTTAGTTCCAAATGTTCTATCTTTTGTTCTGTAGGTCTGTCACATGGTATATAGGAAGATGATTTAGAGAAAAACAGATGCAAATCTGTGAAGGATTAGATTTCAATATCTCCCTGTCTTATGAAACAAGAGTTTCATTTTCCAAGAGTGCAATTTTTCTTGGTTTTTGAAGAAAAAAAAAAATATTGAACTTGATATTTGAAGTTGTATTATTTGAAAAATAGGCACAATCCATCTATATTGTTTAATGTAATATTGACAAGTTAAACAGAAACAAATCAACAGTAATTTGAAACATAGCTGAGTTAGTACTACAGTGATTGTGACTTTTGAACAGCTATGCTGTATTTTAGCTTTAAAAACTTAATCCTTGCTCTGAAAGGAAAGCTTAGAAAATACCATTTAAAGAATTTTGGCTGAAAGAGTCAGTCATAATACCCTAAAGCAGGATCAGCTAGACCTTTACTTATGTCTACATAGACATACCATTAAGTTATTAAGCTCTGGCTTTTTCTTGATACATACAGAGCATCTGAAATTTATTTGTTAAATGTATGTAGATGACCTGTGGTCTTTTACAGTTAACAGTACAGTTCCTCTCTAACACATTCTATTTGTGCTGTAAATTTCTGGTGCAGCCTCTGAGGGTATTTTAAAATTAGAAGGAAACAACTATATACAGAGATATTTAAAATTAATAAATCACTAGGGAGAAAAACAGACTTGTTGCATACTTAGAGGAAGAGTTTAAATTAATTTGAAATATTTGTATTTGGAAGTCCTTTTACTCACTGCTGATTTTGGTCCTTGGAGAATGTATAGGAAAGAAAGTGAAAGGGAAATGTTGTTTACAAATACTTTAATTCATTACTTATAAGAAACAGACTCACCAGTGTATAATAGCAATATTTAAAGGAGAGGAGAATGCATAGGATAGTTTTTAATGTTGTTTGTGCAGCCACAGAAGGAGAAAGAGCCTGATGTGGTTTCTGCTGTAGTAAACAGTTAACCATTTAACTTACTTTTTTGGAAGTATCTTGTTTCTCCTTCTTTTCTGAAAACTCACTTTAAGTTTTCCAGAGAATAGAAAGTGACTAAATGTTTCTATCCAAGCTCCCTGCTTCCCCCCAGTACTTATATTTCCTCTGGGGTTTCAAGACACCATACTGTGAACTTTCTACATAGCCTTTATGGAGACATGATTACAAAGAGGAACAATGTGGATAATGTGTTCTTTAGGAGATAAAACCTCAAAAGTGAGGAAAAAAGATCCATTGTTAGACTGGAAATAGGCTTACGCTGGGCATTATTAGCACTAGCATTATTTACCAGTCTGGACAAGACTGTAAACAACCTGATGTCTATATCTGAGAGACACATACAGACTGTTAAGACTATTGCAGAGTCATATCTGAGGAAAGACCTAGAAGCAACATATTACCTTTCAAAGTAACTAAGTATGGAAAACATTATAAACTTTAATTGAGCCCATATACTCGTTAAGTCAATTTAATAAAATACATTGAATTGTATAGCTACATTCTCTGAGAAGAAAACAAAAAGCAAGAGCTTCACTGCGAGGTAATAAATGCAGACAAATGAGGAGGAAATCCATTGAATAAAAGATAAGGTGTTTTATAGGCAAAACACATCAAAAGGAATAATTTCAGCTGAATTATTCATCTATGTTTCTAGGTTCAAATTAACTGTAGTCACTGAGGCTAAACACCTGGGAAGTTCACTGGAAACATATGTTCAGTTTGTAATTTAGAATTATTTTTTTTTAAAGAAAGGAATATTAAAATAGAAAATATTGCAAAAGGAAAAGTATAATGTATAAAAAAAAAAAAAAAGAGGAGATATATAGTCCAGAGGAAGACAACACAGCTACTCAGAAGAAATTTCACATGAGAAAGTTAAAAGCATGGTACTGTCTATTTACAGTAGATCTGGAGGGAAAATATACCCTCTATCACAGTAATGCATTAGTACAACATAATTTGAACTCTCTTTTACTCTTTTACATGTTTTTAAATTTAAAACAAAAAAAAAAAAAAAGTGAATAATTCCTTCAGTAGGGTAATATAACCCATTCTGTGATTATGTGGAACAAAAAAGAAAAGCTGCTGTTGAGATCAAAATTCCCTTTACATTCTGAGTTTTCTCCATAGACAAAGAAAAGAGGGAAAATATGATCAGACCCACCCAGTGGTGGGTTTTTTTTGTTTTGTTTTGAAATTTCCCTTTTTATTTTTAATTGTCCTGAACAATAGGAAAGTGAGAGACAACCTCTATAACCTTAGTCACATTTAGTAATTGTTATATATCAGCAGATGTCCTGTGAGCATCAGACTACTTGTTTATCTGTACACTCACATTCATAAGACTTTTAACTCCCTGCTGTGATCAAAGTCTGTCTTTCCCATGAGGCACTTAGCTATTTATAGGAATAAATAAGAAACACAAGCAAACTACAAACTGCTAAATATTGACCCTTAACAGACATGTGATGTCAGCAACTGGAATGTTTCCAGTTTAGAACAACGGAAACCAGACTTAAAAAAAAAAAAAAAAAAACTTTTAGAAGAAAACAGTAATATGTCCTCCCCTTCATTCTTCTACAATTCTGTTTTTATTCTAAATATTTCAAGAAAAAAATGCCACTTTTTTTACTGCACCATGAGGCTGTGGATGCAGGCTACTCTGAGGTCAAACAGCAGCTCAGCATTAATTGGTAGGTCACATTAAAAGTCTATAAAGCATCTCTGTTATCCAATTTGCTGAATGGTTTGAAAACATGGGCTAGTGACGACATACATGACTCCTAGACAAATGTCATCTCCACCATCTGTGGACCATATTGTGCATCAGATGGCAGGATAAAATTTTCAATAAAAAAGTTTCAGAGCACGGTTGTGTTCCAGGGACTGTAGCCATGATCATTATAAAAAGGCTGCACCGGGCTGATCACACATCTAGGATAGAAGACACTGGCATCCTGCTGCAGCTGTTTTGTGCTGGACTTAAAAGAAGTAACATGTAAGCAGGTCAGAGAAACTAAACACTTCAAGGACACACAAATACAACTTCAAGTAACAAAAATTGCTCAGCCAGGTAGGACCAGTTACATCACAGTTCAGGCTGAAGGGAGTCAGTTGAATCTAAACTTACTAGCAGAAGCTTGCATGGTCTTGCTAATCTGTTGTCAAGGACAGAAGTCTCCAGTTAAAAGGTCCTTTTTGTCTCTGCTGGTCTCAGTGTTTGGTTTTTACAGGATCACAAAATCAATTAGTCTGGAAAAGACCTGAGGTCATTGAGTCCAACTTTTGACTGCACATCACATCAACTAGATCATGGCACTAAGTCTTTCCTAAAATACCTCCAGGGATGGTGACTCCACCACCTCCCTGGGGAGCCTATTTCAATGTTTAATCACCCTTTCTGTGAAGAAATTCCTCCTAATGTTCAACCTAAACCTCCCCTGGCACACCTTGAGGATATGTCCTCTGGTCCTGTTGCTGTTGCCTGGCAGAAGAGACTGACCCCCACCTGGCTACAACCTTTCAGGGACTTCCAGAGAGCAATAAGGTATTCCCTGAAGACCTTTTCTCCCCACTAAACAAGCCCAGCTCCTTCAGCTGCTCCTCACAGGATTTGTGCTGCAGACCCTTCACCATCTCCTTTGCCTTGCTTTGGACACACCCCAGCACGTCAGTGTCCTTCCTGAATTAAGGGGCCCAAAACTGGATACAGCATTCAAGGTATAGTGTCACCAGTGGTGCACGCAGGGAGATAATCACTACTCTGATCCTTCTGGCCACACTATTTCTGATACAGGCCAGGATGCTATTGGGCTTCTTGGCCACCTGAGCACACTGATGATTTGTGTTAAGCACCCTGAGGTCCTTTTCTGCTGGACAGCTTTCCAGCCACTCTACCCCAGCAGAGTAGTGTTGCATGGGGTTGCTGTAGGACCTGGTATTTGGTCTTGTTGAACATCATATTTTTGGTTTCAGCTCCTTGATTCAGCCTTTCCAGATTCCTCTGCAGAACCTTCCTACCTTCCAGCAGATTGACAGTCACACACAAATTAATTTTGCCTGTGTACCTACTGAGGGTGTATTTGATCCCCTCATCACCCAGGTCACCTATAAAGAAAATAAACAGGACTGATTCCAACACTGAGCCCTGAGGCTCAGTGACCAGGCACCAAATGAATGCAGGACCATTCACCACCACTTTCTGGGCCGGGCCATCCAACCAGTTCTTAAGTCAACAAAGAATGCCTCTTCCAACTCTGTTTTCCTATGGAGTGAAGGAGAGGTATGCTAATATTGCTGGATCTGTTCCCCTACAGCAGCAGAACTCAAATCTGATCATGACAATTCAGAGGCACTTCGGATGTCTATGATCCTGTGCATCTGAGCAAAGTATAACATCCATAGCAAACAAAAGAATAAAAATAATGAAATATCAACAGCATCCCTTAGGACTACAGCAACCCATAGGACTACTCATGAAGGAATTAGAAAAATGCATCCCAGTAATACACTTAGGATGACCCCACGGTTTGGGTTTTTTTCTTCCTTCTCTTTGTTTCTTTGTGTTTGATTGATTTTTTTTTTCTTTTCTATCTGTTATGAGATTTGAAGACAATACCATGAGAGATATTTTCTTCATTTCTGAAGGACAATATAGCAAAAATAATTGGTAAATGACAGAAAAGATTCTTTTTTGAAAACCAGCTCATAAGGATTGTCTCACACTTAAGTTGATGAGAAACTGTGTTTTAAGTTTCTGCATTAATTGCAGTTGGAGTTAAATGTTTTGAACTGATTTCAAAGCCTCACTTTTATTAATAATACTAGTTTCAAATTTTGTTTTTAAATACTCAAACTAATTACTTAGATTACAAAATTGTTTTAATTTCTAAGTGAAGATAGAAAAGGCTTAATTAACTTCAATTGATTTCAGATCAGGCTTCCAGTACCTCAGAATTCATGGATTTAAATTATATGTTTATATACACCCTCAATTGCATTCTGAATTGAGAATAAAACTCTTCAATATAACAAACAAAGTTTTTAAAAATGGTCTTTTAAAAATATTCAACTGAATTTATTCTGTACAGGAATGAATATATGTTCTTTTCACTATATATTATTTGTTTATTTGCTGGTTTAATTACTTTTTTTTTATTTTATGATTTGGAATTTCTCATTGTGAAATAAATTATCAGAGATTGGTGACATATATGGAATACATATTGGTAAACATATATGGAAATTATTAGCCATATGAATTAAAGAAAAAAAACACTAACAAAAACCCTATCTTATTTTTGTTTCAAAATAGCTGTCACAATAGGTGTAGCTCATCTAACTAAAAGGATTACAGAACTCTTAGTACTTATCAGAGTTGTAATAACTGCTTCTTCCCCACATTCCCATGCACACATGCACAAAGATAAATGTCTGTAGACAGAAGGCATTTGCAGCTACACACTGAGATTTAGAAAACATCAACATCTGCAAAACAGCCCTCTCACATATATTACAAATAACATCTCACTTCTATATTTTTTGATAATATGCTCTCACTGGCTACGTTTTCATTGCTTCAGTTTTGCCAGGACTGTGAATACCAGTTAAGACTGTCCAAAATAAAGTCTTTGGGAGACACCCATATTCTGTTCTCAGTCTACAACCATGCAAGCCTGTCTTGATATCTGAATCAGTGATACTTTAAAAACCTTAATAAAGACAACATAGGCTTGGGGGGAAGTGGAGCTGACTGATAGAAAAGAGGCATGGATTAGAAAAAGACTGTATACAGATGACAGGCTTTAATGAAAATTCAGGGTTCAGTCTAGCAACATGATGCTCACATGATCAGTTAGACAGGAATTTTTGTGAGAATCTACAGCCAGACAGGGCAAAGCTTGAATGAGGAAATGAGGAGTTGCTGTTTCTGGACAAGGATGGAGAGGCAAGTTACAGTTCTTAGAGTTCGAAAAAGTGATGATCTAAGTGTATCCGGTTGTCTTTCATCCTGCTTGATTGTTTTTGTGTTGGAGTACCGTCATATTTAAGACACCCAGGCCTCCTCAAACTCCAGTGGAATTAATGAGGTTTGGGAAAAAGCTTCACTTACAGCATATACACAGCAAGCCACCTGCACACGGGTCTGGCAGCCTAAAACCTGGACTACATACTCCTTCTTCTTTGGAATAACTTCCCTACTCTTCCTCACTTTTTTGCATCAAAATTTCCATGATCCAGAACAACATTCCAACTGTTATATCAAACTTCAGACATCACAGAGAGACTATCCATCCTGATCTTGGCTACAGGAAGCACAGACATCAAGTATTATATCTTTATTTTCCCTTTCCCTTTTCTTCATTTCTCTACAGACAGTCAAGCTCATTATATCCTATCCTATCCTATCCTATCCTATCCTATCCTATCCTATCCTATCCTATCCTATCCTGTCCTGTCCTGTCCTGTCCTCTCCTGTCCTATCCTATCCTATCCTATTTTCTGTCTCCTTTTTAAAACCCTCACCTTTTGTGAAAGTAGCTGCTGTACATAATTACCTACAAGTGTACACCCTTTAACACCCTTGTAAAGTACAATTTTCCCTTAAAATATGGGGGTACTGTCCACAAAGGTAATTCACAGCAAGTGTTGAAGCAGGTCAACATCATCTTTGGGACATACTTTGTTGTGCAAAACTGAATTCATGGACAATCTGATTTGTGCGAGGGTCTAAAGGAGGAAAAGGAGTGGTCTTTCCATTAAAGTTAAAAAGATTCAGAGGTCTGAATCTGAAGAAAAAGAGTGTTGTATGCGGGGTTGGTTCAGTTAGGGGTTTTAATGAATGTTAGTTAGTCGGTTCTCTGTACCCCCATTTTCTCCTCACAATGGTCTGCTCCAAGTTTTCTACCATAGGAGCTTTCCCATGTCCATTTTGTAGCCACTCCCAAATTCTTCCTGAAAGTTCTGTGTCAGTCACCCCATCCCTGCAACCCCATGTGTCCCAGAATGCTGTACCCACCTCCGTTGTGTTCCCGTAGGTTGCCGTGATCCACGTCACTCCTCTGTCGTCTGTCCCCATTGGGCGAGTGGGGCTTCCGCCCCTGTCTGCCCGCCCCCTATTTAACCCCATGCTCCCTTTGTTCAATCACCATTTTGTCCACGCATGCGACCTGAGAACAGCCACTCCAGCCACTGCAGCGGCCACGCAGGAAATAAACGTTCTCAGCCATGCAGGCAAGGTGTGCCTTCTCTCGTTCCTTTGCTTCCTCTCAGCATAAGGCTACGAAAGCTGCATTACCCATGCAGGAGCGCTCAGCCCTAGAGCCTCCCTGCACGCAGCAGCTTCGCTCTCACCAAAAGGCAGAGCCTAGCTGGACACCCCAGCTGCCTGAGACGGAGCGAGAAGAACAAAAACCACAAAAGAGGTCCTGTAAGATTAAAAGGCTTATGATTTTCTAAAATG
This sequence comes from Vidua macroura, assembly GCF_024509145.1. Classification (NCBI taxonomy): domain Eukaryota; kingdom Metazoa; phylum Chordata; class Aves; order Passeriformes; family Viduidae; genus Vidua; species Vidua macroura. The sequence continues at coordinate 54,285,015 of NC_071572.1, read as the reverse complement.
TGTCTCTTACCCTGGGCATCCTGGGAGATTTTGCAGTAGAGCAAAGATAAGTAGGAACAGGGAAAGACTACACAAGAACATTGACATCTGTTCCTTGCAGCCAGAAGGCTGAAATGCTACTAGAATAAAAGTGGAAAAAAGAGGGGAGATTGTATAAGAAGGAAAACATACTTATTTCACACAGAATTTAAGCAGCAGAAATTAAGCTTGTAAAGAAATAGATTTCCTATCTGAGAAAATATCTCAGGTGAACCTTTCAATTATTTTTATTTTTTAATTCTCTAGTCGCATTATATGCATACCTCATGGAAACAGAATGCTCTGGCTTGGAGGAGCCACACTGGTCTGCACTCTGATGTTCATCCTAGCTTTTTCATTATAGGGCTCTCTGTGGATGTCTGTAGGGGTCAGTTGTCCCCAGAAGTAGCTGTGAAGTTATTGTGAGGTCTCTCAGCACAGCTGTGTTGATGTCTGAGGATGGGCTAGGAGAAGTCAGGAGAAGCAGTCCCCAATCTGGCAGTGGAACCTGCACTCAGCCCTCTGCAGTAGGAGCTCATGTAGCAAAATAGCGTGTTGTAGGCTTACCATTTGGAGATTAATACAGCATAACTCCTCTTTGGAATGCTAAAGAAAGTTGTGGGTAGTTCTTGCCTCCCGTATTACCTCTGCTTGTTCTAGACAGGGCTCAGCAATCTGAGGACACTAACTCAGTTCATAGCACTCAGCCTGATGTTTAGAAAGTCTGTTGGCTGGAAGGTAAATGTCATGATTTAGCTCTCACCATTCTCCACTTCTTAGGAAGAGATGAAGATGACCCCTTTCAACTGTAGTTCAGGCTCAGGTGTCCTCTTTTGAGGATAAGAATTTAATTTATTTTATCCATTGAAATAAATTTTTTATTGATGAAGCCAACATCTGCCTAATTTCATGAGCAGCTTGTTGGATGGAGATGTGTGAGAATTTTATGAACATGTGCAGAGCCTACACTATAAGCACTAAAAAAACCCACTAAAACAGATGGATGTCCACCATGGGAAGAGGAAGTGCTGATGTACAGTTGGGTACTGTGGGATAGATCTGAAACTACCATACGATAACTTAGGCAGTCTTAATGTTTTTACGTTAAAATCTTTCTTCCCCTTTCCTCCTCTATGTATAGTAATTGTTGGTTGCACAGCAGGATTACTCGGGGGCCTACGAGTTTAAGGATTTTGCGGTGTCTCTGACTGACATATCCTTTCATCCTTATTTGGTGTAATGACCACCTACATTAAAACTACTGCTTGAGCTGATTTGTCTCCCGCTGAAATCAAAGGCAACTTTTAATGCAGGGACCTTTGTAGAATAGAGATACCTCCAAGAAAAAAAATGCAAGTATTACAAAATTTTACAAATTCCTTTCTAGACAGACCTGACAACTATTTACTTTTGGCAAAATATCAGCTTCACAATCTCAGGATCTGATCATTTGCTGTCTATCACACACAGAAAAAAAGAGGTGGTGAATGCTAGAGAAGAGCAATGAATTCAGAATAGCTCTTCTGTGTCCATGGTCTATTGTCATGTTTATCCTAGCATAATCACAATGCTACAAGCATTAAAAATACAAAAACACTGTTGCAAATGGCAGGTTTAGGTATTCAGTAGATCCAGCAGCAACTACTCTCCAGTAAAGCTGGACTGACTGTGGGAAACTAGTCAGGAAACAGGGTTTTGGTAGCTTCATGTTGTGAAAAATGCAATTTCATTCTCATTTCTGTTTTCATTTTTAATGATTCTTTTGGTTAGCAGTTGGTTGACTTATTGGTTCAAATACCCAAAAGCTTCAGTGGCTGACTATTAAACAGAATTTGAATAATTTTGGAAATGTACAGACAGATACCTCATTAAATCAGTAGTATCCCATTTGAAAATCATCCATATCTAATCCCAATGGTAATGTAGTTGAATTACTAATTACGTAATTGTTCAGGACTAAGGAATTACAGAGTCTGTGACTGGAAGCATATTATAAATAGTAATTATTCATTTGATATTCTAGAAGTTCAGAAAAACTCAATTTCTTACTACTTTTCATACAATAACCACATATTGATTGAATGCATATTTGTGTAGAATTATTGCTTGTAAAATTATTGAGTTTAGCCTTTAGCATGGTAATTGAATGAAACACAGTAGGGCATCCAAAGAAAATGCAATATTAGCAATATACTTCCCTGCAGTTACATATTTCATAAAGAAAATAAGAATCTAAAAATTGCAAATATGTCTTTCACTCATTCTTCCACATTTGTTTGCTTTCTTTTTGAACCATAGGGCGCTTGAATCAGTTGGGCTTCAATCTCTCTTTTTCACTATTGTTCTGCTTATAGGTTTTCAGGTTTTCAATATTAGTGATGCGCAATTTGACTCAGTAGATTATCCAGAGACATTGCAGCTGTCAGCTGCAAAGTTTGGAACAGGTTCTGCACTATGATTTTCCATAAAGCAGAGATCTAATGTGGCTAAACTTGGGAATAAAAGGATTCTTTCTGGAGCTCTTCAAAAATAGCTGTTTACCTGTTAGGGAACTTGAGATTATTTTAAAGTGTTGCTCAACTATGCACCTAAATCTAAGGAGCCAGAGATCTACCCAATATTTCATTTCCCTCAAAACTATACATCTAGACGCTCCAGAGCCATTTTCCAAATTGTTTTAAGAATGAGGTTTAGACTCACCATGAGGCGCAACAGTTCAGTTTCGTTCAATGCTGTTCCTAAAGAAGGAGGCAATCAGTGTGTTGTTGACTCAGCAAGTAGGTAGTTCTGGCTGAATGAACAGACTCTCATAAATTTTGTTTTTGTAACACAGTACAGGCGTTGTGGGGTTTTTTTGTTGTTGTTTTTTTTGGGTTTTTTTTGTTTTTTTTTTTTTTTTGGTTGGTTGGTTTTGTTTTGTTTTGTTTTTTTTTTTTTTTGTAGTGAGTAAAATAATTGTCTTTATGTGACTGTCTCCTTTTAATTTTTTTCCTCTGGGGGTCTGAACACCACATGGTAGACAGTAATTATGCATGATCTTTATCAATAATGTAGAAGAACTTCCTACTGAAGATAGCTTAAGTGTCCTAAGAGTACAAGATCATGCAGTAAAAGCACAGGACTATGTCATTCCCTGTGGTCAATAATACTCCTGAAGAAAAAATCTAAATCCCCCTCCCACAAATTAAAAGTACGAATACTGTAAACAGAATTCAAACTTTCTCTTCCCAAAAGAAAACTCTACAGTTGAATTAAAAACCACAAAGTAGTACATAAACTTAAAGAAAGCTCTCTTAAAAATTTCCCTACACAGTACAAAGAAATATGCAGTGCTTGTTACATAATAATTAAATAGTGACTTGCAATAGAAAAAAAGATAATTTTGTGAATAATTTTGTGAATAATGTAATATTGGTTTTTGATTTTATGTGACTGGATTTCCTTAATCTTACATTGAATTAATTTAAACTTCAGACATTTTAATAACCCAGATCTTTCTGTAGAATGTTGCACATGAAAAGAAATTCAGCAATTGCTTTATGGCATTACACCTGTATCTTTACCATCTGTGCCCTTTTGTGAGGGCTAGGAGAGTCTGAATTGTTTATGAGGAATGTAATTCTTTGTGTACTGTCTTTTTTCTTTTTCTTTGCTGGTTGGTAGCACATAATTTCTTGATCACTTAAACCTACAGATTATTTGCAAATTATCTGTAGATAAAAATTGTATAAGCATTTGATATTGATAATTCAATGGTCAAACTCAGCACTCAGTTACTTAAATCACATGGCATTGCTTGTGGTCTCTATATTCATATAGCAGGCAAAAGAGCAATTTCTAAAAATAATAATAAAAAAAAGAATGGTACAGCTTTGCTACAATTCTTCAATGATACTCCTTTTCCACAAGACAATGGTATTAAACACTATGCGTACAAAAACCTATATACATAGGAGGGTCATTTTTTATGGTGCTCAAGAGATATGAAGGCTCAAAATTACTCTCTTCATTGTTGCAAGAATTTACTGCTTCCCTAATGCATACAGCCTTCTCCTATCACATTTCTTCCTGTCTTTCTGCTACACTCTCTCTCCTGCTCTCCACTGTGAGAGCAATGAGGTCAACAGCCTTCATCTCTATCAGCACCCATAGGACAAGATGTCAAAAATGTGTACATAGCTGCAGAACCACACACAGATCCCACTTCCAATTCTCTTCCTGTGAAGGATTAGAAAAAGGAAGAGAAGGGGAAGGGGGAGGGGGAGGGGGAGGGGGAGGGGGAGGGGGAGGGGGAGGGGGAGGGGGAGGGAAGGGAAGGGAAGGGAAGGGAAGGGAAGGGAAGGGAAGGGAAGGGAAGGGAAGGGAAGGGAAGGGAAGGGAAGGGAAGGGAAGGGAAGGGAAGGGAAGGGAAGGGAAGGGAAGGGAAGGGAAGGGAAGGGAAGGGAAGGGAAGGGAAGGGAAGGGAAGGGAAGGGAAGGGAAGGGAAGGGAAGGGAAGGGAAGGGAAGGGAAGGGAAGGGAAGGGAAGGGAAGGGAAGGGAAGGGTCCTATGGAATTTTGCAGTGAGTGAAATGACAGCAGAAGATGAGTTTCCTTTGAACATTAACAGATTTAAATGTCAGTAAAATACTGGCTACTGGCTTTTAAAAATAATCTAGAAAATTCCTGTTGAATTTGATATATCTAAGGTTTTACCAAAACCAGTTCCCAGTTTTGTTGATCCTTTCCACAATATGAAACATGAAAAAAAAAGCTGTTTAGTGTACCAGATTTCTGACTAATCTTCTGTTAAATCAGCTGTTATAAATATTATCCTTACAGTGTAGAGTTTCTCCCTATCTGTTCCAAGACCTAATATGTCTTTACCTGAGAAATTAAGAATGTCTGTTTACTTCTGATAATTACAGTCAACAAAACTACTGTACTATGCATTAATTTTATGTCTGTTTTAAAGTATAGATCTCATCCTAATATCAATTGTGGATAAAGGCAAAAAGTCATTTCAAAGCTATTGGAGCATTCTCAATTGTATGAAGAAATTTTATCTTTATCTCAGCTTCCCTTTAAATCTGGATTATGTGTAAAGAGATAGTAAATGCATAAAAAGACATATTCTTAAAACTCAGTTCACTAATAAATATTGTTATAGGTATATATTTAGACAAGAAAAGAAACAGTTATAATTCCCGTACAGTACTTACCCATTTCAACATTATCACACGGTTGTACAAACAGGATTATAACAAGCAAAAGAAAGCACTTTATTTAATGAATAAATAATCAAAAGCATTGGTGAGGATAGTCTTAATAATATGCTGCTTCATACAGTTTAAAGTACATCAAACAACAAAATCCATAGTCCCAAAATTCCATTAAATAATACTGAGTAATTATGTGACTGATAATATTTATGTATATATATAATATATATATATATATTTGTGTGTATATAATAATATCATTATGAGTAATTAAGGTATCTATTTACATGCCATGCAATATTAGAATGTGTTGCAATACCTAGGCACAACAGGTGGACTTAAGAATGGTTGTGAAAAACAAAAACAAAAACAAAAAACCAGAAACTTATTTTTGAAAATGAGGGACACTACTTTCTTTAAGTCCTTTCTTTTCATAATATACAGTGAGAATTTCAGACACTTCCTGATCGCTAAAAACATCCTTATTTTTGCTATTGTACAGTTAGGCAGCAGTATAAACTTAGATCTGTAATAAGAACCATGAGATGCTGCAGTTAGAGAAAGCATTCTTGCTTCAAAACATAGCATATGACATGCAGGTCTGTGATATTCTTCTCATTGCGGACCCAGTTCTGGGAAATTCTGAGCTATTCCTACAAGAGGAGGTTTACTGCCGTGTTCTAAAGAAATTAAGTGCATTCAGTGTCTCAAGAGAGCTACAGATTATTTGATAGGATGTGGGTACATGTCAACACATCAATAACACATAAATTCTATTATTGTCCATCAAAGTGATATGTCTGGATCAATGTGAAAAAACAAAACAAAAGAACAACAACAAAAACAAAACCAACCCCCCCCTCCCCACTTCATTTATTGGCATTTATTTCAGTTTATAAGTAAACTACATTGTGATTTAAAAACCTGAAAATGGCACATTTACCTCTTCTAAAGTGTTATATACTGATCTATTGACCAGTCTATACTAAAGGACTTGCCATTTCTGTTACTAATTATTCTACAGATCCTGACATTTTTGTTAGTAAGGGGTTTAATAATGCCTGAAGGATCAGAACCAGGCCCTCTATGTTATGATCTTATTTTCAACTCAACTGGTTTAAAACAAAGTATAGAATGAACTATCACCATTTTTATATATATATTATTAAAGCATTCTATCACATAAACAGCTGTGTTAAATAAAGTATTATATTTCAGAGAACTCAAACTGAAACTCAAATAATGTGTGAAAAAAGGGTATCTCAGAATTTTTGCAAGTAAGCATCTACCAATGAGAGTCTCTTTTTGGAACATGAGGAAAAGTCAGAGGTGGTTTTAGATTAGGGGGTAATTATATTTGATGGATGTGTCCACTAAGGTGGTGAGCAGTGCAAGTTAATAAAACTAATGTTAATTGAGTTACAGCTCAACTATCCATGATATACTGAGCTGTTTCACACCTCTGGGTTATGTTGTATCATGTTATCTGTCTTTTAAAATGCCTTTCTGTGCTCTAGAGCTGGTCCTCTTTTTGAAGTTTTTCTTCACAGCAGAAATGATTACAAGTATGTTAATTAATTAGAGTCAAGACTTTGGAACACAATTCCACAATAGAAGTGTATTAAATAGGAAAAATGGAGCTGTGAGTACTGAGTTGCTTTTACAGTCTGAGCTGGCTCATATGAGGACATTTTCTGTAGAGAACTCTCACTGTTTATTTATTCATTCTTATGGCAAGGATACATGCCATAAAAAGTTTTATAATCTGAATCAGGTAAATAGTTTGTGGTCACAGGATCAAACTTGTCCTTCTGTCTGAATTGGATATGACTCCACTGCTGTGCACTCATGCCAGTAGCATACTTTTGTAATATACTTTGAGGTACTGCCTAAGGCTGCTGGACCATACCACTGTGTCTTTTGGCATGATACGAGTTTGTAGCCTGTGGATCCCCTGACATCCCCTACTGCCACATTCCATGGTTTTCACGATATCTTCTCTTTCATTAGAGCAACTAATGCCTCCCTTTGCTTAAAAATATCCCAAGATTCAACTTCTGATCAATATTGCAATCTCCTTTTCCTATTTCTTTGTTTTCTCATGTCAGCTACATTAGTCTTTATCACTCCTGCTCTTAACACAGACATACCTCTTCTGCATTTATGCCATTTATGTATCCAAAGTTTCCTAAGTTTCTCCTTTTTCTTAATGTACTCCATGATAAATTCCTTAAGGTTCCTTCTGATCTTGAATCTTAATAATTACTCATTAAGATAATAATCACATTAAGCAAGGAATGTGAATATCATTTTCTTTCTATCTATTTGTTAAGATTTATGTATACTGCATACTCCTAATTCTGCTCCATTTAATTCTTTGTCAGCCTTCACGCAGTATTCCACGGAGTTCCAAGTGAACTCCAACAAGGGGCATTGAGTAGGCAATTTCTTAAACTATTTCTCTAAGAAAATACAGTACAAAATTTTTCTTTCATATGACCTTATCATGCTGTGGAGCTCAGTAATTACACCATCATACTTTTTCTCCAAGTTACATCATCTATAAAGGATCTCAAGAAGACATCTAATCCATCTGCTCCCTTTGACCAAAAATCTCATGTATTGTTGCTAGCTATTTTTTCCTTCTATTCTTCAAAGTACCAAGCCCATCTCTAGGCAATCTGTTGTAGAACATCACTACTTAAACCAATAGAAAATGCTTCACAGTTCAAGTCTAAACTTTCTGGTTTGTGGTTTTTTTGGTTTTTTTTTTTAAGTGGTTCTGACTGCTCTGTCTTTAGTAAGAGTTGGCACAGCATAGGAATAAGTAGGACTAAGTAACTATGTCTATGCATACTTTCCATTTTCTATTTGGACTAAGGGATTTGGTCAGTGACAGCAAAAACAGAGGACTATGAAAGAAATATTTGGCACTTTTTTAGCAATCTTTTAGGTGTGTGCATTAAGAAATTAAGAAATAAAGGGCACTCAGTCTGAAGGAAAGCAAAAAGCCAGAACTGATATCAGAGAGGCATCTGTATCATGACAGGTTATGAATAATTTTAAGTAATATTTAGCCTCAAAGATAGTAAGATTGAATAGTCACCAATACTCAGCTGTCATCTCATTGGGTGCAGTGGGATTTGAATTTTTGTTAAAGCTCCTCATCTGAGATATCACAGAATTCCTGAAGGTGGGTTTGTTGGGTTTTTTTGGTTTGTTTTTTTTTTTTTTTTTTTTTTTTTTTTTTTTTTTTGGTGGTGGTTTTTTTTTGGTTTGTTTTTTTTTTTTTTCTCCCTCTTTTTTTTCTGAGTTTTGGACAATAGTAGTAGTACTACTACTGATTGAGCCAACCAAATGGTTGTGAATGAACGGGCACAAGTTTAGGACCAAATTCAAATTCTGTGGAAACATCTGGGAAACATTAATTTAGCTTAAATGGAATTAAGATGCAGTTCTCAGTGCTGCAGATATTTCCTTCCTTCCTTCCTTCCTTCCGCAACTTCCTTCCTTCCTTCCGCAACTTCTTCAACTTCCTTCCGCAACTTCCTTCCGCAACTTCCTTCCCTCCTTCCCTCCTTCCACAACTTCCTTCCGCAACTTCCTTCCGTCTCTGACTCTGTCTCTCTTGCTCTCTTTTTCTTCTTTCTTTCTCAGCTTTCTTTTTCTCCTGTCTTTTTCATTTAATAACCATTTCAAAGCTGGGTAAGACCTTAATATTCTAAAATTACACAGAATTTGAGAAAATTAGATAAGAAAATTTTCACCTGCTAGCAATTGAAACCAAATTTGTTTTAGCTCCTCCTGCACAAGTTGATAATAGGACAAAGGCTGGAATAGACTATAGTTTTCTTTTTTGCAGCAACAGTCACATCTTTTATTTTCTGTACATGATAGAAATATTTTCAAATATATTCTGTTTAAAAAGGTATGTGTAATTTAAACTGGTTGGTGCTATTTGGGTATTCAAATAATTGTTGTATTTCTGGTTTTAATACAGAACTCAGTGCATCTCTGCTTTAAAACTCAGCATTTTCAAAACTAGGTACTCTCACTGACACATTTTTCAGGGTTGTTCAGCATTTTCTTTTTTTTGTTTTGTTTTTTTTTTGTGGGTTTTTTTTGTTTTTTACCTGTGCTGCAGCAAAAATTATTATGCAGCTACTCAAATTTGCCTTATAGGAAAGAATTTACTGTATTTTGATATGACTTAATTTGACTCTCAAAAGAAAGACCAAAGTGTGGTAAGTGCTATTTTTCCTATATGCTACACCTGTACTTTTACAAAGATTAATGCAAGGATGTTTATTCTATATGCCTATGTAAGCCTAAAAAATATGAGCTAGATTCTGTCATCCTTGTACTGAGTAAGTAAAACTCTACCCAAGTCAAATAACTAATTTTGAATAAGTTCCTACTTACATAGGAATGACGGAATATAGCCCTCTGGATTTATCATTTGCTGTATACTCCAGTCTTACACATATAGATATGAACTTAATGGACCATGGTATGCTTAGAAAAATAACTGGAAATTCAGAATGAAGCAAAGAAACAAATCAACCAACGGAAGGAAAGAGAAATTAACAGGAATAAAATCCCTTAGGAATCTGCCCAAGAACTAACACAACACAATCAGAAATTCAGAACATTTATTGCAAAAGCTGAATAACTAAATAATGTTGAACTGGCAAAGCAGTAACAAGGATAACTGGTTAGATATTTATTCTGTCAAAGTCATCAAACACCCCTCACAAACTGCCATAAGTACTGCAATAAGCAATGCACCCCTAACCCATTTTTAAGCCTTTTGTACTGTGGAGGAAAGAAAAAAAAGTGAACTGCTATATACAAAAGAATAAAGAAAGAAAAAAAAAGGTTCTGTTTTTTTGGTAAAAATAAAATCACCTTCAGATTATAACTAAATTTGTTACTTTAAGACTGATGTTTCACTATGGCATAAGTAACTTGCTTTTTTTCTGTAAGGACTCTTTTTTTTTTTTTTTTCCATGCTGTTTATTTGTGTAAATCATCTTTCACGCCTTAACAAAAACCATCTAAAAATGTTTCGGATTTGGATTTGCTTTGCGTGCAACTTAGATCTTACTAACATTAGGAGTCGCTCTGCTGATTTGACTGAGGTGACATGATACTGGTACCTGCCAGGCATTGACCAACTATGATAACAAACAGTTAAACAGCAATAATTAGAGATTTAACCCTTTAGTTCCCCCAACTAGCCTACCAGGAGAATGCTCTGTTACATCATGAAGGCACAACACATTAAATATTCTGTGGCTATGGTCTAAAAACACTCGTGTTACTACAACGTTAATGCAGATGAAGATCAACATAAATGCTGCTGTTTCAGCAATACGAACTGTCTTAGGTATAGACACACACCTGCCCAACTGGAAAGGCATTATTATTTCCTCCACATATTTCAGCTGGGATCAACATCAGCTACCACTCATTAAATGATGGACTACAACTAATTTGATCAAGGATCCCAAACAAATAGTCTTCTCCCTCACCTACCACCACACATTTAAATATTATTTTGCTTTGCAATTTCCCTGGTTTATGAAACATAATGAAAATTAAACAAAAAATTGCTAAGTTTTTAAGCCCTTACACAAGTCCTTTCATTTCTTAATATTAAATTAAAAAAAAAAAACAGAAAAAAAGAAGAAATTCTAACTGAATGCTGGCATCATTTGCTGCTACATAGAAAAAAAGATTTTTTTCCTTTTCTACGAGCAACTTTTCTTCCTACCCCATCACTTTTTTCACTTTTAATACAAGTGGCTTGAGTTTCTTGGGACATTGTGTGTCAGACAGACTACTAACACAGAAACACCATCACTGAAAATAAAAGCAAAACAACAAGAAAGCAAATGAAAGAACTTAAAAAGCAACTGTGAAACACAGAAATATGCTACAGTATCTTTTCAAGTGAACATTATAAGTACACAAAAATTGTGAGTAATAATTGTTGCTATTTACAAGTATTTGAACGCTGATTGACTTACAAGTGTCCACTAACATTGTTAATAGCACAATAGGTTTAATGTTTACAGCTTCAATTGTTTGCAATATGATCTCAAGTATAACGGTCCCAGCATAGATCAATGACAACAAAAGCACAATTTTCTAACTGGATATGCTTTTAAATCTTTGCAATCCACTTTGCTTTTGCACTCTCTTACTCTCCAAATGCATCTTCTGTTGTTCATAGCAGCAGTCCAGGGTCAAAAACAAAGAAACAAAATAGTATATTTTCAAACTGGAGAGATCTCTGCAGACTTTAATCATGTCTATTTAACGAAACCACACAACTAGTAGAAACACTCTTTCATGTTGCAGGACATCATACCTTCCACGGTGCTAACATAAAGATATGCGAATCTCTGCTAGGTGAAGCATAGTTCTAGAGGTCTACCCAGTACATAAAGCTCTGACACACACATAATATTAGCAAGTCTAAGTAAGCTAAAGTCATTGGTCCAAAGTAACCATTTCTTATAGCTGGTGCTCCTTTGGACTCTCCACAGATCCCGGGGCCTGTTTATAAGACTTCAAGTTGGCCAGAGGAATGTCAGTCATGTGGTTGCCAGTGTTGAAATGGCCCTCACTGGAACCATACTGCTTTCGATCACTGAACTGGTTTCTGTTGCTATCTTCCTTCCAGGTCCTCGTCAATGTGTGTCCATTAACTAGTTTGTCCTTCTTAACCCATTCCTTCTGAGGTGCAAAGGTGGAGAGAGGTGACTTTGGCTGTTGGTATGGGCCCAAGCTAGGAGGCATCCAACAGTTGTCTGAGTGACCCAAAACCAGGCATTCTTGAGTACACATCTCTGTAGCTTCAGCTAATCCTCGTGGACCAAGAGGCCCATCTGTAGAAGAAAAACAGAAAAAGAAAAAAGGGGGAGAAAGGGGGAAAAAAGACATAATATTAGATTGTGATATTTGTCATTAAACATATACATAGACATCAGGGGAAAATTAACAATGATCCTGCAACCAAATATTGTACTGGTAAATCCTACATACATTTTCATTCTGTTAAAGAGGAGTTGCTTTGTAGGGCATGTACTCCCTGCATATGCTACCTGCCTTGCTTCGAGAAGTGGAGAAACAGTTCAATTACCCCAATGCTACTGGTCTCAGACCCTACTATGAATAAACTTAACTCCTTTTTTCTAAGTCATATCAAGAAAATAGAGCTAGGTAAGTGAAAATGTCTGAGCAAGTAAACCTACCCTTGCAGATTCTGAGTGAGAATTAATGCTTTTAAGGGCCTATTATTTGGATGTATTCTGTTCTCCTTTCAACTCATCTTGCTGCTGAAGAACTTGGTGAATTAACAGCCTACTGCAAACTGAGAAACATCTGTACTATCCAAAAACAGAATTGCCCAAAGGAATTCTCTGTACACAGGATTATTCTAATATCTACTGTTTTACAAACACAGCTTGATGCACAGTTCTAGTATCTACCCAGTGGATGCACACTCCAATGCATAGTCCCAATAAGTAAGAGACAAGTTGAATTTGCTTGATTTAATATGAAACCAGGAAGCAGTTCAAAACATTACATCAGAAAAGAGAATAAAATCTGTAACTCTTCTGACCATTAAACATCTCTCAGATGCTACACAGATACAACCATAAAAGTCAAGGAAAAAAAAAAGCTTATGTAAATCTGGCACTTTAAAAAGAACTGTTCTCATAATTCTTTGTAAGCTAGAAATATAAGACCACAGGAGACAGAAATGAAGATTGCAGAAGTACTATGCATATAAAATATCTACATAATTTTTCATACACTATTGAGGACACAGCAGGCTAGCTTCGGGCCTCTCACAATCAAGCAGACAGGTCACCCATGCCTTCAGCAACACTAAATTCCTCTCAGTCTTACTGCATTTTTAAATTACGTAATTTGCTCATCTACTCAGGCTGGATGCATGAGAAAGGGCAAGCCAGGAAAAAGGCAGAAAAATCAATTTGTATAATTTTTTTAGATATTTCTCAGTATCTGGGATATGCTTTGCCAGGAATCATTGCTCTGTTGTAATTTTGAGCAAGAATTTTGAGATGTATTTTCTTGACTTCAGAGTAAATCAACAGGCTAGTAGTGAAAACATTTGAAGAGTTAAGGAGACATATTTCCTTGATTAACCAGCCCAGTGACAGGAAGGAAATTATAAATTGATTTTTGAGAAAGAACATTAGCAAGGCATGAATAGCAGTTACTGATCAGAAGAAAAATGTCAGTGGTGTATCAGGGAAAAAAAAGTGTATCTTAATAATAATCTAATTGAGACTCAAAATGATAAGTGAAGACACTCTAACAAAGATTTCTCTGTTAAAATACCAAAGAATATTTTGTTCTCTTGTACTCCATGCATATACAATAAATTACTCTTACTAACATCTTTTTCTGAACAGTGAAATTAACTCAATTAATTTTATGGAAACTCATATTCATTTCCCACTGCTTTTAAACAACAACAACAACAACAACAACAAAAAAAAAATCAGGCATATTTCTACATGTTATATTAGCAATTAGCTAATCTTCTTATCTCTGAGCAACAACTCTTTCTCAATACCTAGAGAATATATGGAACTCTGTTGATGTGACAGAATATAAGCTATAATAAAATATAATAAGCTATAATAAAAGTTCCTACTGAATTCCCCACATAAGAAACTGTCCTATTGCTGAAAACTAGACCATGAAAAATGTATAGAATCAATGCTACCTTCCATTTAGACCAATACAAGGTGAAATAATTAAACCAAATCCATTAGGGGGAAAAAAAAAAAACAACTATAAAGTAGGAGCTAAGCAGAGATTTCAATGAGAACCATGAACCGCAATTCTAAAATGAGACCTGAAAGAGAGGTCCTTTTTTTCTTTTTTTTTTTTTCCTATAAAACTCTCACTTGAATCCTCTATTATGAAGTTCTAACCAAACTGAGGCAGGTACTTAGAGAGAAATAAACCCAAACCAAAATAATTATAAGTAAAGAAATTACTCACAGTACATTGTTCACTTTTCCAAAAATTAATCTACAGGTTAAAAGCTGACTTTAAATTTTTTTTGGCTGTCAACTAAAGTTCAGTTTTAATTAGTTTTTTTCCCATTTCAGAGGAAAAAATTAAGAAGTGGCAGAACTATTTTCAACCTTCCAGTAAACTACTATTTTACTGAACAAGAAAGAAAAAAAGGTTTTGCAGACATTAAAACTTTCAAAATAGAAAGAAAACATTTTGCCATGGACTGACACTTTTCAAAAAGGATGGTGCATGCATTGTGTGCTTCTAACCTGCAGTGGAATAAAAGAGTAACAGGAGAGCCTTCAGAATGATAGTTCTGAAGGGGTTAAGTTACTTTCCCCGTTTAGTTAAATAAATATCAAGAGATAAGACTATCATTTCCATTTAAAATTTAAATGAGCAATAAGCTGGTTTTACTTAAGAATAAATATACATGTGGCCCTATAAGCTACATGACAAACTCTTTGGAAGATTTACTTCATGTGTTTTGCTTTCTTTAGTAACAGTGCTAGGCAGTTAATGCTGTTCAATTTGGAATGAATTTTAAGCATTCTTTGCTTTAGCCATCTCTAAGCTGATAGACTTTCTGGAGAGCATTGGGATATTCAGATATCTACTATTACTGTGAGCAGCAGACAGGAATGGGGTAACAATGATGAGAAGACTGCCTGTTCAAGAATTGCTCCTTGGGGTCTTTCAGTTTAACACAATACCACTGTCCAACTTAGACCTGGAAAATTAATTTTTGTGTGCAAGTCTTCTCCCAGTCAACCTTCTCTATGCAGAGACATTAATCAAAGGCAAGACCATGCAGTCCTTATAGCAGCCTTATCAAAATTACAATTTTGATATGGTTTTTGGTCACACCAAGTGACAGCTGTAGACAGAGTGAAACTCTCCTTTTAGGAGAGGATTGGGAATCTCAGGGAACACCTGAAAGACACTTTTAGCTGTATAACTGTTCAAACTGTATAACTGTTCAAGCTGTATAACTGTGAGGTATGTTACAGTCTGCACACACCTCTACATATGCCTGTATGTAAGAATGTCCAGAACTGAGAAGAGGTTCAGACTTTGACTCCAATGTGTACACATATTTTGCAGTCCTCTGTCTCATGCTTTCCAATCTGTAAAATGCAGGGAATATTTACTTGCTGTACTAAAATATTGTGAGGTTTACGTTAACAAAATGCCTTGCAAGACTTCATCTAATATACAACTAAGAATTATAGTTTTAATCACTTTTGATTTGACCCATCACAAGAGAAAAAGAAATCCACAAAGTGATTTTTTTTTTTTTTAGAAATGCAGATCATTAGAATAATATATTTTACTCTCGAGCTACTACAGAGAATGTTCATGCTTACATATTGAGGAAAAAGGCAGCTTCATTGATAACGTGTGGTGCCTGCCATAGCTATCTCCAGCTATTCCTTAGATAAAGCATAATTGTTTGGTAAATATTGTTGCTAATAATGGTGATAATTATGATTTAGGGGATTCTACAAATTTTCTACTTTGAGGTACAAGAAAAAGATGAAAAGGAAAAAAAGAAAGGATCCCACCTACCAAAAAAAATCATACTGTTTTCAAAATTAGGTTTTTTGAGTATATCTTTTGTTTTATTATGTTCTCAATCATAAAATTTGTTCTTTTCTAAGACTCTTTATTATTCAGGTTGCTTTTAGCAGCATACAGTGTAATGATCATGAACAATATGATAAGAGAGAGATCTTCTGGGGATAGTGTGACTGAAGAGTTGGCTGCTATGTATTGAGAAAGCCATAATGTTGCCTTAATGGTAATTATCTTTCTCCTCCACCACAGCTGAACAATAGTTTTCTCCCAATTTTCTAAAGTTGTTTCATTACCACATACAATGACACCACTTAAAAACCTGTTCCTGCTGCTTTAATTCTGTAAGCGCATTAATTTGTTTCCTTTCTCTTCACAAAAATGCCACTGCAATTTCTGTATCAAGCTTTTCCATGCTGAAGTACTTTATTGATATATGGGGGATTTTTTTTTTTTTTAAGTATTTGTTCTCTGAACAATCCATAATCCGTGTGGCTGGTTATCAGTCTTGGCTGCTTGAATATATAATGACACAAGTGCTGATAAAACTGTACAAGCCATCTGTCTCTGGAGTTAAATGTCTTGAAAGCAAACACAAAAGTGCATAACAAACACTCCCTTAAATTGTCTTTGTAAATATTTATATCAGATCTTAACCAAAAATGCTTTTTTGTTGTTATTTTATTCTGTTAATAGCTGTCAAGCAGATGCATGACTTGCCTACTCAAAAGCAGACAGGTGTAAGAAGGAAAATAATGTATGCCACTCAAGAGCTGGTCATACCCTAATGCTGGAATTTCTGTGTGGTCTTTTATCTCTTTTTATTATACCCAGAAGCTAAACAGCTATTTCATTGATTAACTTACTGCTGCAATTA
Organism: Vidua macroura; assembly: GCF_024509145.1. NCBI lineage: Eukaryota > Metazoa > Chordata > Aves > Passeriformes > Viduidae > Vidua > Vidua macroura. The sequence continues at coordinate 54,268,276 of NC_071572.1, read as the reverse complement.
GCAACTAGCTTCTGGTGTGATGACCAGCTGCTTTTCAACCTGCTTCTTTAAAACTCTCTTGCTTACAGCCAGAAAATTCATTCTTCGTGTCTGAAAGAGTTGAGGCCACAAAATAATTTCCACTCAGTGGTACTTTTTGGTCTCAAGTAACATGAATAGGTACTCTTTGCCGAAGGGTGCTAACATTAAGTACAGTGGATTTGAACACGGCCACAGTTGTGTTTCAGACAATCATATTTATTTAACTTTTCATATGGCATCTTAAAATTAAAAAGAAAACAACAGCAACGTTTTCAGCTCTACTTATCCTCAAATAAAGAGCTTTCATGGACTACTTTACTAAATGACCTTTTCTGAGACATCATGATTTTACACATATGGAACATTCATGGAACTGAAATGACATTGTTCTATTTCATAGAGGTTTTACAACTAGTCATATATTAAATATAAAAACTGGAAAAAAAGTTTATAATTATGAAGATTCTTTTGCCTTTTGTTTTGCTCTTAAGTATCAAACAAATAAATGGGGAAGATTCTTCTTTATTTCTAGTCTGTTAAAAAAAACAATCCAAATCTACAAAACCACACACATGCTGTGTCGGATTTGCTTCCTTGGTATTATTAATTGAAAGAAACATTCAGTGTCTATTAAAAATATATATTTTTAGTGACTTATTCCATGGTCATTCTACTTGGCACAGTCAATTCACATTCCATCCTCAAATTGCCTTGTTCAAAGGTTCCTGAATTCCTCCTATCACTACTGCCAGTTTTGGTAGATTTATCACCTTCCACCCTGCTGCTTCTCTCTTGCTTTCCTGGTGTTCCATCCTCTGTACTCATGTACAGATCAAGAAACCCCCTCTGTTCCCTGTCTTGGCCAAAACTTCTTTTTCATTAAGGCTGAAATAAATAATATTGTAAGGTTAGCTTATATCTGCATTACTTAGCAGAGATAAGCTGCCAGAATCCTTAATTAGCACAATAATAGGAGGGTCAGGAAGCAGGGGAAGTAAGGGTATGTGGGAGAGACTGCCCAGGATACAGAAAAGCAGGAACAAAAGTATTTTCTGAAAAGGCGGGAAAACCTCGCACAGTAAGATTTTCTACACTATTCTATGAAGTATTTAAGTGATCCAGATGGGTTCCATATCATGTACATGACTCTGTACAAAAACTCTGCATGACTTTGATTCCGTGGGCAGCTAAATTTTGAAGGCAACAATATTCAAGTACTTGAAATTTTGTTTCTATCCAGTTGTGTGATGACTGAAGTTTCTTCATATCTATATCTTTTCAGAGCTAAGAAAGTGAACAAAGTAGAAGTTAAGAAAGTATCCTACATTTCTTATCTCAAGTTCCTTTCCCCTACACCTTCTCTACTATAAAAGCTATAATGAAAGGGAATGTTACTTAGTTTCTTACATTTTCTTTTTTTTTTTTTTTCTGGTATATTTCCTAGAAATTCAATACCATTACAACTTACAAGGTAGTCCTCCATCAGTAATGGCTTTACTGAAAGGATGAACCATTTTTACCTGACCTAACTTTTTGTTCCTATTTCCAACTACTTTTTCTGCATTGACATACATGTATATAAACCTCTCTGTATCTCCTTGTGTGCATGGTCAGGAAGTAGACATACAATTCCTGTGTCTGCTAAGCTTGTAAGATACTAGGGGTCAAGTTGACTTAGTGCTGCCTAGTTTTTAAGAACAAATAGACATAACCAGCATGAAGCCTGTGACCATTCTGCAGGCAAGTTGCAACAATCTGAAATCACAAGGGCACGGTCCTTGCAACAAGGGTCTGGGAAGATGCCACAGGAGGCGTTACAAAGCACCATGGAGTAGTGCTGAGCTAAAACTGAGCAGCTCAAACCAGAATGATTCTTCATTGGTCACACAAATGCAGCCCCATTACTTATCATGGATTGCATACTGTTTGGATCTTTAGGCCACTTCTTATTTTTATTTTTTAACTTAACTGGATGAAACTTTACAATTTATAGTTAAAAAAAGAAATAAAAAGTAGATTCGCTAGATAATCAAGTGGTTCTTTCTGGTCTTAAAAATCTATATATCAGCAACCATTAGCATAAAGCTGCATTTTATATAAACATTCACTGATAAATGAAGCCAATTCTAGCATACCCTTTAGAAATACAGAAGATACAAAATAATATCTGGGATTTTTATTCTGACTTAATACATTCTGTCATTAAAACAAACAAACAAGTGAATAAACAAACAAACAAAGACACACAAATGACTGCAATTTGTATTCTTAGCTGAAGTGTCACATTGTGGATGCAGACAGTCACCTTGCAGGAAGAGCAGGAGAAAAGAAATGCAAACAGTATTTGGGAAAAAAAAAAAAAAAAATTGTTAACAAATAAATAAAGATTAAAAGCTTTACACATCTCTCATACAGATTTCATTCTTTGGGCACAGATGAAAAGTCAACATTTGCAAATGGAGATAGTCCAAATTCAACAATACATGGCCAGCCAGAATAGCAGATTCTCTCCCTGTGAGGGTATTGTTATTTAGACAGACTTTATGGCATACAAAAAGCAGGCAGCATATCTTTATAAATTTGCAACCATCTTCAGTATGGCATGGAACTTATCCATCTTTTTGTTCGCTCAAGCTACTCCTCTGAAGAATGCTATCTCACCTAATTTTATTACCTATAAATTGGCAGTTTTTTCCTGCCATACATTTAATTTTAGCAGGACAATCTAATGCATAAAAACTCCTCTGAGGATTCAAATGAACCTTTTAAATTTGATTGTATCACTTAATGAGACCAGTGTTCAAATATTGGGATAATATTACATTTAGAATTAATCTTTTTCATTATGTAGCTCTTCATTTTGCTGCCTAAAAAAAGTCTTTGTTCCCAAAAGGTGATGATGGATGGTAATAATATAATATTCATAAAGCATCCCATGGTTGCAATCATTTACTATCTGTTTTCTCTCACACCTAAATATTTATGATATTTGCTCAAATTATTTTGTTGAATTGATTTACAGCCAACATGTTGACAGCACCACTTTTGACATGGTCACATTTTCTGATCTATTAATATGCCCCAAACCTGAACCTACTGTCAGTCTAAAACAACTTAAGTCTCTATTTGGAAGATTCAGTCAACTGTTTAATATAAAATCAAATTTTGGTTAGTAATTTCTACATATTCTCTTTGAGAAAAGGTAATATTCAATGAGAAACAAGGTAGTCAAAATGAGAAGAACTGGCAAAATGTTGTGAAACTGAGCTGAACAATATTTATTTTTACTCTGCACAGTGTTGTAAAATTTTTGTGCTGTTGTTATATGTCTGATCATTAACTAATTTACAGCAGGAAAAACCAAAACCATTCAGGTTGAATTTCATTTCATTTTTTATGATTGTCTAAAAAGTCTAAAATAATTGATTTTCCTGACCATTTTCTAACTTACAGCAAAATCCCGGTCTTCTGACTTGTGATAAATACATATCCTGGCTCTCTGGAGCACAGACATGATTACTTGGGATATATTGAAGTAAGGATATTGACTTTCTTAAGCAATATATGAATAAAGGTAAAATTCATTATTATCATCATCTACACACATATATATATATATATGAAGAACTCTGCTGTTAAATTATATATATTATTTGTTTTATTTGTATATATATATATTATTTATTTTTACTTTTATATGTATTTTATATGTATTTCTGTCCATTGATAAATAAGGAATCTGTGTATGACAACTGGGACTTATTTCCTAAGTATTATGTTCCTAGCGTTACATTAACCTCTGTAAAGCAGCTAGTGTCAAATTAAATGTTTTTCTTTAAATGTGAATTTGAGAAAAAGAAAGGGAAGGGAAGGGAAGGGAAGGGAAGGGAAGGGAAGGGAAGGGAAGGGAAGGGAAGGGAAGGGAAGGGAAGGGAAGGGAAGGGAAGGGAAGGGAAGGGAAGGGAAGGGAAGGGAAGGGAAGGGAAGGGAAGGGAAGGGAAGGGAAGGGAAGGGAAGGGAAGGGAAGGGAAGGGAAGGGAAGGGAAGGGAAGGGAAGGGAAGGGAAGGGAAGGGAAGGGAAAAAGCAATTACCTCCAAGGAATTCAAGGGGGAAAACCAGAAAAATATCAAAAAGCTACAACTGTTATACTCCAGAAAGCAACTCATTTAAGGACAATATGAAAATGAACATATATGCTATGGTGTTAAAAACACACTATTAATTAAGAAAGATGATTAAGACTATTTTTGCATAAAAGTATAAATTTATTCTGTAATTAGGTTAATTACAACTGTCTCAACAGACATTAAATTTAGGGTGAAACGCAACTTTTTAATAAATCCCTATTTCTAAAGCATGATTCTTGGCACTTCTGTGATTTTCCGTTTTCCTTCAGTACAAATCGCACCAAAATCAGATTTAGCTTAAACCAAATCTGTTGCATATTTGTGGCAGATGCCTTATGTGTACACGTTCTTATATAAATAAGTAGTTTAACTGATTTGAAAATACTTTTGAAGTACATTTCTCTTCGGGGACTTTGGACCTTAATCTGAGTACTTGTTCTCCTAAGTTAAACTTCTTGACTGAATAATTGAAGAATGTGATAGGAAAAAGTGCTTAAATAATAGCAAATCAAGCTTAAATAGTAAGCTTGATTATATTGTTGATTTTGTCTTCTAATCTACACAAAAATATATCCTTGTTAAATATCACAGGACCCAGATGTCAGAGATATCATTAAACTAATCCAGAGACAAAAGAATCATTTCCTAATTCTGTTTGTATAACAGCATCTCATTCAGCTAATTTTGTAAAATTCAACTCAGTGCCAGTTGAGTTGTCAGAACTGCAGGCATATTACACAGAGCGTACTAGAAAATGCTTTCTTTCATTATGTCTGAGCTACCCCCATGCTACCATTCCCTCTTTTTCTTTAAAAACTATGTTCATTTACATAATTTTTCAGAAGAGATATCCATAAGTCTCTTAATGAGCTTATATAGTTTACAGTAAAACTCTCATTAAACAAATGTTCCTGAGTCAAAACACTTACATTTTATTAAACCATGCTTGAAAATTAACCTGTGCTGCATTTAGTCATTACCTTCATTGTACTGAAAATTAATACGGAAGCAACATCTGTATGTACCAAATACTTTTGGTTAGTCACAGAATCCAATTCAGACATTTAGAAAGAGCTATACTTCCAGGCTTCTAAATCTCACTTGGAAGACTGCAGAAAAAATTATCTTTGTGATTCTGATGACAAAGTCAAATAATACTTCACATGAATAATGATTCCACATTTAATGGAGGAAACTATGTTTTGATAATCTTATTTTTTCTTCTTCCTATTAAATGAAATATCCCAGCAAATGAACCCTTCCAAACATGTAACACCTCTTTTTTCATTATATTTTATTTATTCATGCAAGAATAGCTCTAAAGTAGGCCACTTTAAGTTGCATTCAAATCGAAGTACAAAGTAAAAGGGTTGTCTGAAATTAGTGTGCAAAATGCACATAGAGTAGGTCTAAACTAACACATTTAAGGGAATATCCTGGATGTCCTCTCCAGATACCTGAATATTTTTTAATCAAGAGAATATTATAATTTATTTTTTATTTTTAAATAAGTTAAAGTGGATTAAGCAAGATGCTTGAAGAAGAATTGTTACTAGGAGCAGAGATCATGAACATTTACAGACACAACAAGCACTTTACATTCTCCTTTATGTCTGTACACAGTCTGGTTCCTCAAGTGGTAGAAAAGTCACAGGAAATTTGGTTCATATGTAAAGCAAATTTTTGGAAGGAACATGCCAAGAAAAACATTTGGCTTGATTTCCTCAAACCACTGCGTTTTTATAATACCCAAAGACAAAATGGAAGGCTTGCTTGCCTCCATAGAATTAATTTTATTGTTATAAAATGTGGCTAGAAACAGATATTTCTCATCCAATCACATAAGAATCCTACAATTTCTCTAACATGAGAGTTGTGAATACTTGGCAATACACTGCATCTATTTTCTTGGTTCCAGTTTCAGATGTAAATGTAAACTGGTTTTATTTTCCACAGGGTAAAAATAAATTAAGAAAAAAGTAATAAAAAAATACATACATGATATAATCTTGCACTCATATTTAATGATGTATAATAGAGGCTTATTAGTCTCAAACTTCTGAAAATAATGGGCAGTATGAACATGTTTCTGTTTATTGAACTTGTAGAAATAAAAACTTATGAAGCAGATGAACAACCTGAGGGAAATAATATATTTTTCTTCTTGTATTATAAAAAAAGAAACAAACAAAAAAGGTGTTTCACCAAAATAGGAAAAGCAGTCACTAGATTTAGCTCACTTAACATTTCCATTCACCTCCCTGACAAGAACGGCAGTGCAGATTTTAATTACTGTTCAAATAATGTCATGTCAAAACACCTAAGAATTATTGTTCTGCTAATGACTTTGTCCTGTGCTTGCGTGCAATGGCTGATTTCAGACCAACAACACTGAAAAGGATCACTGACACTTGGTTAGGACACCCTGTCTTTCCCTGTAAACACCTGCAAATAATGCATGGCTTTGTGCCAACAATTTAGCTTTAGAAGAGGAACCATTATAAAACTGTAGTCATGAGGGAAATAACAGTTAATTTTAAGATGATTATTACCCTTGTATCAAGTGAGTTATTTAATGGCAACTTCAGAGGCAGCAAGTTATTTAAAAGCATTGTCAAATGCTTAAAATCATGATGACCTGAGATACTAGAATACTTTACTGATAGATAAAAAGATGTATTCCAGGCAAATTTATTTGGTAGGACAGCAGAGACAGGCAGCTGTTTTCCCACACATTAATTGTTCACATACCTCCTCACATTTGAAGAAGGTTGGAGTTTTGCTACTGTCTGTGCTGGGTGAAAAACTTGGTCTTTTGTCACTACGGAACACAAAATCAATTTTACAGGTAAGCCTGATTTAGGAAGGCATGAACCAAAGGAAATGGACCAATTCCCTTGTGATCTGCAAGTCATTCCTTTAGCATTTACCTTCCCTATATACTATACCAATTCTTCCTTTACAGGTTCTCTAGCTTAGGACTCTACTTTTTCCATGCTGTCCCTATATAGTTGTGCTTATCATCTTTTTGGACATGTTTTCAACTCACTTCTCATCTGTATTCCTGTACTTTTCTCAAAAAAAAAAAAAAAAGAAAAGAAAAACAAAAAAACAAAACAAAACAAAACAAACTCTCACCATTCTCAGCTGCCTGGATGACAAATCTCCTATAACTTTATATCACTGAATTTAGTTAACAGATTTCATTTAAAATGAGTGATTGATGGGGCATCTTCTTATAATTCTTCTTATAATATATATAATATATATAGTTATAATTATTAAAGTTATTAAACACAGAATGCTAAGGTAGGATTCATTCCAGCCAGGGGTTCAGCTCTAGAGATATTCATCTGGAAGTGTCCAAGAAGCATCTGTATGTGACACTTGGGGATATGGTTTAGAGGAGATTATTGTGTTGCCAGTGTGATGGCTGGACTGCATGATCTTGAATGTTTCTTCCAACCTTGATGGTCCTGTGATCTGAACTGATTATGAGAAAGTGTCTTGCATATTTGCTGCTTAAAGGATCGAGGTGATGTAGTGCTACAGAGAAGACAAGGATAAGACTGAAATAAAATTGTAGATGGTTGCAATGTATATACCTACATGGAAACCACAGATACATGTATTGTTGCCCTGATTTTTAAAAGTGTTAAGTTTTCTTTTATAGTTCTTTTGAAGGTTTTAAAGTTCTCATAAAACTTCTTTAGCCTTCTGATTATGTTTACATATTTGAGAGTCAGAGTTCCCACACAATTTCATTATAAATAGAATAGTTTACATATGTCTCTGTAGGTGGAGAGAAACGACTAATTGATCTTTAGACCAGTGTGGTTGGAGAGATAGTAATTCCATCCTCCAATCCACAGTCACCTTTAGAATTCTATGAATACCAAATGTTTGAATAAAACTAGCTCTTTTTCTCTTTTGAACTTACCAAGCTTCTGTGTACTCATTTCGTGTCCAATAGTGACACTGTATTTTCTAATTCCTCCTTTTGATTAACAATCTTGACAGTTGGTCTAGTCAATAAAATATAGTAAATCAGCAAACCTAATGTACAGAAATGAATCTGAACAGCTTTTGCAATTATACTGCTTTGACTAAATCTCCTTTAAAAACAATGAGAAACTATAGAACCTATTATGTACACAGCTTCATTGTAGATAGCTAGATTTAGCATTTGAATCTGGAGCTATGTCTTACCCTTGGGTTTGCCATAACACTTCATCACTTTGATCTTTTAATGTGTATGCACAGATTAGGAAATGTTTCCTTAGACAGTTAATTATTTCCTTAAAACTAATTGCTAAATCAAAAACCTTACTTTTTTACTTGCAAAATTAATACCTTTGAGCTCTGTCATTTGTGAGTGGATTCCATCTGGACAGAGCCCCTATTCTACCACAGCTTTCAGATCATTCTCAAAGCACATGATGAGGCATTTCAGGACAATTTTGCTAGATAAAATTTTCTTGCCTTTTCTTTCTTTTTTTTTTTTTTTTTTTTTTTTTTTTACTGCATTGTGACACAAAAAATAGAATGGAATTTTGTTTCTGAATTTTACTTTCAGAGCATTGCAGATATCTCTCACCATAGCAGTATGGATTTTTGAAGTATTAAGGGGCTAAAGCTATAGCTGTAGGACAGTGGGCCAGGCCAACAAAACTGAAAAAGGAACAACTGAAACTTCCACTAAGGCTAATAGCATTTTTGAGTGCAAGGTGAGCGGAGGAACCCTTCACAAAAGTTTGAAAAGATTGATTACATTGTACTTTGTCTTTGGTCCCCCATTCAGGCATTAAGTGCTAGCAATATTCCTGATTATAATGGGAAATTTTGTTCCCTGCTGTGGGGAGAAAAATAGCACTGAAAGCAAAAACACCTGGCAGACACCTTGAATATGGAACTTTTTTATTAAGCACTGCCTTTTTTTTATCTTTGTTAATTAATCTATTTCACAGTCTCAGGTAATCATTTTGCAACTTCTCAGTAGTCTGACTTTCAAAGGAACTTTATGCTCTGTCACTTTCTACGCCCATGCTGTCAAAGAGCATGGGAATGACATAAACCTCTTGGTAAATTGTCCAGTGCTGTCTTGCACATCCCTTTCCTAGAAGGCAGTCACATTAAAAGCTTTCTTTCTTCTAAATGTTATGCATTGACAATGTATTCTCTGTGTCTCTTTACTTAGTTTTTGTCTTAGTAAACCTTTGGAGTCCTACAATTTTACAGCTAAAAGATGGAGTTAGTAAGATCTCCTTGTTGAAAAGGCTGATTAAGTAAGACTGCAACACTTGTTTGCACAAATGCCCACCTCAGCATGGGCTGCAGCAGTCACAGCACCAACAAGAAGCAGTTGCTTAAACTCATGCTAACTGTTGCATATCATCTAAGATTCCTTGTCCATGCTTTGTGTTTTTTTGTCTGGTACCTGCTGTTTATTGGAGAGACGTTCACTGCAGACAAATGGGTAAAATTAATCAGAGGGAAAATCCACATTCAACACCAACCCATTTTATAAATAAATGATGTACAGAATGAGTGCTACCTGACCAGGGTGTCATAAATTTGTACTGAAACTTGGAGGGGAAAAAAAAAGGCACATGTTGCCACAAATCTATAAGAATTGATCTGAAGGAATAAAACAGAACTAAACCAACTGATAAATGGGTAAGTCTGACACAAATATTTTAAGAATGGTAGATAATGTGAGATTACCATGGTAAATTACTTCATTTTTAGAAACAAAGGAAATTGTGTAAATATCATCTCTCTGGACTTCTCATGTGATAAAGTACCATGTAGTAAATTCTTTTAGTTTAGCAATATAGGCAAATGGAACCTGTAGGTTGATTCAATGAGGGAAGAGATGGAGCTGGAGAGAGGTCCCACATAATTGAATATCAGAACTAATCCTGAATACTAGTTTCAGTAATGACCTTAATATAGACTTATAGGGAAATATATGCAATGTGTTTCTGATGTAAAACTGGAAGGTACTTTCAGTGAAAACCAAGTTATCAGAAGAATTAAAGGAAAAAAAAAAAAGGCAGAAATCTTTCTTGTTAGAGAAGACTAGGAGATTTTAGCTTTTCTCATTTAGAAGAATAAACCGAGACAGATGAAAAGGTAAAAACCATTCATAAACAAATAGAGACATCAAATTAGTTTGTAAATTAAGAAAAAGTGTTGTCATGAGAATAAATCTTGACCACACAGTGTCTATGATAAGACACTACTGGACTCCACCCCAACATTTAGATTCTTATATTAGCAAAAATTCCACAATAAAACCAGCAGACTTTATTTTGCAAATTATTGGAAGTTTATAGTCTTGTATTTAATTGCTTAATGTCTGACTACAGTCAAGGCAGCTGATGTACAATAGAAGCTTGTGCAGCAGTAAAGTATTAAGAAACTATAATCACAATGTACTGTTTCTAATACAAAATAGATAAAAGTATTTATAATTCCTTACAAAGAGAATTTGCAGCATTAAGGATAAGAATTTTAGTAAGAAGGTGAGATTTTTCAGTATGAATGGTTCTGAACCAATAAAGGAAGGCACTAGAAGAAAGAAAAATCTGATGAAGTAGTGTCATTTCTAAGTGAAGAATACCTTTCAGCTAATCAACTAAATTCTTTAAACAGGCTCTTTCACAAAGTGATTCATCTGAACTTCTCTAGGTTTTACTTTATGATGAGATGAATTGTGCCCTGAAAATGTCTGCTTCTCCCTGCTGGCTACTAACTTACCCAAAGTGCCAAGTTCAGGTGTATACATGGCATCCTCAGCTTCTACAGCTGAAGCAACAGAAGACAGATCTTTCAAGATATCTCCTATATCAAAGACAATGTGTGTGACCTTAGCAGTGTAATTTGGTTCCTCTGTGTCTTTATGCTCATCTATAAAATGAAGATAATAGAATTTCCATACCTTACAGGGCAACACAGTGGATTGTGGATTACATAGCCCTCTAATACCATGGCAATGGATGCCCTATTCTGGACTGTTAAATGAGGAAGCCAAGAAGAACAAAGACTAAAACTTGCAAACTAATTTCTCTTTTTTCAGAGAGACCCATTTGATACCTCCCTGAAGCAATGCACTATTGAAAGATGGGATTCCTGTAAAGCATCCTGTTAATAATAACAGTAAGAGTGATCATTTTGAAAGAAGTGGTATCCCTCCCTCCTCAGTAAGAGAATTCAGGCTGGATATGTTTTTCTTTTTTATCACAAGTTGCTCCATTTGTCTCATGACTTAGGTAAACAATTGCTGCATCAAGAAAATAATCCTTTCTATTTATTGCCCACTGACACATGATGCATCCTTTTAAAATATCTATGTCCTATTTTAAAATGGGTACCAGTGAAATGTTTGCCAGTATTGAAATATTGACTGAAGCATTAATTCCAAAACATTTCTAGAGTAACAACTGTACTTATGCTAAGATACATGTGTGTCTCATATATGCAAAGGCTGATTTTAATCTTGTTTACACCAATACCAGTTGACTTCAGCTAAATTACTCCTATTTTACACTAGGATTGCTGTCAGAATCATCCTTATATTTCAGCCAGAGCCTACAAATCTCCAGCAGGAAACTGTCTTTTTATTGTAACGATAAATTGGCATTCACCCAGAATTCCCTGGGAGAAAGGTTTTTTTTAATCGCATTGATTTAGAGAAACATAGAGGCCTTATTTATTTAAAATCAAGGATATGAATATTTTAACAGCAGTAGCAGAAGACATAAAGAGAAGGCAAGCATTCAAAGTTGCTGCAAATAAAAAAAAAAAAAAAAAAAAAAAAAAAGAAAGAAAAAATACCTCCTGATATGTTGTTTGGAGCTAATGGCTGATGATGGAATTTGGAGAGTGCAGAGAAAGAGGTACAAAGAAGTACTTGTCAATAGTAAGAACAACAGCCCTGTATTTACAATACAATGTTTAAAGCCAAAATAGACATTTTCTGTGTTTGATCTCAGGAAAAGCTATCTGCAACTCACAGGCCCAAATTTGAGTCTTCTTATATCACTCAAAAGAAGTACTGAGATAACTGTGCTAGAGATGACAGACTAGTAACCCCTCTAGCAAGCCAGACCAGTGGGGGGGTGTCATGTTTTTTGTATCTGGGCTGAAAGCACTCTTCCTACTTAGAAATGCTCTCTTTTGTTCTCCCTGGTGCCTGAAATTCATTCTCAAGAGATATGAGAAGTTGAAATTCATCTCATAGAAAAAAAAGGTGTCATCAATTTCCATAGGAACAAAGAATCACAAAACAAATGTAAATCATTTTCTCTTTTTATTTCCTCTCAAGGCAGAACTGCTCACAGACATCATAAACCTAATCCCCAGTTGTATCAGCTGTTACAGCAGCACTAAAGTCAGAGGGGGTCACCCCCAGAATCTGTCCCTGTAAGACAGACATAAGAACAAGCCAGTACTAATCAATATCAGCCATGTAAAAAACAATGAAGTAAGGTCTGTTTACTTGTAAATATAAATTTGCAACAAACATTATTGCTAACCAGAGTAATATCAGGACAAGAAAGAAAAAAATATATCTTACTGCCCTATTGTATTTTAATTGGAAAATTTTCTTTCTCTCAAAGGATTTTCAGAGTGTTTTGCTTGTTATAATAAATCACAACTCTAAATAACTCAAACCATATTATTCAAACCATATCCTGAAATATCAAAACCAGAGCTCCTAATCTTAAAATCTTGTAACATTATGAATTGAATGGTATCATATTACTTCAGTTTGGCAATTCTCATATCCAAAAACAAAACTTCCATGAGAGCAAACATATTGCTAAAACAGTGCAATGGCAAGCTTTCACAGATTAATTTTCAGTGAAGAATCTAAGAGTGTGTTCTAGTAATGGCTTTCATTTACAATGGCAAAGATCATTCAAATCTGAATTGTCAAGTTCCTATTAACATACAATTTCTAGTTTTAAAAGAATGCCTATGCTATTTATATCTTTACATGGGGCTAAGGATCCTATCTTCTACTGTATTAACCCGATAATTGTTCATATTGTGCCTCCTCTTGGAAGTGCTCTATTACACAGAACAATTGTAAAACTCAATTTCTTGTCTGAATTTCCCCTTCTGACCTCATCTACCGATCACAAACAAATAATATGAGCAAATAATAAACATGATGTCCACTCACAGCCCAACACCCATCAGAAAAGGAGCTATGCAAGCACAGTGATGCCTACATGGTCAGTTGCACCATAAGCATGTGGACCTGAGACCAGAACCCTACACACAATCTCCCTTCAGAGTCTTCTCTACCACTGATTGGTTTGGGCAAAGAGGAAACTTACTCTCTCAGTGGTGGATTTCCATATGGTTTTATGCTTCAACATGTAGGAATAATGGAAATCTTCTATCCCAATGAAAGAAATAGAATAGAGAGCCTGATGTATTATTAAATTGCTTTTCTTTATGATTTTACCTTTGTCAACATGTTGAAACATTTAGCATGTTGTCACACAAAACACTTTTGCATTAAATATACTAAAAGTCTGTAATTATTATTTTTACCAACAGGCGCTATTTCTGGATAAGTAATATATCAACTAGAAATATGACTTTTATGACTTTTGCTTCATTGAAACTCTGGGTGTGATTATGGTATACTCTGTACAATCCAAATGCATGAAGAGAAATACTATCTGGAAATATAACTGCAAGGAATAAAAATAAAAATTATTATTATTTTCAAATACAAAAGGTTCAAGACATTGTAGCCCCCTCTTTAGAGTATACATTTTATGTGTGATCAATATAAAAAAATATAGCTAAATATGCAAAAATGTGCCAAATGTGTCACCCAAATAATTCATCAACAGTAAGCTGATTAACACAACACGTTTTATTTCAGAGTAAAATAAATTGTTTTGCCTGTTATGGCAAAACAATTTAGGCTTACAGGATTGCATTGAGCCTTGTTGTGCTTGACCATGCTAATGTAGCCGTTTTTATTTCAGAAGCACTGGGGAGGCAAACATGAAATCATGATTAATTATATAAATATTAAGGCCACACAACTGGCTCTATTACTGTTTTCAAATGGTAGCATCTGCAAATTCAGCCTCTAATAAACACTAATGCATCCAGAGACGAGAGTGCTGACACATGAATGGGATGCTTTGTCAGACTTGCATAAAAATGTAGATGAACAGCAGGGAAAGAACACCAAAGAATTCAAAGGGTTTCTTCATTGCCTTCTTTAAAATGCCAAGAATTTAAGCTGGCCTTTCTTATCTTCTTCTACATGCATGTGACACTTTAGGAGGCCTTTCTTATTGTACTATAATTCAGTAATTGTTCCAGCTCTGTGCACCATGCCTTCCTTCCAAAGGGCAGCATGAGATATATAATTCTGGTAATGAACAGCTGTATAATTTAAGGGTCGAACTAGCAGGGCACTGTTCCTTATTTTTGTTTTCTTAGCAGTTGCCTAGGTATTCCAAGCCTATTTAGGAATAGAATACTTGGTCTGCCTTATTTCTTGTAGATGATATATATTTAGACTTGATGATGTTCCAGAAAACAGATTTTATCAAATGAAGTTGCAGAGCAAGCTTTCCTCTCATTTTGCTTCAAAGGGCAGCAGTACAGAACTAGTACAAGGTGATTTTTTTCCCCAGCCATGAACATTCTCTGTTCTAACATGCAGACTTTTTCAAACCCTGAGCCATCCCCTTTGCAAAGCATGATAGACTAAAACACAGAGCTATCAAAGGCATTTCCACACAACATTTCTCTCACCAAGGCTAATCTTCCAAATGTTAAAAAGGTCCAGGCAGCTAGGCCCTACAAGATGAAGGCTGCATGCTGATTAATCAGCTGCTTTTTTGTTCTTTCTGGCAAGTGTTCCCTATCTGTAAATAAAAGGTTTACCCTGGATTTCCTAAAAACTAAGGAACAGAAGGAATCTTTGGATCAGACTCATAAAGCAACAAAGCCTTCTGCTGTCACATCCGCAGGGGTAGGTTGTTTGTTCTATCACAAATATCCTTTCAGGTGTCCTGGGGAGAATGAGCTAACCTAACACAAACATCATTCCAACATAAGAAAATTACATGGTAACCACAAAGTCGCCTCATTATTAATTGCGTTCTCTGGCTTCCCGCAGATCTTTAATTGTTGCTTGCTTCAGGAGATCTGTCTGCAATTTGTGTCATTGCAGAAGTTCAGGTTGGTTCATGATGTGTAGCTCAGTGTAGCACAAGTCCCTCAAAGAAACACTGTCATATTAAAGACAAATACATTTATTTATGTCTCACAGTGCTGGCTTTCTATTCAGATGGTAAATAGGCACTGTGAAAGAGATGTGTCAGACTCAAGAAGACTAGAAAATGTCTGCAAACCGGCAGCCACTGTGGTTCACTGACAACCAGAATTACTTTCAGGCAGTTTGGCACATCTCCATTTGTCACACTTAAAAGCTTGAGCCAAAGTTATCCAATTAAGACAGAGCACAGTATTTCTCCTTCCTCAAAGCTGAAACAGAAATAGAAATGTTTAAGATTCACAGTGTGCATCATGCCACCTATGCATCACAAAGGGGTGTAAAACAGTTATAAGTAAAACATACATAACTCCCATCACACCCTCTTGGCTGCCATTCACCTCAGGTTGCCTTCTATGCTGTGCATACCATCTCTGTACTATTCATTCCAGCCAATGATTTCTCATGTAGAGTAAATCTCTTCTGCTGTAAATCATGCAAACAGCTAGCACAAATAGTTGGTGAATATAAAAAGTATCAGGGAATAAGCTTTTGAAATATAGGCCAAGAAAGGGAAACAGTTCCCTCCCCCAGCAAGATTTTGAAGGCAAGGTGAAGGTTGCTTATTTTGAAAGTAGAAGACCCTTCATGAATCAGTATCAGTTTTTGACATTATTATATGCCCATCCATCACTTCACAGCAATAACCACTCTATCTTGTGCTATGACCCAATGCCAGTTTATATATGATTTTATTTGAATTACTGGTTCTGCAGTCATGAGGGTCAGGTTTATACAGCTCTTATATGGATGAAATTTTTCATTGAACCACAGGATTCCCTTGGAGAATTTCCACTGTCCCTAAATGTACAAAACTCCTCTTTTATCCAGATGAGCTTGTGGTGTTCAAAGAAGATAAAAAATTCAACACTTTCAAATACTATGAACGTTAATCAAAAAGATCTGTGAGGTGTTTCTTTAGATTCTCTAAGGTCAATTTAGATATTTAAAATAGACAAAAGGAAGGCTACACTCCTGACAATTTATAATCAAAGGTTTGAAATTCTTGTACTTTTCAAAGTAACTGATTATACAGATCTTTCTAAGAATCACAGGGGTTAAATAATGAACAAAGAATGAGAATGGCACTTTCCCTGCTCTCTGCTATTTGAAGAAAGCTGCATCTGGCCCCCTTCTTTGCTTGTCCCCCTTGGAATTTTCATAAAAAACTGATTTAGAAAAAAATATTCTACGATTCTTGTCTTAGTTACTGCTTATTCCCAGTCAAAAGCTGATATTGAGCTTAAATCAGTAAATGCTAACATTATTTCAAGTTTAGTGGAGTAAATAATATCAGAATCCTTGCTTTTAATTACCAATTAACATAATTTACCAACATTCTTCCTGCTTAATGTCATGATATTTTTGACTGCAAACTCCAGTAATAAATATAGCAAATTAAATGTCTGCTAGTGAGAATATTTCAGACCAAATTTTAAAACTAATCACTGGAATATATTCTGGTTTTCAGACATTTTCCTGATGAATTTTTCCCATATAATTTCCTCTGCTATATTACAACTTTGAATTTTCATTCTAGTTATAAAGAAAGTATAGCTTTGCTTTTTTGTTGTTTTATTCACAATGTTGATTAGTGGAGGAATAGTCTCTAGCAGTAGCTTGCTTTCTACATCACTGACATATGGACTTTGTTATGGAGAAACTTCAATTAATTAGCCTTTATGAATCACTTGATGACTTTTTTTATATGAGAGAAATGGGTGTAATAGGAAAGAAGTGTATTTTCATGCCTAGACATATACATGTTTCTAACAGTGATTATTTTAGAGTTGGGATTTTCTTTTCCACTTTTATTTTAGGCAAACCAGCCAAAGAACCTAGAAGGCTAAACCACTAAGGGTAACCTCTCCATTACTTCAGTATCTCACAGTCATTAAATGAGAAAAACACCAGTGCCCAAGTGAGATAGAGCCTAGAATGGTTTTCTCCTAGAACAACCTCTCCTAGTCACAGTGTGGGGAGGAGAGCATGGGGCAAGGGTTGTTGCCAGCATCCAGCCATGCTACTCCTGAGTCTGCACAGAGGTACAGGGTACACAGCTGGCCTCGTTGTCTTAACACAGTTCCAGGCATATTTATGGTATAGGCAGACTGTCTAGCAAATCCAGTAAAAGTACATAGAAGATATTTTTTAACTTGTTTGATTTTCTGCTAATAAAAATAGAAATGGAATTTTGGTTGTCTGAAGTTATGTATATGAGTAAATTAATAAACATGTTCAGATTATAAAAGTAAACTTGGAGCAAGGGGAAGAACTACTGTGGCTTTTTTTTTCCCTCCAGAGATTCCAGTCTGCTTTTCAAAACGCATGTAAATTTATTTCCTACATTAATTGTTACTGCCACAAAAAATACCCTGGTCTGTGTCACATTTTATCCAGTCCATGGAATTACTGCTTGCATTTCACTGTTCTGTCAAGACTTTTTCAGAAATGCTTGATTTTATCTTCTTTTTAAAAGAGGGGAAAAATGCCTTTCATTCAAAAGAAGTTTCAGGCAACTTCCAGAAGAAAAAACCATAATTAACTACCCTGTCACAAATAGCTAGTGGAATTGAAAAGAGTAAACAGAAGAAGATTCATTACACTTGTCTGCGTACAAATGATTGTTTGAAAGGTCACCCAGATGAAACATGTCCTAAAAATCAAAAACCTATGTCTAGTAAAGAAAATCACAGTTGTAGGGAAAAAAAAAAAAAAAAAAAAAAAAAAAAGCTATTCTTATTATTTACATTAAGAAAAAAAAGGTGTTTTACTGGTCAAATACACAGATTTCACTGTTAAACACACTGCCTTTCAGATTGGAGAAAAATCCACATATACATGTTTTATTCTTTTACATGCACAAACATATAACCAGACTTTGCTGTAAATATTTTTTTTACTTAAGACAACAGAAGTTTTCCAGATGAAGCTAATCAATCAGACTGTGAACACTGATTAGAATATGAATCTACAATCTACAAAACAGTCTTGAATAACCAGCTATCTTTAAAACTTTCTCTGCCCTTGTCTCAGATGCTTTGCATTCCATACTGCATTATAGAATTTTTTTGCTGCAATTGCTGTCCTAACATGTTTTCAGTGAAAAATAATTCTACTAAAAGATGCATCATGCTCTTTCAGCTTGAGATGACAATATTCTTTAGATAAAACCAGTGTTGGGACATAGGCTGAGAAGCAATAAGGTTACATGAATTTAATGGAATATAACTGGAGAATCTAGATCAAGGTTATGCTGCTCCATCCTAAATAAACTGTTTGTGAAATATGAGGAATTTTAAGCTAATGTAAAATCCATAAATAATAGAGAGAATTCCCTCAATTAGTTTCTGCTGCATGAGAAAATGCTGTAGGGTATGCTCGGAGTTCATAACTGAAAAAGAAACTCTGCAAATGATTTATATGAACAAATTGTACAGTGTCTCCAAACCAAAAATATTCAGCATGATGGTTTTTTTTTTCCCTAACTACTGTATGTATGCTTCTTTTGTCCTAAATATGTCATGTCAACAGTTCTGTGTTTATTTTATGCACTGCAACAGTAACTATCTGCTCAGCTGAAGTCATTGTGGTTGTATATCAACATACAGGAGCCAACTGGCTGTTTAATGATAACAGAAATGTTTTGCTGAATGACTTGCATAATTACACAGGGACACACAATTTAGATAATGAGTTCTTTTTAGGATTTCTATGCTTGGCTGTCACGTTACTGAAATCTATATGAAACTGGAGGTTTAGTAAGTAGAGAAATTCCTGTTAATGACAATAATTAAAAACCCATGCCTGAATGTAACTCTGACCTAAAAGAAGTCTAAAGAAATTTTAATTAAAATTATTGCATTTCATAGATATGGAAGAAATATGCTTAAATTTAGTGCAGTAAATAAAATGAAAATAATTACAGGTAATAAATTTTTTAGTCCCTTTGAACAAAGTATCTTTAAGTGATGAGGGTCTGCTCTCAGAAGCTGGCCACCATCCACATTTAACTGACATTAAATTTTAACAAGGATAAAATTAAAACTAGTATAAGAATTAGAATAAGAAAGGGAAAAAACGTCCTTTTATACTGAAGAACACTTAGAGCACAAGGATGTGTTTATATAATTGCTTAATCATAATTCTGCCTTCAGGATACATCCAACCTTGTGTAGGCACATATGTATGGATAAGCATGTCTTTCTACACATATATACTTCCGTGTAACAATAATTGAATAAATTTAAAGTTAAAAGCAAAACTAGTCAAAAGTATTGACAACTCTTCACAGCTCACAAATGCTTTCCACTTCAACTTTAATCTTTCCAGTTTGATAACACTGTTTTATAAATTCTCTCCTAATATTACTGCTTCAGCATCTTTCAGTTCTGGAACAGAACAGAATAATCACATTGTTCTGTGAACACTGGTGACTTATTAAGAGCTAACAGCGCTCAAGTAAATTCTTTCCATTGAACAATCCATTACGGTGTAATCATGACCAAGCACACAGCCCTGATCAATAAAAAGCTACATAGTTGCTGTAAAACAGCTCCACTAACCAGGATAAGTATTCCACCATTCTAAACACTTGAAGAACCAACCAATTAAGCACCAGATAAGGTCAAATATTATTGATTGTAGATTCGAGTGAAATTCCTTTTGTTGCTTTTCCTTTTCTTGGTTTTGCTTGTAATCCAAGTATTATTTCCTTGAAAATACACTTCATTTTTTTTTTCCCCAGTGGCTGCACTTACATAGCAATAGGATATGAGTGGCTTCACAGAACAACATAATGATGCATTGACTTGAAGATCAATACTGCTAAAAAACCTTGGAGACTGAGAAATAAAAAGGAAAACATATTTTTCAAAATCCACTAATGTTTGAACTTCTACAGCTTTTAACCAGCAGGGTTTGACAATCTCATGAACTTTTCCAAAAACTATCAGATCACCATGTTTTAGTAATTGGGAAATGCTTACAATAGCTAATTTCATTTTTCTTCCATGGACAGTGGAGAAGGAATCTAAAATGATATAAGGATCAAGAGTAAGGTGTTCTTAATGAATACATTTCCTTGTCTTGAACACAGTAATGCTTTGCTACAGTCTAGTCCTATTCTTCTAACATATGCAAAAGTCCAAGCTATCAGCTACAGGTTATATAAAAAATGCATTGCTCTTTTGTTCTCGTTTTGTTCTTTTGCTGCTTTAAAATCATCAGTGAGAAGATACAGATTTCACAGTTTGAAAAGAATAAATTTAAAGTATTAAAAATATTACTCAGATGCAAAACTGTTTGCAATAAAAATCCCTTTTATTTTTAATCATTTTTCTCACCCTTTTATTCTTGGCCAAACTCACAAAAACCCCCATTTTTTTTTATAAATCCTTTGTTTCATATACTCTTCTGGGATATCTTGTCCGTAAAGCAGTTAATATCTTTCATCTACCCTTTCAGAAACATTTTCATATCACCAACATGTGGTTTCTATTTTAGACCCACGAAAAGAAGGGAGTGAAAATATTCTTTCCCAGTTGGTAAGGAGACCACCTCCAAGCTTTTTTCTTCTTCTAAGACTCTTTCTTTCTGAGAACAAAGTCCCTTTGATGAAGTTGCACACTGGCCAGATATGCCTTACATCGAGTTCCTGAATGGGAGTCTTCAGCACAGAAAAGGAAATGGAAACCTTGATTTCTTTGCAGTTCTGTGGGGGAGACCTACCTTTGAAGCACCAAACTGGTAGGCACTAAATGTACACTACAGCAAACTTCTGGGTTCTGTGATTCCAAATAAGCCAGAGGGCTCTGTCAATCATCTAGTTTCCTTTTTTACTCCAAGCACCTGACTTATGCAATAGCTATGTACAATTCATCATCAACTGCTATAAACACCAATAATCAGGGGATAACAGTGATTATTTTAAGCTTCTACAATACAGTAATTTATATTTGGTATAGGTCCATTCTTTCTGGTGTGCATGTTTTCATTATTCAAACACATTTAGCATGTTCTCTTAGCTTTTCTCTAGCTTTCTAATAACATTTTCATTTACCCTAAACTCATTAATAAACTTTGGCTTTGACTGCCTTTTTAGTCTGCTATCAAATTAGTCACAGTGTTATACGCATTTTCATTCAGCCACAGGTAGAATGATATTCTGGTGTATTGTTATCTGTCTCTCTCCAGAAAGCTGTGAACAGAGACATGGAAATACCACATATTTGGAGAAATGCCACCTGGCACAAAGCAGTCACTTGTTGGCTGAATATTGTGAAGAGAAACAACTGGCTAAATAGAAAATCCACTTACTAGAACCCAGCAGTGCATCTATCACATTTAAGAGTGAACCAAAATATTTGTCTTAGGTTAGGCTTTGATGGTACCTAACAATTTCCCTATTTTGCCTGCCTCAGCAATGTAATCTGTTATTATTTGTCTGATGAAGTTCTACTTTGTTTATTTGTTCATTTGGTAGGTTTTTTTTTCCCAACACACAGCAAAAGAAAAAGAAGAAGAAAAGTTTTTATTGAAGAAGATACTGGTACTTTTCATAGGACTACAGAGACCAACACAAATAATCCCTTTACACAGTACTTTTAAAATTGACTTTCAGCTCAGTATGAAATAGAAGCTATCAGAGCTTCTCAAATCCAGTGATGTCCTTTGATGTCACCTGTTCCTATGGCATATACATCCTATATGCCTCTGTATCTGTGGCAGGCTTCTCTATAGGTCAAACAGAAACAGAAGTGAAAAACCAATTACCTGAGCTAGAAGAAACAAAGGATAAATTTTGTAGCAGATTTGGTAGATTTAATTGAAAATTTCCCATAAAAATGTGGGGCTTTTTCCACTGGAAAATAAAACTTTTCATGATGTAAATGTCTGCCATTTCTAAAAGGTTACTGCAGATGAAAATCCAGGAAGGTCAAACTATGGAAAGGTACAAAAAGAATCTGCATTGAAGATTTTGAGTGTACAAGCCCATATTTCTGAATTAAAATACTTTATCCTTGTCTAGAAATTATTTGGTTTAGATTTTTTTGCCCAAAAAAAGGTCCCATTTATTCTTCCAGATACCTCCTTTTAGATGATTCTGAGGTATAATTTTAATTGAATATAAAACTTAATTGACTTTTAATATTTACCATTTTTCTCTTTGTTGTCTTAACACAAAAGAATATGAATGAGGAAAATTAGGTTAGGATCAACAAACTTTTCATGTCACCACAACGGTAGTCTTATGTTAGAGGTTTTATAGGATGTTACACTGAGGAGCACTATATGTGAAAAATTATGCTGAAGTCCTACTCTGTATTACCCTCTCCCCATGCTTGTTTCAAGCCCAACACCATGGCAGAGGGATAGTTCATGTTGACAGCCTTAAATATGACAAGGAAGGATGATCTGCAGGAAACAGGATACCAAGTAGCAAGTCAAAGGAGGAGGTACTAAAACTAAATTTGCTGTGATGAGACACATGCAAAAAACTCTGCAAGTGTAACATTGGACTGCATTTACCGTGCTGCATCTCACCTGTGTTTGGTCCACAAATTCTGTTCTACTGGGACCATTTTGAATGTTCCAAATCTCTGAGTAGCTGTCAAACACCTGTTTGTTTGGTTTTTTGCTTTAAAGGAAAGCCAACTGCAAAAACTCCATGTTCTTTTTCTTCACCATGTTACGTTCACTTTTTTATGGACACCCAACATTATACTGTAGCACTTGCAGTTAGAAGCCTCTCTGAAAAGACTTGCACACGAAATTAAAGAGTAAGTATTTTCGCTATGTTAAAAAAAATCTATGCTAAAAAAAAATTAGTGTACATGCAAGTTCTTGATAATTGTTTATCATCTTAATGAATGTGTAAGTTAATGAACTCTAGTTTGTGAGACTGCTTGCTTTTGGGTCTTCTAAATCTGTGGTACAAGGATTCCAGACCCATTTTACTTTTGTTCAGAGGACATCTCTTTACACTCACCAAAACTCTAATTTTCATGTGAATTCTAGTGAGTTGATCTGTTAAAAAAAAAAAAAAAAAAAAAAAAAAAAAAAAAAAAAAAAAAGCAAAAAAAAGCAACAATTTGCTTCCACAAATTCTCCCCAAGAAAAATCCCCTAATCATGTGCCCTAAGTACATTGCCTATTACCTCTCCTTTAAATGGTTAGAGGCTTTAAGAAACTCATTCTGCAGGATATGATGAGGGAAAAAAAGGGATGACCTTGATAGTTACTACTGCTTGAAGTACCAGAGTAATTTAACAAAGTTGATTTAAAAAAATCACTTCTAAGCTGTGAAAATTTAATTAAATTGAATTACCACAACAGATAAAGCACCTTAAGAATGAAAAGGTTCTAATAATTGCAATTTCAATACTCTCTTTACACAATTATCATTAGCATTATAACACCTACAGTGGATTGTCATTGTTTATGGGGATTCAGAAGGTAATAATTTACAAGATGCAATTATTCCTACTAGAGTCAAAGTTCAACATCAGTTCATTCTTCAGAAAGATTGTCCATATCTTTCTTACAGTTTAAAAAAGTTAGCTTTTCTATCAGATACTTCTTTCTATACCAAACCAATTCAAACCACCACTCCCCTGCCCCTTTAATTGCTCCCTTTAGAGGAATGCACAGAAAATAAATTTTCTTCCTTTGGTATATACATTGTGTAGTCCAATGCTAATTGTGAAGTCCTTAGTGGTGCAAAATTGACTTTGTTGAGGGAATCAGATATATAAGTGGTAAACATGATTCTGCAAGAACCCTGGCTGGAATTATAGAACAGTAAGCACAGGAACGTAAATGGAAGATGCACAGAAAGGACAGCAGCAATCCTTTAACAAAACTGTAATCTGCAACAATTTATAGCAGCAGAGAATTTGGTTCACTGATTCAATCCAAGAGAAAAAACTCACAATGTATCTCTGCCGAAATGTTTCTCCTTGGCTTAGCTCATCAGGCACATTGTTTTATCCACTGCTGTAAACAAAGAAAAACTGCCAGTGCTCTCTGTGCAATCCTGAAACTCCATTTGATTTCAGCAATTTCATGGTTCATCTACTAGCTGAAAGAAAATATCTCCTAAGAAGACACACACATGAAGCACTGCCAATCTCAAGCACTTAAAATTCTGAGTCAAGGATCAAAATTCAAGGCAGTTTACAGAAAAACAAAGATTACATTTGATTGCTTAGATATGCCTTCTTCTTTCCTGCAGATCTTCAAACAACATTTTATTTCCAAATTTCTTCCTTGGATCACAAGATATAGACATTTATTTACTTTTCTAATAAAAAAAAATTATGCACACACATATTTCCATAATTCTGAACTTCTAAAATAAAAATGTTTCCAATAGCATGAACACGTAAGCCTAAAGAACTGGCACTGTCTCCTCATATAGAAAACACACAGAAATAATTTGTGCAGGAAAATTTTCATCCGATTAGAGATTTTTAAAAATAGAAATCTCTTCAACTTTTTACTGATTTACAGTCTGTAGCCTGAACTCAGGTCATCTAGCCTTTCTTAGAGAAGAGAAAAACTGAGCAAAATGACAGTGAAGGTGGCTTGCACTTCCTTTACACAGTTTCATGGTATTTTATATTCTCTTGCTCATTCTACTGCTGATTTTTGACCTCTGTGCTACTAGAGGTCACACAACTTCATAATGTTTTACATGAAAATAATTTGCTATTCTCATTTGCTGGCCTCCCTACTACTATTGAAAAAATATAGCAGATTTTCTAGCAAATGGCTTTACCACATCATTATCTTTTTTCTTTTTTTAATGATTTGATTTAGCTGTTAAGCTGTTTAGCAATGTATAAATGCTGTGTGTTTCCAACAGCAAAATAACATCTCAGTTCACCTGGGGGATGTGCAGTCTCTTTAAATTGTACCTATTGTACTACTGGAGAAGAGGGGGAGAGGAAAGAAAGATTAACTACTCTACTTAATTTACAGAAAGAGAATAAATAAAATGAAAGCAAACAGAATATCATGCTAATTAAAATTTCGATATAGTTTTGCCAAGCACAATTTAAAGTAGAATGAAGTAAAATTAAGATTAGGATGGTCTTGAACTACTATTGTAGGAAGTTATTGTAGTTATTGTAGGTGTTAAATTGCCTATAAGCCGCATTCACAATTGTGTGCTTTTAGTGAATTTATGATCCTTTTTTTAAATTGACTATGTGATTGTAGGGTCAGATCCACAAGTATGTGACCATTTAAATATTTCTGTATTTAATACTTCTCTAGTTCAACTCACTTGGCAATATTTATAGTACTTTTATTTTTTATTTTTTCTAACCACATAAACTTTGGTAAAATACTTAAATAAAATGCCTGGGAGAGTTTAATAAATGTTATAAGAAAAGGACAAAGGTGGTGTTCGACAGAAATTCTTTAAGTTTGTACCCACAGAAAAAGTGTTAATCAGCAACACACTTAATGTTGTCACCATTAGAAGTCTAGCTAACCCAAAACTTTAATCTTATGAATGGTAATTAGAGTGCAAAAATCATAGATTCAATTGAAACACTAGGAAATGACAACCTAAGATTTCAGTCCTTAATACTTCTTGAGAATTTCAAACTGAGGACAATACTAAAGGACTTTCATTTCAATAAATTACTGACTAAAGAAGATGTTGCTGTTTATATCAATTTAAAATATGAGAACAGCCCATTTGAAACCTTAGTCTCTCATCTTTTGTTAATTTTATTACTGTGTTCATCTAAAGTGCATATACTAACATATCCTGTAAGACCAAACCCACTGAATTATTTATAAGAACACAGAGACAAATAGTATTCAATTACAAATATGTAATAAGTAAACTTGGTTCATTATAATTATTTTCTACTTCATTTATAAAAATGAAAAAAGAAATAAGCCAAATA
Organism: Vidua macroura; assembly: GCF_024509145.1. Lineage (NCBI taxonomy): Eukaryota > Metazoa > Chordata > Aves > Passeriformes > Viduidae > Vidua > Vidua macroura. The sequence continues at coordinate 54,241,879 of NC_071572.1, read as the reverse complement.
TTTCCTCTATTGCATATGTGTATCAATGACAAAAAAATTTGTTGCATTGAAAAGATATCAGTGAAGTCTACCTTTTCAATAGGGTCAGTGAATGAAGAGATGATTGAAAAAGCTTTAAGTACTAGAATGAAAACTGGGTATAAATCTTGACTCACAATTCAGAATGCTTTATTAGTAAACTGAATTATCATAGGAAAAATAGCATCACTGGGGAATCAAATCTCTCATTAGAGCTAAGACACTACTGAAGGTAATAACATTAAATGCCTTAATACGCATGTGTCTTGTAAGAACACAATATAGTGTCAAGTGAATGATGCATGAAGTGCTTTTCATAGGCAGGGAATCATTTATAGAATCCATGGGCTGATTATCTCTTATTGGAAGGAACAAAGCATCTGATAAACTTTCAGTGGATATTCTAGCACACTAAACAAGGATAATGGTTACGAAAGTTAAAGTTCATTTAAAGACAGAAATCTCCTTAACGCATTCCATAAAATAGAACTATTCTTGAGGAGGTTTTAAACCCATAGGGTTTTAAGAAACCTCCATAGATCATCTATTCTACTGATTTCCCCAGGTCGAATCAGTTACACTTATGCCATTCCTTCGAGGTGTCTGCTTTTAAAGCCCACAAATGACAGTTTTTGTAATCTACTGGGAGAAAATCTTTCAGCATGCTTCCATATCTATACTGCTGGAAGATTTTTCTACTGTTTAATATAAATCTTCCTTACTATATTATTGTTTTATCTTATTCACTGTCTACATGGACAACAGACTTTGCAGCAGTTTGTTATGTATTTTAAAATGATCATATCCTTCTGTCATCCCCCCTCATTATGACAAGTCAAATTTCCACAATCTTTACAAGCAGATCACTGTTTTGAAATCTCTTCTTGATCTCTTCTGTACTCTTTCCAAATGTTCTGCATCCTTCAAGTTATGGGTCTGCTCAGAATCAACTGAAAAAACTTATTTCTTTCCATGGACTATTAAGGGAGCCTAGGGTTATTAGCCTCCCAAGGATAAAGTTAATCTTTGTGAAGCACTGAAGTAAATACATTGTATTTTGTAGTGTCTTGCTAGATGTCTGCAATGTAAGGACCATTGCTCCTAAAATAGCTCCCTGACTACTATTGTATGGCAAATGATGTAAATGACTTGTTGCTATATTCAGAATACAGATGGTCTCAAAATGCAGAGCTATGTGGCTTTATTATGTGACTAGGTTCTAAAGTGTGCTACTCAGCTATTTTATTAAACTTGCCATGTAGAATACTTCAATTCTCTAAGGTATGTTATGAGTCAGAAGGCACTCACTGGGTACAGACTATTTGAAGAAAAACTTCACTGAGAAATAACTGGGCCCTTCATCTGAAAATGCCTATTCATCTCATAATGCTACTTTTGCTCTTTTTTTCATTGAAAATTTTTTATTATTAATATTGTGTGTGTGTGTGTGTGTGTGTGTGTGTGTGTGTGTGTGTGACTTCATCATGTGATCTAAACCAGCATCAGTTTTGACTCTTCAGAATATTAATTTTGTATCCTCTGGTTGCGAATTTTAAAGCTCCCCCATCTTTGTCTCTTAGTAAAAAGCTTCTTCATAGGCATTCCAATGCTGTTCATTGCTTCAGAAAAGTAAAACTGAAATTCAAAAGTAGAAGAAAATATGTTGCTGTGAACAGCATTTCCTTAATGTTGCTGCCTGTAGGTCAGCCAGTTCTAGAGAACCAAATGAACGGCAGCTAAGAAACACTGTACACATGGAATGGATAACACTCCTGTCTTTCTTCAGGACATTTTAAAAGTCAGTAGTAAAATAAATCAAAATACAGGGTCAGTCCATAAAAAAAATGACAGTTAAAATTTTTCCACTCACGTAGCAGTCATAATGTATAATAGTGTAAACATACAATGTTTCCTTAAAAAAATAAAATAGTTCTGCCATTAGAATCTTTTTGCTTGAACAACAATTACAGCCAGTGTTGCTGGCTGTAAAACTGATGAGTAGGTTCTGTTCTTTCAGTAGAGAACTGATGAAGATGAATTTCATTCAAAAGGAAGCAGCCAGAACCCCAGTGTGGAAGGATACAAACTCAGAATCTGACACCCACAGTCAGGAGAAGGTACAAGTACACCACCTTTTGCCAGCTGTCTATTGCAATAAGTTACCTGCAGTGACTATTTATCTCATGTTGTATAAAGGTTAATAATAAAGGCTAGACACTCAATTAATTCAATATCAATCTTTCATCTGACATCAGCAGCTACTGAATTTGGCCCTCGAACAAAAATGTATGAGGGCATATTTCAGAGATGCTTTTATTATCTTAAAGGAAACAACATTGATAACAACAGAGGTAAAGATGTTCCTTTGTATATCTCCTGGATAAATAAAGCTGTGAACTAATAATGATAAAGTAAGAAAGTAGGAAACAGTGAGGGATATTATTTCCTTGTAGCTGGTATTAACAGCAAGTCATAAATTCAGTCACACACACCTGTGCACATGCACACAAACACACATCTCTGTTTCAGAGCTTCCACCAAGGTCACTCTATGCAAAATGGAACTTGTACTCCAGATGCTGAAACCAAGGTAGTGTTTATTAATCTCAAGATGTGTTGTTTGTAAGGGGTTATCACCTTCACGACTGCCATAGAGTAGATCACAGATCTCTTTGTGTTGAGCAAATGCTCATTGCAAAACGTGCATTGTCATTGTACTTGACATGCGTCTGACAATATTTTTAGAGCAGTGGTTTCCACAGACAGCTCGCAAATCTAACATAAAGGAATGAGGACAAACCCAATCTTTCAAAAATTCAAAATATATTTTTCAGACTAGCAACCCTGGCTGATTTGAAAATGTACTGAAAACAGCCTGAAGTCATGTACTTGAACAGTACTTGACATCACGTGGGAAAAATCCAAGGTAATAGTGATAAATATGAATTTTAGAACCTGATACAATCCTTTCTAACCATTACCATACAAACATATACGTTTTATTTGCATTCTCAGGCAGCTTGATCCAGACACATCAAACAATTATCCCAGCTCTAGCAAAGTATTATTTTTCTTCGAAGCTGAATAATCTTTACTTGTAAGACACACAAAAGGTAAGCCAACTCTTTGATACAATCTCTGATCAGAGAAAGTCTTTGAGAACAAGCTGAAGGTAATTCATTTAAATGGGGTACCAGTCTGTTTTCTCAAATACTCAAGTTAAAATCTTCTCTATTCCTATACTGGCTAACCAATGAGATAATCTACATAAAAACATACCCCCACTGTGTCTTTCTACTGAATCAATACAACTCTCAGTCTATACAAAAGCACCACCAAGATGTATTAAGCACATACTACCTGTACTCTCACAAAGAGCTTCCCAGCTGATGTGAAGAGCTGTGCGTTAATCTCATAAATACGCTCCTAGTGTCCTCCATCTGTTTCAAGTTCTGCATTTTGACAGAAAACATGTATAATTCAAACTATTTATTCTTCTATATAAATTGAAATTTGCTGTACAAGAATACAATGGTTTGAATTGATGAATGAGAATTATGCAGATGATTTTTCCATAACAGAACACGTGCTTTTTCATTTAAGGTATTAAGAATACCACTTCACAATTCCAGATCTGAGAAGATATCCACCTAGAGCTTGAAAATAATACCTATACAAACTTTGTGGTTGTGTTACTAAATGTGCCTCAGTGCTCAAACAGGATTCAAAACATTGGAATTCAGAGAATCACAGAATGGCTTAAGTTGGAATGGACCTTAAAGATCCTCTAGTTCCAACTCACTTGCCACATACAGGGACACCTTTCACTAGACCAGGTTGCTCAGAGCTCTACCTAGCCTTGCTTTGAACACTTTCGGAAATGGGGCATACACAGCTTTTCTGGGCAACCTGTTCCTGTACCTCACCACCCTCTCACAATGGATAATTATAATTCTGTTACCTCCCCAGAAAATTTATACTTAAAGAAATTTGTAAATCTAGTCTAGTCTGTGTGCCTTTTGTGACGAATTTTCACTGACATAAAATGTAACTTTCTATCCTCTCATAGCTTGGCTTATTTTGTCATAATGGATGGAGTATGTCCCCTAGCTTTCAGGATTCTGTCTGCATAATATGTCCTGGGCATAATAGCAAGAAGTTTGGACTGGTTTATGAAATAATTTTACCCAAAAATCTAATCTCTCTCTCTCTCTCCACCTCTCTTGCTGCTGGTGGGGCGGGGGGGGACTTCTTCTTTGAATTTTATCTTATCTGGCTCTGTGGACTGAAGATCCCTACCATGCGTGTACCTACTTGAAGCCAGTGTTTGGTTCAGATGCCAAAGAAGGCAAGAAAGCATTTGGTGTATTCCTGCCAGAATTTAGCTCTCTCTGAAAGAAGTCTACCTTAAAACTGAATTGGTACAACAAAATTGCTCTGCAGAGCAAAACAACAGAGGAAAGAGAAAACCAGATTTTTTTTTTTTAGGGCAGAACAATGGATACAAATCAAAATACTAATGCAGATGTATCACTAGATAATCACTAGATGTATCACTAGATAATGATTTTTCTTCATCCACACAGGAGAAAAGAAAAAAGAATAACAACACTGACAACAGCAATTGTAAGCCACTTCTAAGCTCATAGTCCTGTGTGGTAGCATTAAAAATGGAATGCTACTTCTGAGCAACTATTCAGTCTGACATGATTAATCAGAATACCTTATCAAGAGAAAAAAATTATTTATTCAATATAATATGACTTTTTTTTTTGTTTGTCATATTTCATAGTACGGTCAGCATAACACATAGCTTAGAAACATATACCTCTCTCAGCTGTGACCATTGGTACTGCTGTCAAGAAACTACAAAAACATCCCAAGACAACTTCAAACAAAAATCTTATTTTGAGGCGAACACAAGTGGAACACACATAGTCCTGCAATACTTAATTGCAAACACAAAATATACTTTTGATAGGTTATCCTCATACTTTTTTTTTTTTCTTTTTGCTTCTGGCATTTAATGATGTACAAATATAGCAATGCAGCGCCAGATTTTGTTGCGAAATGAAGTAGATTACCACAGGCTTAATGTCATGTCCTGAATCAGATCAGGTCCTTGTCCCATAATCTCATACATTACACACAATGAGTCCTAATATCCCCTCCTAACCTAAATGTCTGATGTGGTCAAACCCTCACAAAGCACAGCAAGTCACTGAATAGAGTGTGAGGAGGGCCCCCTCTTCTGACTAAGGCCATCACAAGCCAAATGTTGTCACTACTCTTGGACTACTCAAAATTACTCTGCTCTTAACCTGTTAAAAATCACCCCATTGAGGAAAAAAAATGCTTTTGTTAATGAATATGAATGTTCTTTCTAAAATCATATCTATATGGTCAGGTTTTGTACTTTCCCATTCTAAATCTTTCTCAGATATATGTTTCTCTACTAATCTCAACAGGGCTGACAAGGTGATTTTTTGGGTGTGGTGTGGGGTATTTTGCTTTTCTGTTTTGGGGTTTTTTTGTGTGTGTTTGTTTTCTTTGTAAAATTAAAGTAGTGCAACTATAGCAGGATATGACATTGTGAAGATATCCTAAAAATAAAGAATGAATATGATTTAGTCAGAGTGCAATCAAACAACTTAGGTGACAGCAATTATAAGGATAAAATAAATTTGTAAAAGTGTCAGCTAGATTCAGGAAAAAAAAATGGTACATTAGCCAGAATTTTTAAATACCCTTAGTACTGCTTGCACAGTTAATACTTTCAACATTTCAATACTGTCACCTTAAGTAGAGCAGATGCATTGCTAAGCTCTGCCATTCTAAACAGAATTGCCCTTGTATAAAAGCAGAATTCACTGATGAGAGAGATCGTTAGTGTTAGAAAAATATTTTCTTTCCATTGTTATGAATTGCAAAGGACTTTAATTTTATTTTTATTTTAAATTATTACTGTTTTTAATAGTGGAGATACTATTGCCATAAACCTGCTTTAGGAAATGGCCAAGAAACCAAATTAAAATCACAGCAAAGATAAAATATTAGCTTATATGAACATCAACTGGAAACTTATATGAACATCAACTCCTTTTAAGAAATTTAACACAGATGGCAAAGAAAATATGTTTAAGGATTTTATTGAAGTAATGATGAGTTCAGTCATATGACAGAATGAAGTAAGATCTTGCTTGAAATAGGATTTTTTTTTCCCCAGTGTTCATAACTGAAAGAATATACTTGGGCTATATGGGAAAATAATTAAGAATGGCTACTTTCTGTCCAGCACTTTAAACTGCTAATTTTTTTGACAGCCAGAGCTGAATTACTAGTGTACACTGAGACATGAGCTATATGGGAAGGGAAATGTAACTGACAAATAAAGGACTAAAATGAAAGCGTGTATGGGGAAAATCTCTGTCAGGGAAAAAAAAAAAATTGAATGAAGGAAGACCAAATGGCAATATGTTGTTATAGTGATCGAATGTGCAATTTGCAGATTGATTTCCCTGTTCTCTTTGCATGGTAGATGTAAAGATTATGCTGAAATCTAGGAAAATTTGATTGTACATGTGCCAGAATGAATTGAGAACTTGAGTAAAATGCCTACCCCTCTTCTAAGGAATTCATAATGAGAAAATAGCTCTGCAAGGCATTTATTTGTAAACACATCCAACAAATTTTGCAGTGATGCATTTTAAGAGTGCAGGCATGCAAGATGAGTCTCTCTCACTAATTTAGATCATTCTTGCAACAGGACCGAATTTGTGCAGCTTTAGCCTTCTATGATAAGCATGAATGCCAAACATCATATATTTCTGTGCTCTCAGTGCTGTTTGGTTGGGGCTTTTAAATTACTTGTTTTCCCTATTTCTGCTTGTGTTTGGCAAGTCTTTGGCTGTTCTCACAGCAGAAGGTAGAAATACTGAAACCCTTCTCTATCCCTCAATAAATATTTCTCAAATGCCACACACAGTCTACTTGACTGATAGATGTACCACTTCTGGAGCAAAACTTGCCACTCCTATTCTTCAGTCATCTCTGTTTATTTTGGAGAAGTTGGCTTTCTCCCTTCAGATACTTGTCAGCATTTCCAGAAGATGTTTTAACTGGCACTCCATCAGCAGACATATCTAAGGCAGGAAGGCTGACTAGATGTGAAAGATGTGACTCCCAACCCCAGCAAGACTCAAAGCACTGGAAATTGAAACAAACCCCTTAAGAGCATATGTTACCCTACTTACAATGAAGTTTTTGTGACATTGTTTTAATTGCAACCATATGACATTTGCTTGTAAGCTGGAGGCACTGAATATGAGTGAAAAGTCTCATGTGAAGTACTAAGATTTGAATTTTCAAAGGTGATTTCTAAACAGATGAGTAGCTTCCTTTACAGCATAAACAAAACACCAAAAGTTTTTCTTTCCAACAGTGCAGTACTTACACAAATAATTTCTGGCAAAAACTTATAAATACTGGCTAGCAACCAGGTTTTTAAAAATATACTGTTAACAGAGTCTCTGTTTTGTGAATGGCTTGGATTGGTAGGAGCAGTGTTAATCATTTGGACAGAAGGAGGCAATGTGATGGATTATTTTTAGTAAGTGCAAAGCATATGACTCTACTGTTAGCCTTAGCTGCACATTTTGAAGTAGAATTCCCCTAGATACAAGTGAAGTTAGTTCATGTTTCCTCCAGAAGAAAAGAAAATTTATTAATGTCTAGATCCTCAAACCTTCTTTCTTGCTTTCCTTTTCTTGAAAACATACAACACAAGCACATATTCAAGCACTTTAGCACATATTCAAGCATGTGCTTTAGGAGCCATTAACCTCTGTCAATGAAACTTAAACACAAGCTTAAAAATGTGATCATGTAATTAAAGCTCTATATTGAATAAAGATTCTTCCTTGTAAGAGAGCCTATGCCACGTACCTTCAAGTGGTTAAATTGAGAGAATTCTAGAAATGAGAGTGTAGCATTGAAATGGTATTGGAACATTAATACTTAAAAAGCAGAATAGAAAGAAAACAGAAGCTACTTTGGCAGAATTTATTGCATATTCAGATGTGCAATTTTTGCCTTAAACAACCATATTTCTGAAATAGTTATGATTAGGAAGAGGCTTCCCCTATTTTTGTGTGCAAGGTTTTGTTTTATTTTTGTGTGCAAGTGTTTTCTTTTTCCTATGTCCATGTGATTTGATTCATCAGTTAGCCCAGGCTGAAATAAAATTATTCTTCCACTTCTGTAGTCTTGTTGAAGACCCTGCCTACACTGTGGTTTCCTAAAGGCTCTCAGGAAAGAACAAAGCTGACAAATCTATTGTCTATATCCTTGAAAAAATACACTGAAGTTTTTGCAGCTTCCCATTTCTCAACCAAAAAGGTTTCCAGCTGGAAACAGCACAAGGGTCATGAAGATTATATGAAGAATGTCCAGTGGCTTTCAAAACAGCAAAGTTAAGCTTTAGCAAGACATGACTAGCCAGTCATGATCATTTTTGTCATAATGGAGTTTTGTATGAGATCTTCAGATAGCTAATGGATTTATCATCTGACAAGCAAAAAGGAATGAATTGTCAAAACACAAATTATTTGCCCAATGTGGCACTGGGAATCTATGTGAAGAAGGAAAATGAATATAGACTAATATAATCTCAGGTTAACTGCAAAGACTGAATTATTTTTCTTAGGGAAAAAAATGGATTCATAGAAATAAGAAAGAGATAAAAATAATCTTTTTAAAATAAAAATAGACATTTTGTTTTTTACAATATAATTAAATTAAATTAAATCAGTAAGACTGTATACAAATGCAAATACTAGAAACCAAAAGTAAAGACAAAGAAAATACTCAATAAAAGCATGCAAAGAACAGGAGGCATTAATTGTAATGGTAAAAGTAAAAAAAAGGAAATTTAAATAACCTTGATTAAAAGTTAGATTTTACAAAGGAATGGCTTTACTGAGTGAACTGAACAATTCAGAAGATAAATTATGTGCACAGTTTCTAGAAACCACTTTTGAAATATTTGGAAGAAGATTAGGCTGAGTGTCAGAAAACATATTTACAACCCCAAATTAAAACTAAAAACAAATGTAGAAAATTAGTGTTTGGAAAGCATATTGTATAAGGCATTAAACTGCCAGACTTGAACTTTCTGGTCACAAGCTGCTCTATGCAGATTAATATGAGAGGGTCTAACTAATAGCACAGTACAGTAATTCAGAATTTTAGACATCAATGGGATTCATCTCACCTACACTTATGTGTGTAACAGTGACACCAGGGAGTGGATAATCACTGCAGAGCAACTGTTACCTTCAAATGGCTGTTCCTTTCCAAAATTATTTTCAAAGACAGGCAGTTAAATTAGAACTAGGGCTCAACAAGGAACATTGTGCAGTTTTGTAGGAAGGCAGGTTAAAACATCCCAGCAAACCCTGTGCTGTCCAGAAATGCTTTTAAATATCAAAATGGCTTTGAAATCTAACTTACTTGCAATCATGAATATTGTTACTGAATAAATTTATATCATTCGCCCATCCAGAATATGGTGATTGTTCTCATAACACCAACGCTTCAGTCAAGAGACACATGCAAGAGCAAGCATGGTCATAGCATACTTGATACCTCAGTCACTCCCTGGAGATATTTTCTTCCCTTAAAAACAGCGTGCTAGCAGTTAATAAACTTCCAGTGAGGCACCTGACAAGGTATCAAGTAATAGGATGAATCTAAGCCTAATTATATAGACAATCCTATCTGTAGACAACCTCTAATCCACTAAGAAGCTTTCCTGGAAATAGGCTAACCACAAACTTAATTTTTCCTTCTCTAAAAATATTAGTTCTTCAGCACCTCATTCCCTGATTAAATGAGGATGTACTTTCCCAGTACTGTCTTGCAAGAATTGCCATTTCAAAACTTAACTTCTATATATGTGTTTTGCAATTAATTTGCTCCATACAGTTTTCCATTAGGATCTCTAAAAGATTTATGGTGTCCTTCAAAATTGATTGGTTCAATCTTATAGCTAATTTTTTTTTGTCACCTCAGGTTTTAACTGAAAATCAAGTTAAACCTGAAATAAAGAGAAAATAAGAAACAGAACTTTACTGAATTAGGGAAGAACACTGAACTAGATAATCTGGTTCACATTCATTTGCTAGGATTCTGTGGATGAATTATGAGCAAAGGCTTCAGATTAGACATTTTCCTTTTTTAACAGAAGAATTTTGTTGAAGCAAAAACAGGGTAAGAAAACCAGCTAAACCAGAAGAGTTAATCTGAAGTATTTAATGAAAAATAGATATTCCCAACTTCAAATATAGAAAATCATTATTATGAAATATGTGAGATGAACATCAAAGTTTAAAGAAAGTATTGTTATATTTCCAGTTTGCTCAAAGGCATAATTTGGAACAAGCACAGTTTATAGTCAGCATTCCAAATATTTTCCTCACAGTGAAAGAATCATCAACATCTATTTGTTGTCTTCCACAGGAAACAAAATTTTCATGATGAAAAGCAAGTTTTTCAGGGTTTTTTAAATTCTTTCTGCATACAATAGAAACATGGCTAAGAACATCCCATAGATTAAAGTAGTCTGAATTAGTTTGGTTTTAATTCAGTTAATTGCTAGCTTTCAGCCTAGTAAGCTGTTTAAATAACAAGTTCTTAGATACCAAACAAGGTAATCTGTCTCTGCAACATATGATTGGCAAATTCTGGTCAGTAAAAGACCAAAATACACTATCTGCTAAGCTTCTGGTAGAAAGTAGGCTGGTATCATGACTACTGACACCCATGCTCTCAAACACAAATTAAGTAAAAGCCCAAACTGAGAAGGTCAGAGACAAACTGAACCATGGAATGGAGAAGAAACCCATTTTAAATTAGTAATATCCAGCAAGAGTAACAAAGAGAGAGAATCAAAACCTTTTGTCTATCACCAAATACTTTCACTTCTAAATATTCCTAACGCAGTACCAAACATTCAGTCATTTCACTGCATTCCAAAGTTAGCACTGATATTAATCCACCTCAAATACCATAATGAATGAATCATCACATATATTCCCAATTGTACTGCTTTCTAATCTGCATCTCCTAATTATTTTCACCCTTTTGCTCTTTTTCCCATTTTTTTGTCACAAAATCTCCTCTGGCAATGAACAGTATTTTACATAGAACACTAAAAATATGTGACCTAATGAAGAAGCTGTTCTCCAGTAGTTAATTTGCTCTAGCACTGAAATTTCACTTGAAGGTAAAGATCTTTTGCCTGATGCTTAAAACACAGTTCAAAAAGCATGCAAAGGAGCTTCCATTTTCTCCTGCTGGAGAATGTAACAAGATGCACAAAGCATTTAGTACATATCGACATTTAGCTAGAAATAATGCATACCTTTGGTAGTCCAGCAGATATTTTTTACAAAATTTGAATGCACTGATTTCCACTGCTTAGGGTCTTAGATATTTGTAAAATTACTTCTCAAAACTTGCTTATTCACAATAACTTAAAATTCAATAGTCTAGAAAGTAATATTAAAACCCGTAGGAAACTCATCAGAATGTTCTACAGAACTTTGCAAAGAAAAAAAGATGTAAATAAAACAAAACAAAAGCCTATCTGCAACATATTACTGGCAAGCTCAAACAATATTCAACTATCTGCAACAATAGATAAATTGTAACATACAGTGTTATATAAGATCAGTGAGAGTATAGCTCTGGATTTAGTAGCAGATATTTTCAAGAATTCTCCACTGAATTGTTCTCCTAACTTCTTTCTAAATCAGTTGCTGCTGCTGGCTGTTCTGAGTATATTTTTATATTTTCCTTTACTCTGTCACGAATGAGCATTTTCAGTGAAGTCTTAGGCATAGAAAGCAGCATCCGTCATCTGTTGTTTGCTTTGGCATGCTGATCCTTCCTCCACCATGTCCTCATTCATCACAACCAGTTGTTTTATCTGGTCTTAGGTTAGGCATTATTTTTGGACAGAAATCATGTGTGTATAAATGCTCATTTTAATACCACCTCTGAGTACCTCTATTTCCAATTATGTCTTTTGAATGTTCATGGAAGTAGTATTTTAAAATGCCGCACATGAGCACACGTATTCCTCACTGCCTAGTATGTATTTAAATGTTATTCAGCTGAAAAAAAAACCAAACAAAAAACAAACAAACAAACAAACAAAAAACAAAAAACAAAAAACAAAAAAAAAAACAAACAAACAAAAAAAAAAACAAAAAAAAAACAAAACAAAAAAAAAACAAAACAAAAAAAAAACAACAACAACAACAACAACAAAAAAAAAACCCACGCATATCATATGGGAAGAAAAGAAAAACAAAAATCTATCAGAGTATACATACTTGAGGCTGCAAATATCTTAAATAATCAGTAGCCACAGCAAGGCTTCTGAAGGGCTTTAGGCTAAGTGTGGAAATGTATGTGAACATGTTCACTTTTATGTCACTCTCTTATAAATGACAACAGGTACAGTGTAATCAATATGCCAATATTTATCATGGACCATACACACTTAAACAGCAGCTAACAGAACCAATCACTTGGTGAAAAAATATTAGATCCTTCAGAGGTCTGAGAAGTAGGGGCTACTTGGTACTAACAATGACATAAAATGAGATGACACAGAAAATCCTAAATAAATCACATTTCAGAACAAGATTTAAAAACCAGTGTATGAAAACTGTACTAAGAGTTCTTCTAAGGCCAATGCATGGAATTAGGAGATTATTAGGGATCTATTAATAAGTCTTTCTAATGAACTGGCTATTTCTGTCAAAACCTAGGGGTAAAAAAAGTCTGGAAAATAGTCTGCATTAATCTAATATTGCATTCCTCAAGTTTCACATATTACTAATTTATAGCAAACTTATAGCAAAAAAATACAGTAATTGGTAGCAAAAGAATCTTACAGTTTTTCAGGAAAATTAAATTGCATGAAACTCCCTCTTCAGTCACTTGCAAGTGCTTCAGAAGTTGTTTCAAAGCAATATTAATAGTTCTATAAGTAATTGCTGCTGGAGGGAGACTGAAAATGGACCTTCCTGGGAACAAAACTGTAAATGATATTACATTCTTTCTCTCTCTATAAGCAAAAGTGGTCAGATATTAAAAATATGTTTCTCAAGAAAGCTGAATTACACAGAAATAGAAATACTCATTCAAAATATGTTTCTGGGCTACATTTTTAACTCCTCTTTATAGGAATGATTATGAAAATCCCTTTGCTGGAAAGCCTGAAGGAGAAAATAGAGTGCAAAACTATGTGTTTAAATGAAAATGGATTTAAACATGAAATATTGCAATTGTTGTAATTCAACACTTTCACAGCATAATATTTTATAAAGGTTTTTCAGATACTCTAGTGAAAGAATAACTTGTCTCTGATTCATATAACATCTAGTAGCTCATAGAGTTCAGATGCAAGTATACTGTGCTCCTTTTCTCTCTTATTTCTGCCAAGAAGCAATATAATTACACCCAGCTTTAAGATCTGTGCCACCTCTGTCTTTCCTTCATGTAATAACTTTGCTAAAACTCAAGTATCCATGTCCTGCTGCAATTAATCTAAATACATTCAAATAAATAAGTAAGCAAAGGAAAAAATAACTTGCACATTAAAAATGAGCTACATTCCCTGGCATTTACCCACTTTATAGTGTGATATTAAAACATAAACCCATGCTGTGTATTATGCTTTACTGCCATGATTTATCACATGGTTCTACAGCCATCATATACATCATCAACATTTCACTTGTGCTGGTTTCCTACCCTCCATTAAGGATTTAAATTTACACAGTGATCACTGGCTCACATCCTTTTCTTGTGAAACACCTTGGTAGTAACAAAATGGTCCACAAAACTCAAGATGGAACATACAGTGGTGAGGGAAATGGTAGCCAAAGACTTCCAAAAGAATAAGCAAAGCATATTACAAACATACATAGAGGAATAAAATGTCTTCACTGCAATGTTTTTGATACAGGAAAGAGTGAAGAACAAGCCTCCAAGGTTAAGACTTACACATCCTGGGAATGTTCTCTGGCACTGAGATCAGCAGCATGTAAAGCTTGTGCTACTGCTATTAACACTTTTACTCTCTAAAACAATTAGGTCAGAATGAGGCATATCTGAATTGTCTACCAGGGATGGTCTCTGGTCTTTTCTGGATGCTGGACTGTGCCAATGAGCTGCTTGGAAGAGTCTTATTTGGTCTGGGCCAAAACCACATGAGGGACAAATCTAACAATTTAACAATGTAAACAATTTGGTTCTAGTGGCTGGAAACATTCCTTGGAGCTGTTTTAGTCAGGATAAACATATCCTATGTTGTCACTAGAGATTTGCTATTGATAGTCAAGTTATGTGGAAGGTATTTCAATGACGTGTTTATGAGTGACAGTATAAAGCCTTAATATAAAAGACAGAAGCATTGAGCAGATTTCATTTCCTATGGAGCAATAGCTCTTTAGGGAATTCAATCAGGAAAAGATACTTGAAGCCTCTAATACAAAAATACAAAAAAATAGACCTTTCAAGGTTTGTTAAATTACACAGTGGGAAAAAAAAAAGCATCTTTTAGATAGCATATTAACATATTTTTATATTGATTGTATAATTGAAATAATCAACTTTAATTTAGAAATATGCCTTTAAATCAACAGTTTTTGAATTCAAGATATCCTAAGCTCTTTTTAGAAACAACAACAACAACCACCCCCCTCTAATTTCAGAGGCAATCACTTTAAGGTATAAAGTGGCATATTGACAGCAATATTACCAAACATAGCAAATATACTAACATCTCTGTGTTTACAGGCTAGTTTGTAGGCTTGTCAGACATGTCCAAAGTAAAATATACTAAGTACAAATTTTATCAAATTATTAAAAAAGAAAACCTCATAGACTTCGATTTATGAGAAAATTTGTGTGCAAAATACAAAACCTTATGAAGGTTTCAACCAACTGTGAAACCTTCTTTTATTTATAAGGAAACATTCAAGTTGATGAAAAAATCAGGAATGCAAATCTAATAAAAATAACACACTCAACATTGTAAAATTCCGTCACAAGGCCCTATATAAATAATAAAGCCACAAAGCTAAAAAAGAAGAAAGGTAGCTTAATTACTTGTGGAATGGCATTATAAGCAGAATATCTATTAAAAAATAAAAAAATATAATGCCTTCTTTTGTCCCTATCTTCAGGACAAAAAATAATAATTTGTCCTATTATTTGGACAAATAGGTTCTAATCTGGAACTTCCTATTCCTCTCATTCACTTTCCCCAAAACAAAACAAAAAAAAACTCCCAAACAATCTAAATCCACTTCCATATAAATATTTAATTCCTTTCCTTGAAAAATAAAAGCTTAATGTATTTTAAAAACAATTTTAAAAAATTAAAAAGAAAAAAAATTGCAAGTAAATTTTCTTTCTGTTTACAGAATAAAGAATAGAAACAAGTCCTTGGCCAAGTTGTGCTCCTGTAACTGTGCTATAGGACATGCAGAAATTCTGTTTTGACCTCTTTTAACTTCCAGAAAATAAATGGGACAGCACATGTTCAATCAAAGTGATTATATTACCTGAGGCTTTCCCCTCAAATCTGCAGCTGCTAGCTGGAAAGCAGTGAAATGAGGTCATGAGGATGAACACAACGAGTTCCAGAGCTAAAGAGGCCCTCCTGGATGTTCCCCCAACTGACAACATGCTTGATCTGGCAAATATCCCTTTTTGATCAGATATTTTAATTCTATCAGAAAAATTTGTTTTGCCTGTAGTAACCAGAACTACTCTGGACATTTAAGTCATGGTAGGAATCAGGTCCTGGGCACACTGCAGCTGCTGCCTGAAAGAATGGAGAAGGCAAAGAGTTTAAATTGTGAGAGGATCTCAGGAGGTCTCTGGTCCCCTGTGTACTCAAAGTAGCATCACCCTTAAGATTAGCAAAGATTGTTCAGGGCTTTTTCCAGGAAGGAGAGCCTCTAGGGATGGAGACTTCAGAGACCTCCAGGGAATCTATTCCTCTGCTTGACTATCTTAAGAATGAAAAACCTTCTCCTATCTATACATAATCACTGCCAAATATGCAGAGATAATCTTATATCATTTGCTTAGTAAAATAATCTTACTGCTATGCATGCAGACAAAGCATGTATCATATGAACTGCACAAGTGATGTGACATCACTTGTAACTGGACTCTCATGTGCTCGTCTCTTGACATCTTAGGTGTAAAAAATAATCTTTTGTCAAAAATTAAAAGTATTTGAAAATCCATAAACATGCTTCACGCAGTGATCAAAGATACCATTATCTGCAACTCTTAGTGTTGTTACCTTCAGGAGATACCATTGTGACTATACAAAAATGGGAAAAGAAATTAAAATTTGCTTCTACATACCTGGTCAACCCTTAATATAACACAGCAATCATGACCACATGTGATCTATCATGTTCTCTTTAGGATTATGTAGTGAAAATAGCAAACCACTTATTCTCATCTACAAAATTAGTTTAAGAGAAAAGAAATTTCATTTTGCCAGATGTGAACACACTGATATTGAAGGAGAGTCCCAGTTTTCTTTGTAACTTACACTTAAAAGAAAGTTTGCAATTTTTCTAGCTATTAAAAGTTACTCTTGTAAAGAGAGGTTGACTGTTCAGTTGTAATTTTTAAGTTCTTTATAGATGACAAAAAGACCTTGTCAGCAACAAAGTACTACTTCCAAGTATTTGAGCATGTACTAAAACTATTTCTGATACAGCTTCTAAATTAGAGAAATTTGATCATCTACATGCTTAGGTTTCCAGCATCAATGAAAGATTGATTACCTGACAACAAAGAAGTCATGACAACTAATTTGCTCGTAAACATAACTTTTATCTAAGAACATCCTAGGGTAAAGCAGAAGAAAAATGAAAACTAATTGTAAAGAAACAATCATTTGCAATTAACTGTTTCTAAGTCTTATTTTGAGAATAAAATTTGAATTCTGATACTTTCTTTTTTGGGGCAGGGGAAGAAAAATAAATACATTTTCAAAATTGTATAGATTCTGCAGAAATGGAAATGTTTGGGGAAAAAAAAGAATATTATCTAAATATTTGAGGAATGTCATGTAGTTAACACTGGGTTATGTGTTTGCATGCTTCAGAAATCTTGCTAAGAAATAGTATAAATCATCTCATATTTTATCTTAAAATCCCATATTTTTGAACTTTTTTAAAACTTGCTTTCTTTCATCCATTTTTACATCAAATGAAAAAATATCTATTGTGTAAACAGACTGGGCATATTGTAGAAGCCCATTAAATATGGGCTTCTGCTAAGGCAGAGATTAAAACTAATTTCAATTATATGCATAAAGAGTTATGAACTGAAATTTGGAAAGAAAAGATGTATTGAAATATATTGAAACTGATAATATCCACCAGTTAATATTAAGTCAAAGCTAAAATAATTGAGAGCACTGAGGATTATGAGGGCTGTGTGTATTTATACACAAGAGAAAAAATACATTCACTGGTAAGGGAAATGTTAATTTTCTTCCTTTATCCTTTAAAATAAAACATTTTTATACAGTTAATATTGTTGTTGTTGAATAATGGTTTTCAAGTAAAAGGGAGAAAGTAGTATGGTTGAGGACTATTTTAGTTTTCATAACATTATGTATATAGATATTACTTTCTTATAGGTGTAATTAAGGAACATTTGCAAAGGTTCTCTGAGCACTCTTGCCATTCAAATATCTAGTAGATCATCAAAAACTTAAAATACCTTTTCTTAAGTAGCCAGCAACTTTATTAGAACTTTATTATATGTAACTATTACGCTAAGCAGGGCAGGGGCAGCAACTTAACTGAAGAAGGATGCAACATTTTGTTCCCCACTCATACCCATCTCCCCAGCTACAGAGGTAGCACATGTTTCTACTAGAGAACTCTATTTCATTTGAAATTCTAATGTCAGACTTCCTACAATTCCAGCAGTGTTGTTCAGGATCTCAGTATGCCAATTGCAGAAAATTATAGAGAAGATAAAATGCAATGTAAAGTCATGAAACATACTTTTTTGTCTTTTAATCTGAGGTAAAGCATGAAAAGAGGCCCATATTTCCCCAATTTATTAATTTGCTGGCTGAATCTAGCCTTGTAACCCAGAGATAGCACAGTGTCCTGTTATAAAAAACATACTGAAACAAATAAATCAACTGGGAAAATTCTGTAATCTGCATTATAACATTTCCTTCATGGGCCTCAGTATATGATTTTATGTACTTTCCTATCTGTCATGCCCACACAGAAGCTTTCAGGAAGGCTGGGAAGGCCATTTCTGTGCTAGTCTGCTACTAGAGGAAACTAGAAACAAACTACCAGCGACAAATGAACAGTAACGTTCACTTACAGGAACCAAAAATTTAATGCAAGGTCAGCTGTTAAAAAAATTATTTCTTCTAAGTAGAAATGTATTTCCTTTTCTTTGTAGGAATAAATGACTGAATGAGAAAATAATGTGAAATATGACAAAAAATTGAAGCACATTTATCAGCCAAATCTTACCTACAGAAGGTAACACACATTGTGTGTGTCAGTTAAAATTCAACTCTTCATTTCCAATCCACAGGGATTTGATTTTATTTTCTTACACTGTGTTGAATATTTTAGAATTGGAAATCATCCATTTATAGGGACAATGTTCCTAAAATTGCTAAGGATTATTCACTAATTTCAAATCGACAAACACATCCTCACCCAACTGCAGTCTGGAAATTTTACTCTATTTTAAGGAACAAGTACATTGTGTTATGCCACCCTACCTTTCATATTTAAAAGGAAATTGAGAACTTGCAATATATTTGAATTACTGAACAAGTAATCAAAATCCCTGGTGGTATCTGACTGCCCAGCAGGATCTCTTAATAAAGAGAAAAACAACAACAACAATTTTTAAAAATAACCACGCTAATTTAATTCTCTTCAATGTGGTTATAAAGTTGTCATAGGCTAACAGAATTACCATGAGTTTACCATGTTTTCAGGAGTATTTCAAATTCACATGCATAGGGACTAGAAAAGAGAGCCCAGAACTACAGACGGTAAAGTAGTAAGATTAAATTTGATACTGTCAGATATAAAAAACAAATCTATCAAAAACCGAATGCACATGCATTTTGAATAGAAGCAAATGCTTTATGGTTTATAAGGCAACTGGAATGGAATTCATTATAACAAGACTAAATATCCACATCTGAAGCAATCACCACAGGCACCTTTTGTAATGAATGAAAAACAAGTTTATCTAGCATAAGATTCATTTCTACATAAAGAAGTGAGCCAAAATAGAAGAATGAGTTATACCTTAAAATGGACAACTTTCTCTTAAAGGTTAACCATCTCCAATGCAGATGTGCATACTGTAAATGTCTAAAGGTCAACAAGATAAAAGCCAGTCAGAATGACTTCTTAAAGCAACTATAAAAATCCACTAAATTGAAAAGATTTGGTGAGATTACTCCTCAGTATATATACTGGTGCTTTAAAAAATTAGTCTGGGAGCCCTTACTGCTTTCACTTCTCCTTGAGAATGAATTTGTGCTACACAAACCTTTGACTAACTGTCTTATGTGCCAGTGTTTTAAAACTGCTGAAGTTCCAAACTACCATCTAGCTTCCACTTTAAAACTGCAGTAAATTAAACAACAGTTCTTAAATTGTCTCTAAGTGGTTATAATTAAGTCTTCACTCCTAATGATGTCGTCCATTCCAAGGACAAATTCAATATGGTAAGAGGTGTAGGAAAGGAGAATTATAACAAAATCCTATGGCTTGGCATACAGCCATATGTAAAGGGCATACATTACCACTTCCATGGTTTCTGCAGGAGATGCTGGAAAAGAATCAGGCTGGACAGGATACAGATGACAAGTATACATAGTAAGCAATACACAGTAAAAGATACAATGACCTTGTCTTATTTTTCCATACCACTTGAACGATTTTTTATCTTGTAAAAAAATTGTTTACTTTGTCAGAGGAAGCTTAACTAAATTCTCTTTCATATGCTTCTTTCTCAAGGTATAGCCATGCCAATAGACCAAAGATAGTCAGTATTAGGCTGCAAGATCAAATCCAGTTATTAACACATTTCCTTCCCTAAGATTCTTCTACTTTCTTTGGAAGCTTTTATCCTTAAACCTTGTTTGATGATTTGCCATAGAGGAACCTGCAAAGATTCCTCTTTTTTAACATGCTCAGGCTAACAACAAATTATAGCAATGGATAGGAGAGTGAATTTTAACAGTGTGTGTAAATAGAATATATTATTCTGAGGCAATGTTGACCCAAACCAGAGACTCCTAAAGAGGAAATTACCAATGACAAGCTTTGCATGAAATTGTTATCACTTAGATTAAGCAGTAATCAGATAATAGCAAGGGACTTATGAGAAACAAATAATTTTGACTTGAAGAATAACGAGGCATGACATTTTGCGACGCGGGAGAGAAGTAACAGAGCAGCACTCCAATCCCAGTGTGACACTGCCTCAAATCATCTCAACACTGTCCTGACCTTCTTCTGGGTCTAATGGGGTCTCTGCCTCATTTGACAGCATAGGCATTGGTGCTCCAGCTGAGGCATGGCATGACAAGGCGGCCACATGCTAGGGACCTCACCTTGAATCACTGTGTGAGCCCAGTGCACCTTTCACACCCGCTGTGGGTTGTGGGGAGAAGCACAGGTGCAGGTCACACACAAAGACAGCACACTTGCAACCCCAGGAGACAGGAGTTTGCATGTACATGTAAGCACATAGTTGTGTGTGTGCAGTTAGAGCCTCCTGGACTTATTGGAGGGCACTTAGAGATGTGTAGGGGTACAGTCACACTTTGTATGTGTACAGTATTGTGCTTTACCTGTTGTATTGCTGGTATTGATGCCAAATGTATAGGTTATCCAACTGGCCTATTAATTACACAGAATTCAAAAATCAATAAACCACTTTGATTTGATTTAAGTGAGCAAAGTAATTATTTCTTGCCACATTTGTTGCACTAACAATTTAGAATAATTACACCTATGTTAAAAATATCAAAATATTTCCAACCTATCACCTACTTAACTTATGCCTAATAAGGTCATACGAGACTAAGGATTTGTAAACTAGATAGTATCTTACATCACCTACATGCAGCTTGCTGAAGGTTTTATTTAGAAACTGATTCAAAAATCTTCCAAGAATCTGAGAGAACTTCTATTGGGCAGCAGTACCAAGCAAGCAATTTATTTTTCACAGTAAAGAAGTATGAAAATGTTTTTGTTTATATGTTTACTTGTATACCTTAAGGTAAATAATTTTTCTCCCTGAAAGGCTGGCAAAATCAGGAACACACAATAACAAAAGTCATTGCTGTGGAAGTCAAGTCAATGGTCTAACAATGAGATACCTCAGATTCACTTTGAGTTGAATAACTGATGGCTTTTGAGATAACACAATCATTTTTTTCCCCATATGATCCTTGTACTTACATTTCTGCAAAACCTAACAATTGCAATGGTGCTGGTGATTTTTGTGATGGCCTCTCATCTAAGTTAACCTCTCCTTGATGTTATGGAGAAATTATGATTTTAAGGATAAAAAGAGGTATTAAATATAAAAGTAATAGAATATGTTAGTGCTCTAAATTTAAAAAAAAATTAAGAAAAGTAATTCTATTTTCACCAAAAGAAGTGTGTGCAAAAAGACTGCCTTTTTCTTTCATCAGACACAAAGCCAAAATTCTCCTTCCTGAATGTCTTCCTTAATATTAAAAAAAAAAAAAAGTTACTTTATAGATACTTTTATGACATAATGAGCTGGTTAACTGATACTATGCATGTTTAAATATTTTAAAATTTCAAATTTTTCTTTTAAAACTGTTGTTAATTTTCTAATTTTTTCCCATACAGAAGATTCTGTTGAAATCAGTCGTATGTTGATAAAAATGGTTTAACTGTCAGATTGTGAATTTGGCTTCTTTCCTTTTGCATGCAGAAGGTGGAGAAATATAATGTTATCTAAAATTATTATTTCTCTTTTTCTCATATATAGGCATTTGCCAGTGCTTAGATGCTATGGGGAACAGCAATGTAATTTTGGAGAATGTTTGTCATACACCTCTGCCAGGTTATCCCATAACAGATATGTGGCCAGAAATGTTATTCTAAATGTAGGAGTCAGTGTTCAGATTTGGCCACCACATACTTCAGGCAAAACAATCCCTCCATGCAGTACATGGAGCAGTAATTGATCCTTTCTATGAATTCTGCCTTGCAATGCTTCACAGTTTTTTAATTCCTAGATCTAGTGTCTGTTCTGCAGGCGAAAGTAAGTCCTGTTAAGGTAGAAGATGAATGAGTAGATATACAGCTGCAAGTTTGAGGGTTGCTATATGAATGCACTGTTGGTATTTATTTTAGCTAGCCTTAAAAGTATATAGAAACTTTTTTATATATATATAATGTTGTTAATTTTAATGAGGCAAGTGATTAGAAAGATTAGGCAAATACTTTTGGAGAGGGTAAGTAGAGTCACTGCAGTGTAATCAGAAAAAGTCTATCTAAAACCAGAGAAGCTGCTATGTTATTTCAGTCCCTTTTCTTCTACTAGCTATTTTCAAGCCTTTATTTGACTTTCTAACACTAATTGGAGTATTGACTGACCATATAACTGCTTGCCCCCATTGTTCTACTCTCACAAATTAACTAGTGAGTGCCTCCAGTTATCTAAATAAGGTGCTGATTGATCGTGTGGAAATAATTAATCAAGCCAGACCTGATATGATCTCCAGCCATGTCAGAACTTTCTTTTCTCATTATGCTTACCTAGTGCAGAATTTAAATTTACAGCCTGTGGCAAAAGGTAATGTTTTTTGAGAGGTTTCTACAAGTCAAATTACAAGGAGGAAGTCAGATTTCATTGTAATAAGACTTTAAATGAGTCCAATTACATTTCAGTTCAAACACTCTTGTTTCAAATATTGTTCTGCCTGTCTGGCAGCACTTAATAGAAGGCAACATAGAGTTTAGTGCACTGGGGAATAATGTGCCAACTTTCCTACTTGAATCAGTGGAAGCAGGCGTCCTTAGTGGACAGGCACTTAAATGCATGTAATGCAGAAACTGAAATGCTGTTACAACTGTATTTCTCCTTAACGACAAGTACACATAGTAAGCAATACAATGGCTTTTGATGCAGCAACTCATTTATCATGAACAAGCTTACTGTCCTTCACCCTTCACCCTCCCCAGGTACAAAGGCTTAAAAAAAGAAAAAGATCTTTTTAACTGAAAAAGCAGGAGCAGCATACAGTGTAACTTTCTTCAGCAAAGTACGTTACACTCTCAGTGAGCATATAATGTCCCCAGACATCTGCTCAGCATCTTAACAAGAAAAGCACAGCAGAAGTGATCTTCTAAATCATCAAATCCAGACTACTACACTGACAAACGGGCACTACTTGCTAGTCTTTTTTGACACACAGTCTCAGTGCTGGCTGGTGCTTCGGCACAGATGTTTTTACAGAGAACTGGAGTTACCTAGCTTCTCCTCTCGACACACTAGCAATGAGACAAGAGGAGAAAGCTTTTAACAAAGCTGTCATAATCTTATGACAACACAAGGAGTCTGAGTGCTAACCCAGATACTCCTGCAGGGTAGAAGTGTGCCTGTATTCTCCAGCAGTTATAACAGAAGTCTAAAGGCACAGGATCTCAACCTAGACTAACATTAGATATTTGCCCAAACAGTGCAGAATTTCTGTTACACTCAGAAACACACCACAGCTGATGAAAGCATAACAAAAATCCAACATTGGATTCATAACTAAGAATACTTCCTAAATCTGCATACTTCAGCAAGTGTGAAAAATTCCCTTGGATAAGCTTGGTTGTGAATCCAGGCCCGAGAGCATTTTCTGTTTCAGAGGTGGCAGAAACAAAGGCTGTTTTAAGCACATATGAATCAGCTTTAAGCTGATTTTTGCATTGTTAAAATAGCACAATTTACAGATTTCCTCCAGCCTACAACAGAAAATTTATGCTTTTACTCTTTGAATGTAGAAAGCATGTATTTGTAGTAAGGAGGAAAGAGCTGGATTCTGCACATTCAGATATATTCCTACATGAATATATCTGCAAAGTGTTTGACATTAAAACACAATTACAACAAGGAATTGTCACACAGAGCATTTGAAAGCAATGCACTTAGTTTACAATAATATATCTTTAATAGCCCTTTCAGATCTTCACCAAAAGGAACAGAACACAAATCTGCAACATTGCCCAGCTGGGAAAATAAATGGTCATCTTGTTTCACTCATAAATGAGCACTGTTGGCAGTGAACCATTACAGGGAAATTTATTACCTTATTTCCAGTGGTAGACCATTATCAAATGCTACCAGATGCTCATCTCAATTGTCAATGTCATATTTGAAGACTAATGATACCAGCTAGCTTTCTACATAACAGAAAAATAGAATTTTTCCACCTAAAAGCTGCCTATCCCAGTACACATTTTAGATTTGCAAGCAGGTTCATTTCCATTCTGAATGCACAATTTCCTCCAAAAAGACCACCACTTACTGGAGGGTTTATTACCCTGTAGAAGATTGTCCTGGTAGCTCTCCATAACTTAATTCCCAAGAGGAGATAAATATCTGAGATGCAACCCCACTAGTTAGACTAGCGGTACAGAGTTTGTCATTGATGTATTGTTTTATATTTTAAATCATGGTACAGAATTTAAATCAAATACCTATGTTTAAGGAAAATTAGAAAACAAACAAAAAACACTCAGAGGAGTATTAAAATATTTATGTCCTTACTTAAAACAAAAAAAAAAAGTTTATTCTGAACACAGATACATACAGATATATGATATAGGCAAAGCTTCCCATGCCACAATTGCAAGTTATGGCTTAGATTTTAGAACAGCTAATCAATTTTGGCCTCTGTTTGCAGTTTGAATGACATTTTAAACCAGGCTTGAGTAAAGTAAAAATGCCTAACACCCTTGAAAGTCATGCAGTGAATAGCTATGTTTATGTAAGTGGATCAAGCCATGAGTCAGAATGTTGAATGACCATTTGGTATCATAAATAATTGAAGGAATGACATGAAATAATTTATTACAAATGGATTTTTAAAAGTGAATCACTAAGTGCATATGAGTTCCTTGCTAGGAGATCTCACTACTTCAATCACTGCATTCAAATACCATTATGGAGATCCTGCTGGGAGAGCAGCATAGGTACTTTCTGGATGGCCTGTTTATTTGCTTCCGTCTCTATTCTCGCTGTGTAAGTGTTCCGTGTTCTGTAGAAAATATGTAACTATTCAAAAGGTGGCTAGAAATAATGGGCTGAAAAGGTTTGTTAAAGTTGGATTTGAAATTACAACTGACTCCATGTCAGACAAAAAAAAACCATTTTATCCCCGTTAGAATAAAATTTAATTCAAAATTCATTTACAGACCAAGCCTATTAATAGAGGCTTTGATAAATATGCTCCAAATTTTCTCTTGAAGTGTTGCGCTTCCATGCAGCAGTTCCTTTTTAAATTCACAGCACCCACTCTTGCCCAGGCACAAGACACCTCAGCATCTCACTGCTCTTAGAGGCATCAGAGTCACATGCAAAGGGACTCTTACTTTGAATAAAACCCTGTTTAATAGCCATGATCTTCATCCTACTTTAATCAAGGGTCTTCCAGGACTTCTGTTCTTGTCAGGGCATTATTACTCATAAGTAATCACTGTGGGCTAAACAGAGCACTAAATATTTTTGAACTGAAGATCATATATTTATCACAATTAAAATTAAAATTACAAACAAAAATCTGCCAGAATTTTGAAGATCTAATTTCATTAAATTATGAAGATATGAGCAGTTCAAAACTTTGTCATTTTCCACAACAAGAGACCACAATTTTCACCATGACTGATTTCTTTAAGCTAAAATTATGTTTTATTTTAAGAATTCTCCTAGATCCAAAAATTGCCATCATTTCTTTGGTTATGGAAGCAATATTTCAAGAACATCAGTGACTAAAGAACAGTCAGGTACAATAAGGTTCCACTGCTTTCATTAAAAAAACCCAAATTATTCCACAACACCTGGCACGGACATTATTATTCAGGTGGGGTGATTCGAGCTAGTGTTGCATGGCAAGAAGTTTATATGTATTCTTTAAAACCAGAATTTATAAGTGTTCTGTATTTGAATGACCATGCTCATGACTTCATGAGTGGCCTACAGCAACCTATAAACAACAGAACTAATCTGCAGAATAATTCATCATGTACTGGGTAGGAACACATTTTAAGAATCCAGCCTTGCCAACAAGACAGCAGCATGCATACAAATACTCTTGTTTCCAGTCCCAGGGTATGTGCATAATTGTTTGGGAAACAAACAGCTAGCCTGGACATTCAGAAAACATATTTATTATATTAGCTAGGAACAAGTGAGCCTCTTGGGCTTTCTAGATACAAGCCATATTTATATTCAACCAGCTCTCTTTCGTTCTTTTCCTTAGCATACTGAGTTATTTTGACTTGGGGCTTCCAGGAAAGCAATGAACACTGGTTGTGCATGTGACAACACACAAGTGCAAAAGTATGCTTTGCTGTCTCTGATTCCATTAGGTTCATGTGGTTTCTGTTTTTTGCCAGGAGCTCACTGTCCAGGATTATGTATGAGTGCTAAAAAAAATTCGGTAGGGATAGCCTGTGGTAGTCACTTGGACAGAGATTCTACTAAAATAAAAATATGAATTCCTATAAAATAGTTGCTTACAGATGCCCTAAAGATAATGCCAATGTGATACATGGACAAACAGAAATAAGAATGACAGAAAAATGGAAAAATTTATCAGTAGATTCAGACAGACAGGGTACAAATCATTACTAATAAAAATAAAACTTTTTTTTAGATTTGAAATATTACACAGTTCTACTTTTTCTCTCAGAAGCTAGTAGAGAAGCAGGCAAAACAATAGCCCAGAAACACAATAATTCACTGTCCTTATATATATAATACAGGCTCAATAGAAGGGAATTAAGACTGCAAAATGACATTAAATAACTAAGATTAATTTGCCTTACCCTGGTGAAACCATAGGTGCGAAATAAATTAGAGCTAAATTAGGTGATAACATATTATTGTGGTGATGAAGACTAAGAAAGTATCTCAAATGAAAAACTAATAGTTATGTATTGCTTATTGAACATTTTAAAATTATTTATTATTAAACAACCATACATATTTATTATTTAAGTATTTAAATAATTAAATCTATATGTCTGAACAGACTTTTTCTACTCTCCTGATCTTGCATGCTAACTGATCAAGTTCTTTCATAGTTTGCTGTTGTGTCTGAGAAAAAGTAGTAAGAATTCCTTAATTCAAAATAATATTTATTAAAAAACCTAAAATGTTAAACTAACACTAACAAAAATTATAAATTCTTGCATAAATGAGACTATACACTAGAAAAAGATCCATTCAGTTTAAAGGATACAATACAAACACTTATGGTGACAAAATAATAGCACATTTGTACATTTATTGCATAGGTAAAAATTACAATTCTATTCATGTACTGAGTACATGGTAGGGATGCAGCGAACTGTTTGTAAATAAGCTTTAAATAACCCTTTTGCAAACTATCATGAAACATGCTATATTGTGTTAATACTATTTACTTTCAAGGGTGTTATATTGTATTATTTGGAAAAAAAAAACCCAACAACCAACCAGTGAACAACCCCCACCCAAACCGAGATGGTTTTACAAAGAATTGAACACTAAAATAATATCAATCTTGAAGAAAAAATATCAAAACAAAGTATTGTCATATTTCCAAAATAAAGTTGGAACTCAAAGAGGGCTGGAAAGATTATGAAAGCAGATGGGCTGAAATAAGTTGAAAAAAATGATAATAGGGCTATATCACAAAAGACATGCTAAAACTATAGCACTGAAGAGAAGATACCTGTCAAAAAGCAGCATGGAATCCAAACTACTAAAGGCTAGGGGAATGTAAAGATTGTTGTTAAATCAGTCTTGAATTATATGAAAGGCTTTCCTGCCTAGACAAGGTTTGGGCCCGTCTATGCAAATCCCATTCTAGACACAGATAATGCTAGGAGTACTTAAAAGCATTTGACACTGGAAGAAACCTTGATCCTTTCACTGATATAAAAAGAATTACAGAAAAAAAAAACCAGGAAAAAAACTCAAGCTAGATCAGAAACAAATTCAAGATTATTTTTGGTTTGGATGCCATGTATATTTCCTCTCAAAACACAACACTTCAATTATTTTTTGTTCCGCAGGTACCAAATCTTGCTTTGAACACATTACCCAGCAACACAGTGCTTATCCATGTTCCCCTGCAACCTCGGGCAGATCTTCTGGATGATCCAGTCAGTCCATCTCACTGCAGTCAATGCCAACTGTCAACAGCTGGCTAAATATAGGTCTAATTTAGACAAATCATCACTTTCCTGTAGCATATAAGGTCATTGCCTTGGGTTTGTGTATCTGCTTAAAAGCTAATAATCTCCTGACTGGTGACTCATTGTGAAAGGGCCATCCATGGTACTGCATATCAGGGTCGGTCTTTGTTACTGATTTACATGTTTCCCATTCCCATTCCTGAAAAAGGGATATTTACAAATTTGAATACAGGGTATTTTTAGCTGAAAACTTTGTTTGGTTAGTTTAAGATTTTTTTTTTTTTTTTTTTTTTTTTTTTGTGAAGAGTAAATGAATGAGCTTCCAGAAAAAAGTGCTCCAATCTCAAGATATTATCTAATTCAGTTAATTGAAAACTCCTCTATTTATTTCCCATTTACAATATACTGAACTGAATTAATTTTGGTGAATTATTTTAATATGGGAAGGAAATAAATACCAAAATTGGGGAGTTAAACTTTTTATTCAAACAGTAAAGATCTAAGTCCAGTTTCCCAATTGCCACAGACTTCTTCTGTAATAACTGGCAATCCTTTCAGCTCCCTCTGTCCCGATTCTCCATTGCTTGTTTAAGATATCCTTCTCATTGTCATTGTCATGGTGGCTTTTTAACAATAAAGGCTTTTCAGAACAAAAAAAACAAAAAACAAAAAACAAACAACTGTTTCTGGGATGATATGAGGATTATTTTTACAGTTACTGAATATATTCATTGCTTTATGCACATGTGTGTGTAGGTGTATATGTGAATGTATCTCCATATCCATACCTATATCTTTATATATACACAAGGAATGCTTTTTCAAATCATACATATGTGTGTCTAAGATTTCATTGATTTTATATATATATATGTGTAGCACAATCAAAACAGTTATTAGATCTATGCTAAGAAAACAAAATACTGATAAAAATAAAGCTTGTTACATTTAGTTTAGCTCTTTGTATGAAATCTGTGGTGAAAGGTAAGTGGATACAGTAATATTATGCAGTCCAGAGTTGACATATTTATTTCTTTTGTACTAAAATTACAGTAATTTACCTATTACTAATTGATGCCAGATGGTTGTACGGAGGGATATATATTGGTATAAAAACTACAGTGTTAAGAAATGTGCATATGTTTCATAAACAATTTAATTGTTAATATGCTAATATAAAATCGGTAAATAACCCTTACACAATTTTAACACACAAGTATTTCTGCATAAAGGAAAGCATAAATATTTATGATTCCACACCTGTTCATAGTATTTTGTTGCATAGGCCAGCTATTGCAAAAACAAGCCATATTCCAAATCCAAATCTTACAGGCAGAGTGGAAAAAAGGTAATGGATACTTGATTATAAAAATAGGTAATTAACATACTGTAAAACTGGAAACCATCCAAAGGATGCTGTCTGTGAGCCTATTTCTAATACCCAGTCAGTATATGTTTAGCAATAGACTCTTAGAATAAATTAGTTGCACTCCTTTTTTACTACATATGTGAAAACTGCATCACCTGAGAAGAAATGTTAGATCTCAAGATCAAAACTGTGAACTGAAAATTCAGGGCAAGTAGAGTTATAACAGTTACCCAGCAGTTCAGCTACTACATATTAAGTATTCCAAAACTTTCCTTTGAGATTAAAAAAAAAAAACAGTATTTTGAGTCTTTACAAACAAAGGCAGATTTTTCTGATGTACTTTGAACTGAGAAACTGCATGTGCCACCGTAATTTGCTTTAACTATTAGTATTCATTTCACTAATTTTAGTATTTGAAAGTTATGATT
This sequence comes from Vidua macroura, assembly GCF_024509145.1. NCBI lineage: Eukaryota > Metazoa > Chordata > Aves > Passeriformes > Viduidae > Vidua > Vidua macroura. The sequence goes on along the minus strand of NC_071572.1, from coordinate 54,211,506 downwards.
ACTTGCAATTCTGCTGTTTGACCTGGATTTTTGATTTATTAAATATTCTTAATGAATAGTGCACAGATGTCACTATTCATGTTGTTATAAACTAGAGTTCCTATTAATCCTGACACACTGCAAAAAAATGTAATATGCTAAATTCACCTACACTAAAATTCTTAATTCCTAGAACTTTAAATCAGTATCATGTTTTTGATTTAATCTTACAAAATATACTATGATAATACCAAATGTTAAAGTAAGAGAAAACAATGTATCTCAAGCTTGGCAGTATTAATATCGTATCAGCAAAATAAATTTTAAGAAACTCAGTACAAATTGGCTTTCTAAAGTACATTATTTGCATTTACTTTCAAAACACTCATAATTTTGTATCATCCAGATCATACTGCCTTGATGCAGCCGTGGCACACCAGGTGATTTATAGGCAGAACATTTACAAGCATTCTTTATAGCTATTATTATAAAATGTACCTATATCTATTCAAGACACTTGTATATCATTGACAGCTAATAGATCAAAATAATAAGTGCAAATGCTTAATCTTCTTCAATACCCAACAGTCATCTGGTTTTATGTCTGTCTTGTGAATTAAAATTCTTTTACAAGGCACACCAGGAGCATCAACTCTAAGTGGATTAAAGGTCAGCCCAATGACGAAGATAAATTTGGATCTTACTAATGATTATTTCTCACACTCATTTTTTGCTGTAGAAAAGTGAATTTGCCACTCTTACTGTTCACATAAAAGCAAATGAGCTTGATTTATTTTCAAATTCAAACAGCAACAAATATTTTAATTAGGTTACAAGCCCAAAGTACGTATCACCAGAAAACACATATTAGCTTGGCTGTCTGATTCTAGGCTGATTTTATTGACCTGGCATTTGGAATTTTTTTTTTTTCCTGGCTGGCAACTGAGCCCATCTGAGAAAGACTAAAGGAAACACAAGTACATAGTGCCTTACTATCATTTTTGCAGTCACTTTCAGGGCTACATTAATACAGTCTTCCCTGTTCCAAAATTTCAACAATGGGCCTTTCATAAAGGCATTCTTACAGAACAGTACCTGGGCCCCTCATTCAAATACATTCAAGCCGAGGTTTCCAAGGAAAGCTTCTGGCCATAATTCACATGACCTACACAAACACAGTGAAGAAGACTGCCTAACAAAGCAACAAAAAGAAACAATGTCCCTCAGAAACAGACCATCCATTCAAGTAAAAAATTAAATACAAAACACTGCTATAAGTGAAAAGACCGTGTGTAAAGAATACTAGTGAGTAAAACCTTCTCACTAAAGAGATGCCATACTACCAGCTGACCTTCACACTTTCCCCCTCAGTGTAAGGCATTATGCACAGTACAGCATTTGAAGAACTAACAGAACTAACAAGGAAGAGCAAAAAAAGCAATTAGTATGCTCAGGCACAGATAGGAAGAGAAAAAAAAAAAACTAACTAACAAAACTCAATGAAAAAAAATGCCCAAACTGCTATGAAGCTGTGTAAAAGCCCTATGTTACAGCTCACTCTCTCCCTGCCTTCCCCTTCTCAGTGCTCTCTCCTGCATATTAAACAGTGGGTTCAGTAAGGGACACAGCTTTCTGGATTCTCTAATGGAGAAGCACCCTTTTTCAATTCCAAGTGCATTATGTAACTGTGTAAGCAGTGGAAGCCAATTCCACTGCCATGCCCTCGAGCAGCATTCATCTTATGCAAACAGCCATGCTAAAGTCTGCTGCTGCCCCACAAGTGATCCCAGTCTTGGAGAAACATAGTTCAGGATTTGCCACTCCTCACAGTCTTAACCATTTTGTTGTAACTTAACAATTTCATAGTATTTTCACTGTTCCTCGTTCCAAAGTAATAAACTCCCTACAGTCATAGCTGATTTTCACATAAAAGATTTAACTTGACTAATTTCAGGAAAACAGTTTAGGTTGAATCTCTAATGAGATTCGTGCTGATATTTAGAAATAAAACAGAAGTATACAAAATTTGCATTTATTGGCTGTCAGAGTAGAACTTTACTTATCTGAATCTCCTGACCGTATATTGCAGTTTATATGCTAGCATTTGCAACTATTATTTTTCAGGACAGTAAGCAATGTTTCCTTACTCCTTGTGAAAAATAAAAAATGACCCACAAGAAAACCTTCAAACAACTGTACCATACAAAAGGGTCATTCATGCAACTCTTGAGTTCATGCTTTTGACGTTTAAAAACCCTATAATCTCTAGTGACCACTGATTCCTGTGGTCAAGTTCACAAAAATCCTCTAAATTAATGCACTGGTTTGGCATGAAAAGTCTTTTAATGTAGTTACTTCTCCTTTGTGTAATGGAGAGAAATTACTTGATTAAAAGGGCATGGCTAAGGAAAAAAATAAAATTAACAAGAAAGTCAAATACAGACAACCTCTCCAAAAAAGAAAGCATAAAATGAGGGAGAGGCTGGGAAGAACAAACCAGAAGCTGAACTTTCCCCTTACTGGTCCAGTTTGTTCACCTGCGGAAAAGATGGTGTTGAAGTAAAGAGTAATGGTCACAAGAGGCAGGCAATGCCTGCTGCTGTGGCTTCTGGGAGGTAAAGACTCACAAACAAAAAACTATTTAATGTGTTCTTGTAAGAAGTCACTAAGATTTCAAGATTTGGTAGGAAAAAAAAGCAGTTTCATTGAGGTTGCGGCAACAGCTGCCAGTAAATATTCATCACAACTTGTTTGATATTAAGTAAACGACTTGCATAAATCTTTAAAATAAAGTTGAAAATGTGCATCATTTTTGGAACTTTCAGCTACTATGCTGAGATTTTTAATGCCATTTGAATGCTAAGTCCATACCAGTGTTTTTTCACAGATGAAGCAACATTTTTCAATGATAGATTTAAGGCTCTAGCAAACGGAAGGGGTAAGATTTCTGTCAAATAGCTTCACCTACCTATGCTACAGAGGTGTTATCTGGGGACAAGTTAGGGTCCTTCAGTCATTTCAGAGAAATAGAAAACTCCTGGGTGAAGGGTTTTCCTAAAGTCAGCTGGGTAGAGATGTTCAAAAAATGAAGCAATAAAGTAGATGTTCAGTAAATAACAAGCATTTTTACACATACCATCTCTTTCAAGGAGACTAAACTCAGCCCATCTGGGCAATCAGTTTTAGATTTCAACTTTAGGCCCTGATCAGGTGAAGGATATCAAAAAGCAGTCTTTCCTTAGTGTTTGTTCTCCCTGTAATGGCGTTGTAAGGTACTACTTGAAAATCATTGTTTTATTTCTAAGTTGCATTAATACTAAAAATAGGAAGGTCAAAACGATGAAGGGCAAAGTTGGTTTTTCAAAAAACAGGTTATTCACATGTGTTTTTCTTCAAGTCAGTTTTGACTTTGATGAAACAATACAAGGATACCAAGGATGCTCTGATTACCAGTACACCAAACACTGGTCAATATACTTAACAGTTCTCTAGGTTGGGGTTTTTTTAGTTTTCTTAAGTTAGCTCATTTTTTTTTTCTTTTTCTTTGTAATTATTGTTTAAATTTTTTAGAAAAGTTGCTTTGGTTTAAAATAACTGAGCACTGGAATTCCAGAATAATGGAGGTCCAGGCTTGCTTGGAAAACAGCCAGGTGCCACAATTTTCACCTAAACAGCTTGCTGAGCAGGTCAGCAACTTGAGGACTGTGATACTGCTGAGTATGAAACTAGAAAGTAGTTACTGAGAGGCTATAAATCACAACTAAAATTTAGGGCCTACTAAAGAGATTAAGAAAAAGAAGCATGTGATGCTTTTGGCATCCGCAGTGCAATAGGGACATTGCTTATAAAGGAAAAATTGTTAGAGCATTAAGCCTCTTTTTGCCAAGATAAACTCAGTACTGTAGTTAGCTTTGTGGTTTATAAAGTCTCTGCTTTATGGTTTATAAAACCTGATGACTGAAGTCAGGAAGGAGTCCAAACAAATATTCCAGGGTTAGGCAAGTACTTCAAAAATTTCTGGAGCTGATGGGGGAAATTTTACGAGAAAGGAAAAAGAACAAGTAACTAGTGCAAAGAAATGCTGTATAGTTCTAAATGCTGAGAATGAGGCAAACTTTATTTCCCTGAAAGATATCTGAAAATACTGAAAACAGTTTTATCTGGATTCATGTGCATGTGTATTTATAGATATATCTTCATACAGAACGTAGAAAAAAGTCAGTTAAATGCCAAAGATTGGATCAGCCATAATAATAGTGATGCAACTGTTCAGCATTGCTCTAAGAATACAGAGATAAGAAGAAATAAACACAGAGTATATCTGTACTGTTAAATAAATGAGATTAGGGATCAAATTGGAGCATTAGCCATTGCAACTGCAGAAGCATCTGCAGCATTCGAACCAGCTCTCAGCAGGACTCAATCCCAGCACAGCTCTGTGAGAGACTGAGAAAAATATTATTGGTTAAAAAAAACTCACGTGTGTGTTTGGGGGTTGCAGGGCAAGGAACTCACTGAGGAAGGACCATGAATTTGGAAGCACACAGGGCTGTTCATGTCAGGGTCCCTTTCTAAAATTAACATGAATGTCACCACAGTGGTGCGCTGCGCTGTTCCCTTATTAGCACTTCTTCAGCAGGTGTCTTAAAACAACCTTAACATTCTTGAGGACCAGGTATGCCCAACCTGAAATTCAACATGCATCCTTTGTTTCATGCTACAAAACCCTCTTTGATGGTTTGCAACACCTTCAGATCAGTTCAAAACATCCTGAGCTGTTACTAATTCCTTGTACAGGAGTACCAGATGAGGTTCTAAGGAAACCCACAGGTCAACACCGTATGGAGTGAACAGATCCAGTCTGCTCCACAGGGACACAGTCCCAGATTACATATGTATGAACAATGCTGCAGGACTTTTTTTGTGTAAATAATTTATTTATTTCTGTGTGAATATATGATAGAGGACACAGTTGTTCACAAGCAATAGTAAAAATGTTCTACTCTGTTTATAACTTGGTACATTCACTGCATAACTCACTAGTATTAAAAGAAAAAGTACAAATATAGAAACACAAAATTTAGGACAATAGAACCCTGATCACTACTTAGTTTTAGACAAAAAAATTAAGAGGCCTTCAGTTACTCATCCTGCAGAAAAGCAGTGGAAAAAGTCTGGTGCAGCCCCATATTTCTGAGCAAGATACTTGAGAATTCTTGAGAACTTGAAAGAACTTGAGAGCTTGAAAGAGCAAATCAGTGAGAACATGAGAGAAATGTAACAGAACAGCAGAGGAAGCAAAATTTATGTTTGAAATGCTGAACAATACAGTGGGGTGTTGATAGCCTGCGGAAAGAAAAAAAATGCTTACAAACCTGCTAAGTGAACTACTGTGATCTTTTTCTCTCAATAGCTGGATATGAGAAAAAAAATATATGTTTAGGTGATAAATTGAAAGCAAGAGCACCAGAGAAAAGTTTGTGAAATGCTGTAGGAAATTTTAAATAGTTTTTGTTCTATCCACTTTTCTAATAAACTTCCTCTTTTTACTTTTGCTTGAAACTTTCAAATCAGAATGTTTTATCATCTTTCCCATATATTTCCACATTATTTATTTTCCCTGCACCCTAAGTAAACAAAAAACTCACAAGTAAAATTCCTCAAGAAGTACAGAGCATATACATATGCAAGATTTTGACTTTTAAGATTATGTTTAGATTTATTATCCTTCTATTTGTTACCTACATCACGTTTTTTATTTCATATTAATCTGACTACAGTCCTTTAGATACTTCTTGACCAATGAAACAGAATTAATTCTTATGTACCACAATTTGGTTTGCTTCCACAGGAAAAGAGGTATTCCACCACAGAGCCTTTTAAAGGATTATGTTTCTAATTATTTTTTTTAAAAATTAAAATCTTGATGCAAAAGCAGAGCCTAAGGAAATACATAAAACAACACTTCAGTTTTTACTTTCACATCACTGCACAAGAAGTACCAAATCCTACTTTAAAGAAGAAAGGAGGAGGAAGAGAATCCTACACAACTGACAAATTAAACTTCTTGACTTAAAACCTTTGTTAAATTAATGACTAAACAATAAATCATGATATAATGAATGTGTGTTGTGGGTGTGATGAGGGGGTGTAAGTGAAAGACTGCTGAAGTACTTCAGTGGAAAACAAGAGTAAAAATAGCTGTATTCCATCATTTCTCCCAATCACAGTGATTTGCTATCAAATAAAAAACATACAGTAGCTCCTCTTCTGCAATAGTCAACTATATGCACAAAGATATCTTTCAGAACACAAGGGATTAGATTTTCATGTTTATCTTTTTATTGCCGGAAGACGCAACTACCACAAAGCCATTTTCTTTAAACTTACAGCTGGTTAACACTTGCAGTATGAGGGGTGACAACAAACTACTTAAAATTCTTTTTAACCCTCCTAAACATTACCAAATACTGACTATAAGGATTCTGATAAAATAAAAAGACTTGTCAAGTTTAGCATCACATGATCATTTTGATATGCTATGGGAGTCTCATTGAGTTAAAAAAATTTTTATCTTAACTTCCTATAAGAATTTCAAGGAAGAGCCTTTAGTCTTGACCAGCCCTCAAACACTTCCACACTTCACTTGTATCAGCTTAAGGGTGCTGCTCAGGTATGTCTAATGAAGATTTGGGCATTCAGTGCTATATATTCAGACAGATTAAAATAGTGATAGGCTATTGTAGATACCTATATACAAAGAATATACATCTGAAATAGGCAAGAAGAGATTAGTGAATATGCCACTGTTAATGATGGAAAACCTCTGCAAGCATGTTAATAAACTTAGCACTCTACTGAATGTACTTAAAAAATTGACATGCTGTTTTGGCATTTCAGTCTATAGCATTTCAAGATATACTTTTAATTTTACAGCTTTATTGACTATGTTATAGACAAATAGATTTCCCATTCTATTTTTATAATCTTGCTATAACAAATTTGTAGTTTTTTTCCAGGCATCATTCAGTCCCAATTCAGTTGCAATGATGCACTTCTCAGAAACATATAAAACTAGACATGATTCTATTTATCCAAATATAGTGCATCTCTCTTTATCTCATAAATGTTTGAAACTGTTTAAAGAATTCCTTTTTTCACTAAGCAGAGTCGATTGTAAAGGAGGTTAGGAGAAGGAATGAACAGTGGAAATGGATAATTTTGTGCTGCCTTTAGTCAGCTGAAGGGGGAAACTCACTTTTGTAACTAAGTCTCCTGATACACGAAAGGTTGACTGGAGAAGGTAAACTTGACTTACTATTTGTGACTAAAGTACTTTGTATATTTACAGTTCTTTAATTATAATTTCCTTTTGTGTTTAAACCTTGTTATAAAGACAGATGTAACTCCAGAGTTAATGGCATACTTAGTCCAAAGATGACTTTCACCTTGTTTTATGTATCTTATGTCTTGGGTCTACCTCTACAACTCCCTTGAAAGGAAATATATATATAAGACTCCAGTTTTACAGACTGAAAGAATAGATATATCAGCTATATCAGTACAGATATGACAGATTTTCTATGCTTACACTTCATAGTGTCTTTTTTTTGTTGTTGTTTTATTTTTTAATAAAAAATAAAAAGCCACCTAGTTAAACAGTTTAGAATACAGTGATGTGAAAAATACCTCAGAATGTAGTAATGATGTATTTTTCTGTCTGCACATCTGCTCAAATTCCAAATCACAATGAAGAACCTATAAAAATTCTAAGTCAGTGGGAGAGAGACATTCATAAGTGTTAAAGCACTGCTGAATGAGTATTATCACTACAGATATCTTACAGATAAGAAAGCATAGCAGTTATAAGTGCAATTTCCCAACTGGGATGTGGGAATGTATGGACAACAAATAGAAGCAAGAAGACAGCCAAGGCCTGTTTCCTGTAGCTTGTTATCTTCATGCTTTGTTCAAACCTCACAAAGAATTGAGGGTGAACCTGGCCTTTGCTGATGTCAATTGAAAAGTTTTGTCATTTACTTGAAAGGTTCAGAATTACTTATCATCTTTCTATTCTTTTTGGTTTTAAAAGAATCTTTCCAGTTAGGAAGCAAAACCATTTTTTTTTTTTTTTTGTCTGACGGTGGCCCTAAGCAGTAAGTCAAAGAGAGGAGATCCATAGTACTCATTAATTTATTGGATCTGTTGAGCTTGAAACCAATATATAAAACTTTAAAGTGATCATTACTTTTGACTTCTGTAGCTAGCAGGAAGTAAGACCAAGAATTTTCTCTGAAGAATAAGAAAAGATGGCTCTCAGTGAGAAGAAAATTAATGGAAAAGAAGTGTGTAGAAGAAGAAAAATAAAATCCAGGGGTTTTGGTTTTTTGTTTTCTCTTAGGTTATTGTTTGGTTTTTGTTATCTCTTAGGATAGAATATTTTTGACTATGCTGTGTTGAAATTAACAATACTTTCCAACCTTTCTGATATTTTCTTGTAGTCTGGTAGAAATATTATTTTTTCCTAGTTTTCAGTATTTTTCATGAATAATCGAATTCATTATAAATATTTAAATATTGAAAATAAAATAGATACCATATTAGATAGAACTGGCTGGTTACGAGCCAGCAGAGTGACCAGGTGGCTAAGAACACCAAAGAAATCCTGACTTGTGTAAAAAATAATGTGGCGAGCAGGACCAGGGAAGTGATTGTTCCTCTGCACTCAGCACTGGTTACACCCTGAGTATTGTAATGTGTGCTGAAAGTTCTGGGCTTCTCAACCCAAAAAAGACCTTGAGGTGCTGGAGCTTGTCTAGAAAAGTGTTTAGAGAGTGAGTCCTATGAGGAGCGGCTGAGGAAGCTGGGTCTTTTAAGCCTGGAAAGGAGGAGACTCAGGGGAGGCCTTATTGCTCTCTACACCTCTCTGAAAGGAGGGTGTAGCCAGGTGGAGGTTGGTCTCTTCTTCCAGGTAACCAGAGATATGACAAGAGGACATAGTCTTAAGCTTACCAGAGGAGGTTCACATTGGACATCAGGAAGAATTTCTTCATTGAGAGGGTCGTTAGGCATTGGAATGGGCTGTACAGGGAAGTAAAATCACCATCCATGGAAGTATTCAAGAAACTCTAGGATGTGGTACTTAGTGCTATAGACTAGTTGGCATGGTGATGTTTGGTCTAACATTGGACTCCATAACTTTGGAGATATTTTCCAACCTGAATGATTCTTTTAGTCTAAAAAATTTCAATATTTTTAGAGTAAATTTTTAGAGTAGGTCATATTCTTTCTTTTCTAAGAAAGCTTTTAACTGATACCAGCGAGTGCACATTTCACTGTTGAGGAATGTATCTCTACCTCATCCCAAGTCTAAATCCAATTTGCATACTACTTCAAACTAGGAAGTTTTCTTCTGACCTGCAACACTGGAGTGATACTGGACAGACAAACTGATGCAGGATGTTGTCCTTTACTTCAAGTATAACCAATGAACTAGGAGCTTGGAAGATTGGCTCCCGTAGGAATGATTTTTGCCATCTTTTACCTTTTTTATTTTCATCTTTTTTATCATGTCCGACAACTTTGGTTACAGAGAGTTTCTCTAGACACTGGGCAGAAGAGATGAGTATGAAGTGCACAAATACACAGTCAGAAATATTCTAATAGAAGATTCCCTTTGCCCTTGGTATGATTCTTATAATGAAATAGAAAACACGTTTAAGGTATCTTTCCCCATGCTCAATCTCAACAAGAACCCCAAAATCTCAGCATAAATTCCTTTTGGCAAGCAATAAAAACAAATGAGTTTCTATATATACGTAATATATACATATCATTATAGCATTTAAACTGTCCCATTAAAGTTCTACTGTAGTGAATGACATTACAGGTTGAAAGCAAATGAATGATTCAAGATCAAGCATACAAAAGTAAGCAGCTAAAGATTTGCAAGGGACAATGATGAACTTATCAACATAATTCTTCCTAATACCAGCCTCACAAACTTATTTTAAATCTGTGCAGGAGTTGCATGCAAAATACATAAAAATGCAAGAACTATGGTGGGATTGATGACTGCTTTTTCTGCAGAGAATGCACATTCTTCAAAAGAACCAGGCTGACACACTGGAGTAGGAAGAAGTATCTCTTAAATTGTTTGAGTTGCCATAAAGAGTAATACATGCTGAGTGAGGCACAACCACACATAGATCACTTTTTGTTTAAAATATTATTTTTCTCTGGAAATTTGTATCTGCTGTTAAAGTAATGGATTCTTCATTTGAACAAGGCTGTCAGATCATTAAATATCACTACCCTACTCAGAGATAGCCAGGACAAAATACAATGTTGCCTTATCTGCATGGTAAAACAATTTGATACATGTGAAACTATGCTCTGCAACCAATCTACAAATGAGAATTCTATGGAATACAATTTTATGAGATAAGAAGTGAAGAATAATGCCTTAAACCATACTCAACAAACACCTTTATGTAAGCTAAATAGCTTTGTTGCCAAGTTTACTCTTCATATCCTCCTTCCCTAATTTTCATTGCTACACAAATCTCTCTAAACCCATTGTTTCTAAAAGAAAACCTGGGTATGGTTCTGAGCAGAGCTTCGTCCAGGGATCATTTCTAAATGCATGACTATATCAGATTTGCTTTCTTTACCCTGAACAGTCCTCTAACACACTTTCAACAGGTAGTCTGCCTGCAAATACTCCTGCCTGCCCTCAGGACCCTCTTAAGGAGAGGCCAACCTCACGCTCCCTTTCATGCTTTAAAATTTCATGCTGATGACTGCAGTACACTGTATTTCCAACACCCTGAACTGAGAAAGCACACAAAAAAATATTCCTTTGTCTTAGGGTGACATAGGCATTACAGAGAGCCAGAACTGTATGCTATGTAGTATGGTAAGCCTGTTCTGGTAGCCATGAGTGATGTCCTGCACATGAGCCATTCTGCACTGCTTGGCGTGGGATCAGCCCCTTGGGGTGAGTGCAGGTGCAGCTAACTGCTAGAAATGAATCCAAGGTGAAAGCAGCACTTCAAAGTGTGGCAGCTGAAACAAGATTTCTACTACCTGCTCTATTTGTAATGCTATCATGTAAGACCTCCATCTCCTTGAAATTCTGGACATTTTCCATCTAGATGTAAATATTCATGCCTGTACTCAACATCACTATAGTCTACACCTCAGCTGCACACACTTAGAAAAACAAACAAACAAACAAACAAACGAAACAACAAAAAAGGCACATAGTCTACTATACAGTCTACACAGTCTACTATATTGCTCTGCAGCTGAGATTTCTAAGACAACTTGAAGTAATTCCACCACTGTCTTTGTTCGAATGATACATGAGTATGTCTATAAGCACATACATGCACACAGAGAGAAAGTGTAAACTTACCCATTTCATCCTCAAGGTACCTATAAAGCTATCAGATGAGGGGGGTATGAAGTATAATCAGCCCTGGTTTCTCCTAGCCCAGTCACTTTTAGGAGTAGTGAAAGCCTCATCATTAAAGGAATGCTAAAACATGATAAGACATAAATTTATACCCTCAGAAGCAGTTGAGATAGAAATTATTACCCTGACTTACCATAAGTATGTGTATACAGTTGAATGCATAGTTAGCTGTAATGGAACAGCATCAGAACAGAATTAAAAAGATGAAATCTTACAGAGTGTAAACGTCTGATAATAATCTGAAACTGCAAACAAAAACTGTCAGGATTTTGTATATGAACAACCTAACTAGACCTTTCCCTTGCTGTTTCTCAACATATCTACACCTTCTCTGGGATAACTTCCATTTCATATCTCAATGTAGACCATGACAAAGGTCACAAAACAATTGTCCAAGTCAAAATGGAGCCTCAAGTTCTACTTGGGTTTGTGCCTCTCCCACCAATAAGGACTGTGCTGTGTGGCATACCCCAAGGTGCCATCTCTTATGGTACCAGCATCCCCAGGACAGTGACCACATTCAGCATTAACAGAAGCACTTTTACTGCTCCACTTTGGGCAGGGAAGCTGCATGTCTTCACTGTGATTCTGGCTATTTCTCACAGATAATAAGTTGGACAGAACAAACTACAGGACTACGAGGATCAATAACAAAATGAAACACAGAAAATAAAAACCAGAAAATAAAACCACATGAAGGAACACTAAATGATCTAGTGCCATCTACCAAACAGAAAACACTAAGAACATGATCAGTCTCTTCAAGTACCTCCAGGGTAATACTATATAAAAGAAAGAAGGGATTTATTTAGTCTAGAAAATTATAAGGATAGGGCACTGGCCAAAAGCAAAGAACAGAAAAGTGGTGGAATTAATTAAGAAAAGGGTATTAACGTAAAGATCAATTTGTTGTTGCAGAAATAAGCTTCTTAAGGACATTTAGTCAAGGCACTATTACTAGTAGATGCTATTGCAAAGGCTAGATAAATCATTACTTACAGTGATGTGACATGGTTCTGCAAAGGGCCAAGGAGCTGCCCAGTCTGATGCTTTTTAGTATTATTATCACACAAATAATATCATAGATACAGTTCACTTGCCCCTAGGTTTCATAATTTGTTTGTAAAGCAGGTCTAAAAAAATACCAGAGATGGGAGAGATACTATTAATTTCCATGTCCAGCTGCTTATGCTTTTAACATCTTAAGAATCAACTTATATTTTTAGCATCTCATTGAAATAATTCTGAGAGTCCAATTTGACTCTTACACTTACCAGCTTGTTATGCACAAGAATTGAACTATTTATCAACATCAACTTGATGATAACCACCAATTTCATTGTTTTAATGTAACTTTTTTGGAGCATCTCTATTTCTTATGAAGTTCCTATATTTGGAAAAAGTTTTTTTTTTTTTTTTTTTTTTTTTTAATGCTTCTGAGAAGTGGCAAAGAATGACTATAGAAGTATAAACTGTTACAGAACAACCATTACAAAGGATATGGATGTGGATAAAAATTTATAGATGAGCCATTACTTCAGCAACAATTATTTGAACGAAACAAAAGGGAAATCTGAATCTACTGAAGTCCTGATTAATGTATATGAATTTCTTATTTTAAAAAAGACAATCACAAAATTCCTTTGCCACTAATAAGATCAGTATTTCATTAAATTTAATGAACATCATGTCCCACAAGTGTACAGATTAAAAAAACAAAAACTGGATTGTGTAATGCAATGAATTTATGCCCCTAGTAACAACTAAATTTTTTGTGTTGAATAGGCTATTAAACAGATCTAACTGACATTTAAATATTGTGCATTCTTTTGCAGAAACTGTAATTTCAAATGCATTTTCTTGGCTATAGTGATAAGAAATGACATGGAATAGGGATCAAATTAAAGTGTCCATATGCCAAGCCATTGTCATACAACCACAAAGGTAACACAACTGCCTGGACTGTAACTGTGCTATGTTAATATGAGAGCAAAGCTTATTTATAGACTCCAGAGCCTATAAAAGCATGGTACCAGCAGCTAATAACTAACAATGCCATGGGCTAGCTAGGATCATCAAAGACCATATTTGGGGACTTTTTATAAAGATGATAGATGAGGTTTGCTTTCTTTCTACTAAACATGGGGTTACATTGCCTTCAAAGCAATATTTTCTTCACCACTTCTCTCATGGTGCACTATCAGAATATAGCAAGAACTAATTTTTTATCATTTGAAATAATACACTCTGATCACTTCTCAGCAACAAGGTCACCTAAGAAGACCAGGAAAATAATTGTCCCCAAAACTTACACTTCAGTAGTCATTACCCTAAAAACTGCTAACTAAAAGAAAACTCGATTTGCTATGCTCTTTGTGTACACTTGTAAACAAGTATCATACTCTTTAACCTTGAATCAGGTTTCAATGTTTGTGTCCTGGTTGCAATTGAGGTAGATTCAATTTCTTCTCAGTGGCTGTTACAGTGCTGTGTTTTGGATTCAGAATGAGAATTGTGTTGATAACCCACTAATGTTTTGGTTTTTGCTGAGTGGTGTTTATACTAAGTAAAGAACTTTTTTCTTTTCTCATGCTCTGCCAGTGAGGAGGGATGCAAAATAAACTGAGAGGAAGCACAGCTGGGACGAGTGACCTGAACTGACCAAAGGGATATTCCACACCACAGAACATCATGTCCACCATATGAACTGGGGGGAGCTGCCCAGAAGGACAGCCAGTCTGAGTTTGGGATGGGCAGCTCTGGCATCACTCAGCAGGTTGTGAGCAATTTCACTGTTCATCACTTCTCTGTTTCATTTTGTTATCATTATTATGGTATTTTACTTTATTTTCAGTTATTAAACTGTTCTTATCTCAACATAAAAGTTTTACTTTGATTGTCTTTCCCATTCCGCTGTTGTGGGGGAGGTGGGTATGATTAAACCACATTTGTGTCTTTACATTTGTCCCGGTAATTTTTACAGGTGTAAAATATTAACCTGGTGTCAAAGAAAGCATTTGTTACCATTTCTTTCCCTAAATATAATTTAGAATTTTAATACAAATTAATGTAAACAAAAGCACATGGAACCTAGATGCTGGAAATAAAAATAATGTATCCTGGATATGGTAAATTTGTGACTTAAAATGAATAATTGTGAAATTAAAAATGCTGTTAAAAAGTAATGTTAATAAGTGTTCTTGTTTCCATTCCATGAGGGGGGCTTACCTTACATGAATGTGTGTTGAAAAAATGAACTAGGATTGGTGATTCTAGTCTTAATTAGTGATTAATTTAGAATGTGGGTGTTTTGGCTTTGGTTTTTTTTTTTTTGTGGGGGGGGTTTTTTGGTTTTTTTTTTTGCCTTTTTTGTTTGGTTTGTGTTTGGTTTTTTTTGTTTGTTTTTTTTTTTTTTTTTTTTTTTTTAATTTTTTTGATTGTTTGTTGGTTCCTTTTGGTTAGCTGGTTGTTTTTTCTGTTTTGCTGTTTCAGATACATCTTCCAGAATAAAAAACACTATTGCAATACAGTTGATATTCTAAAGCATGTTTTTTTCCTTCAATATAACAGGCTCAAAATGGCTTCTATCATCTCTTACCTGGGCTGTGTTGCCTGATACTTACTCCATCATGTGCACAACTCCATCTAACACTGGGAAAAGCAGTATTGAAAACGTTATTCACAGTTCTCAGCAACTTGGACAGATGTACACCAAAGAGATTACAGCATACATGGGCACCAGACAACAGGGTCTGTAGTCCATCAGCTTTCACATGGACTTAATAGTTCAAATGACATCTTGTGGTTAAACATATATAAGGTTCAATTCTCAAAAAGGAGTTTTAATTAATTGCAACAATTATTTTGTTGCAGTGATGGGAAAATGGTAGGGCACTGCTGCAAACTGAAAAAAACAGTTTGGGTAGGAAAAAAGGGTAAAGATGCTCAGAGGAAGAGGAATTATGAATTAGACATGGGAGCAACCAATAAAAACACAGAATCTTACGAAGTCTTGGAACTGCCAAGATTTTGAAGTCTTGGCTAGATGTGTGATCTCATTTGCAAGCTTGGCAAAGAAACTTACTTCACGTCTTTCATAGTGGCTATTCCTCTTGATTCTACTTAGAAGTCCTTCACTAAGCTAGCATGATTTTTCCCTCACACACATCCTATGTTTGGTTTCCAAAGAGCTTACCATGATTAGAACAAATATGCGTAATGCTGTGTAGTCTATAATCTGTTTCCTGTATTTTAATCAAGGAAATGTCTTAAATATTCTTTAGAAAACTGATCACAAGGTGAGTTTGACAGATGTTTTTTCACTTTTACTGAAAAAATTATAAAGGAATTAATACATACTGTATTTCTTTGCTTTTAATCATGGTGATCCAAGTAGATGGGAACATATAGCCATGAGTTATTTTTTCTTGGGAAAAGAAGAAATAAAAGTTGTCCTACTGTTGTTGGCCTAACCCTAGTGGGCAACTAAGCACCACACACCTGCTCACTCACTTCCCCCATCCAGCCTTCACTGGGATAGAAGAAAAGGCAAGGAAAAATAAAAGAAAAATAAACTCCTTTATATCAAGATTAAAAAAAAAAAATTATTAAGCAAAAGAGGAATATAGAAGGAATCATTTAATAAATAGAAGACAAAAAGAAAATAAAAGAAAACAAAAAATATGCAACAGCACTCACTCACCATGTCCCAAGGGTAGATAAATGTTCAGCCAGGCCTGAGGAAAAAGATGGCTAACCTCCCAAAACTTCATCTCTCCTTTTTATTGCTGAGCATGATGTTGCATGGTACGGAGAATGTCTTTGGTTAGTTCATGTGATCCGCACAGATTTTACAACTCACAACTTATTAAGCACTGACCAATCTATTCACTAGGGGGAGGTGGGGAAAAGGGAGCAGAGTGAAAAGCAGAGATGCCCTTGAAAACAGTACTTAGCCAAAGATAGATTATTAGTGTCTTATCATTACTGGTTTGGTCAGAAACCTTTAACACAGCATCATATGCACTGCTACAAAGAAAATGAACTCCATCCCAGGCAGGTCTAGTGCACATACACAATATCAAATGTTACTAAGAGGTAAATTAAATTTAAGCAGATGATTTTATTGGATATTTCCTTTCAAAATCAGTACAGCAATGATTGTCAGCAGGAGTATTAAAGCTGTATTTTATAAACTTTCCATCTACTTTCATATTTTAAAAGACGCTGAATTCAAACTGAGGTTATCATTTTTGTGAGGTGATGGGAGGTGAGGAGACAAAGAAAAACTCTGGAGACACAGACAAACTGTAACAAGCAGAAATAAGTTTTTGGTTAAATTTTTACAGATTAATAGATCTGAAAGAACAACATTTTAATATTTTACTCTTAGCAATTAAGCCTGCTAGCCTCCCTATCTGAAGGTTCTAAACTATACACGGAATGATACAATTATGAGTGTTCTCTGATATTGCACTGCGTAAGTTTTCAACTTAGGTTGATAGCTGTCACACAGAAATAAAGCCTATTTATTTTAATTAATACATTTATTAAATAAGAATTAACAGATTACCAACTAAATTGAAAAACTAACCTATAATTATCATAGTTTTAAAAGAAAAGTTAAATGTATAATCAATTAAAAGATTAATTCATTAATATAAGGAGAATTTTAAAAACATTTTTTTTTCCCTGCTTTTGTAGTTCTTCAATTATAAAAGAATAGGTCAAATTATCTTGCTTTTCAATGATGTTCTTGTAAAAGTTACATGAAATTAATGTGCAATTAAAGAAAGATGAAATGAACTTTTATCTTTGCAGGGCACTTATATGGCTCCTAGGAGAATAAATTAGGGAGTAAAAGCCAAGGGCTTTATGTCAGTGTGGAAATTGATTACTGCTAAGCAAGAGAGTATTAAGCAATGAATAAACTAAAAAAAAAGTGCAATTTTTAAACTTTTTCTTTTAGTGGAATTCATCAAAGTTACCATCAAAGCTGGCAGAGCTATCTGGCTTGCTTGACCTAAGCAGATTTTTACGATGCATAGTATCATGCACCTTTGTGTGAGCAGCTAAACCAAGCCTTAGATACTTAGTTACTGTGACTAAGTGGTCAGTGACTACACCAGCAGCTTTCACACCTCTCTTAGATGTGGGCACCAAATTTAAAGTACTTTGTTTTTTCTCTCTGTGTATGCATACCTTTAAGTGTTTCTATTTCTATTGATATTCTTTGGGTTCATCCCTCAAAACTTTATCCTGGGTTCTGCTGGCAGCAGCAACATAGGATCAAGAATTGTGTGAAACATCCCCACTCCACAACTGATTTCACCACTCCTGCTCTTGGTCCTCATTTTTAAGAATGATGACCCTTCAAGCTTGTTCCCTTAGAAACACCAAATTCCTAATTTATATCTAGAATGTTCTTGACTGTCACTTTCATGGTGACCTTGACTGTCACCATGAACACATGACAGAAGAACATAAACCACAGTTAAAAGTAGCAATTTTAAAATGTAATATAAAATTTACATGTTTCCTAGGAATCTCAAAAATCAGTGATAATTATAGTGTCAGTAATTTAAAGGATTTAAAGTCACCCAGACATTAGTATTTTCTCTTACAGATTTCTCTTGCAATTTTATCAGTCCCAGTTAGTACTTTTTTTCCCAATCCACTTCATGCTTAGAAATTTAGAGCACTATGAAACACAATAACTGAATTAAGTAAATTACTTTGAGACAATCCAGAGTAAAATATCTTTAAAGCAATAAGAATTAGAAATTATATTGTTGGATAATAGTATTAAGCGGCTTGTGAGCTAAATGATGTAAGCATTTATCAAGGAAATTTTTTTTAAAGAATATCCGCAGCAACAACCTCAGAAATGAACAGCTTTTTGGAAGATCCAAGGAAGAATTTCATTTAGACAAGCTTTTCACATTTCACAGATATAATATGACAATAGTTAGGTATTTTGATTATTTGAGAGGCCCTACTCATAATATCTATCAAATTTTTAAAAGTAGTGAATAATATTACTTAATGTGTTTGTTATTTACATAGAGAAAATAATTCATTCTGTTTACTGTATTCTCTATTTTTGTCTTAGAAAGGGATTGGTATCTCAGGCTCAACTTTTGTGACCCCAGATGAATAAACAGGATAGCAAAGAGCTATATTCATAAGCTTTAGATCCCTGAATTTATGCTTCAATGAAACACCCTTTGCAGGAGAGGGAATTAAATGAGAAAATGCCTCTTAAGGAAGGGATAGAGAAATCCATTAAGTCTCGGCTGGATTTTTTGGTGTTTCAGGGAATGCCAACAAATTAGCTTTTATATTTGTGCCTCAAACAATTACAAGCTTGTTGATGTTTAGAATAGAACATGGTTTACTGAAAATACAAAATGCAAAAGAATAGTTTAAAAGAAAACATTTAAGGTCATGTAATGAAAATAGAATTAAAATACACATAGCAATGCTTTAACCTCAAAGCTACTGAGTTCAATATCTATTTCACAAACGGCAAATTCACCTCTTTTATTGGGAGAAAAGTAGAAAAATAAGCACATTGGTGAAGGCTTTAATTCTCCACTTTGATAAAGCAAATGAGTGCTTAACAACTTCCTTTTGGCAACAAATTTAAAAAACAGTTAACTAAAAATATAATTAGCTTTCTTTAACTGCTGTCACCCAGATCTTAAATCTTACATTCATCTTCTTACCCCAGTTTTAAAATTAAGTCAGCTGTGTCTTCTGAATTCAAGCTGAGAACATATTTGAACATGCCTTATAAGGCAACACCTGCTGGCCTTACTCTTTTCCAGCACAGGGTGCCAAACTTATGATCAGAAAGAAATTAAAGAAAATGCACTTTGTATGTATGGAAAGAGAAATTTTCACTTTCTTTCATTAGCCTTAGACTTTCCACTGTTCATTACTTTTTAATGTCTTGCCTATCCATTTATGAGATAGAAAGAATTAAGCTTCCTTATTCACCTGCTCTACACTGCTTACTTCGTCTTTATCTATCTCTTTTTACAAATCCGCTTTTTTTTATTGCCATTAACAGACTTGCCTTAATGGAAAAAAATAATCAGAAATGGAAATATGTAGTGTCTTACATATTATAGTTTTACAGTGACCAATATCTATAGTAAGGGTAAATTAACCATCACATGTAATAAAATGTTAAGCAACAGCCCATGAAAAGAGACTAAAAAATAAAGGGAAATCTAACAATGTAATAATTTAAATCTCACTACTGTTAAACTCTAGTAGGAACAGTAATGATGCACTTAGCAATCATTGAAACATCATACTGCATAGGACAACAGCATCAATAAAAATGAAACATATTCAAGAATTTTTTCTTATTTATGGAAAAGCTGAAGTGTTGAACATGCATGTAAGAACTTGTAGAATACATAAAATTTTTTAGGAGTTGAATTTAAAATATGTGTTCAAGCTCATGTGTTTACTGAAGCGCACTCAGTGCCTATAAATATGCATATTATTTAAAATTGAGTTCCACATCTCTCAAACCCAAGATTACCCTTAGGTCCATAAGAGAAGTTCTTTCACTCCAGGTTAAATTATAAAATATCTATATTTTAGTGGGATGATATCTGTAATATTTCAAATTGAAGGGATAACATTTAAGCTGAATATTCAGATGAAATTAAAGTGTCAGTTACTAATGAGTTTTAGCTGTGGGCTGGTAATAGAGATGTTTTTCAAAAAAAGAGGTCATCTGATGTTTTCCAAGTTGCTACTTCATTGCTGATAATGCTTGAAGCTGCGCAAATAGCAACAAACAAATCTTATCCCTATGTTCTATGGTGGACATTAAAAAAACCTGTCACAATTGCAATGAAGAATATATTGAATGACTGTGTGGGAGGTTTTACTAAAGCCAGCAATATTCTGAACAAAGGTCTTATCATACAGTTGCTTCTGTATCATATTAATTGGTTTCTTATCACATCAGCCAACTCCCCTCTCCCTAATAAAGTGAATAATGTGTTAAAACATTGATAATACTTTAAGATTTATTAACAACTTTCATGAGATTAGCTTCTTCCTTTTTCACAAGTGCTCAGATCATACAATGTCAAGTATCTTTCATGTGTATTAGTTTAAATGAAATCATTAAGGCAAGAGGCAGGCCAGTGACATAAAAATCTCACTGTTTAGGTAACTTCCTAAGTATACAGGCTTATATTTTGTTACATGAGCTCACAGAGAGGATTTCTATTGGTAATATGCATCTCATATGATGGATGATTATGTTTCATACAAGAGTCAAACAAAGGGCAGCCTTAGCATTCTCTCTTCACAGTGCAGCCACAATAATATCTTGAGTTCCTGGAATACCTCTGTTGACATGTATGACTATAGCGTCAAGGGCTGTTAATTTCCTCTGTCCTTTCCCTGTATTTCCAGCTAGTTGCTCTCTGATAACTGACCACCATACTAGCATGGTACCAAAATTAAGGAAAGTATTAGAGGTGTTGCAATCACTGACAAAGGGTAGAAACAGGGCTTTATAGCTGCCATTTAGTATTTGGATAAGAAAAATATTCCAAGTTGAATTAAGAGAAAGTTAACATGAAACAACATTTCTGAAAAGAAGCTGACAAATGTTCTCACAGAAACACATCTCTATGCTTTAAGAAAGTTAAGGGAAAATTGCCAAAGAGGGAGTTGTAACTGGATTGGTAGGATGCATTATGTCGTTCTGTAATGCAAGTGGTTCATTTACCTTGGGATCCAGCAGAGCACTGGGAGGGTCACCATAAGATCAGCAAAAGCAGATGGATATGAGAAACTTTGTATGCATTTGTACTCACTGTTATGTTACTGAGTATTAACAGTATTTTAACAAAACTTATATAAGTGTTATCAGCACTACAATTTAACTAATAGTTATCATAGTATCACAGAATGAGAGAATATGCTGAGCTGGAAGGGACCCATCAGGATCATCAAGTCCAAATCCTGGCCCT
The DNA here is from genome assembly GCF_024509145.1 of Vidua macroura. Lineage (NCBI taxonomy): Eukaryota > Metazoa > Chordata > Aves > Passeriformes > Viduidae > Vidua > Vidua macroura. Next base: position 54,190,038 of record NC_071572.1, on the reverse strand, counting down.
GCATGGGACCAGTGACCCAAGAGTCTCAGCATGTGTCTGAGAGCATTCTCCAAAATCTTCTTGAACTCAGATAGGCTTATAACTTAGTTTCATTTTGACTAGGCAGTACCAATATTGATTAAACAATCAGCAAATTCATGGTGCTTCATAAGGTGCATTCCTTAGTCAACAAAAACTTCACGGGGGATGGCATGTGTCCACATAAAAATTATCTGTAGAATACTTATTGCATTTAGTGTGTACAAAAAAATTATTTAGCTAAACATAAGCTCAGCACAGGTACCTCTTTACCTGTGACTGTGTTCATGTTATGATCAGAAGCCCTTTTGAATCTTCAGACTTGTCTACCATTTGCTATTATCTGTATTAAAATGCAGGTCACAAAAGGATAAAATTAACCCAAACACATTTATAACAGGTATCTCTGTGGGCTGCAACTTTTTCTCAAAAAAAAGAGAGTTGGGAACATGTAGATGGAGATACAGTCAGGGCTTTTACTCAGCTGTCACCCTGGCATGGCTAGCATGGATGAGATACTGAAGAAAGAGGCAATGAGTCAGATATTCACAACTAAGATAGTTTACTTTCCTTTAGGAACAAGAGTAGAAAAAATGACAGCTATGATTTTCTAAAGCACAATCTGGTCTCAGCTCTCAACTTCTGAACAGCAAGAATTGCACTTCGTTTTTCTAGAGGCAAAATTTCACAGCAGTATTTCTTTATCAGAAGCTGTAATAGCAGTACAGTGTTGAAGATTGAACTACAGTCTTGAAAACTGTGGCAGTGACCCATTATCTAAAGTTTCAGTCCTAAATGTATTTATTTTTTAACCATCTTTGAATTCCTCCCTTTAAAATACATAATATTTGCATACAAACGAAAGCAGAACTATACCTCAACACATATTTAAGGAATGACTTACATTATAGAGTCCCAGATTTTCTATTTGTCTAAATTTAGAGTGCTCTTCTTCCAGTTAAGATTGGGTTTGTTAATTTTTTGGATTAACATTTATTTTTCTAAGAAAAATGCCTTGAAGTAGGAAATGCAACAGACACTATATAGTATTTTTTAGCAGCAACCTAGAAATCAATGGATCAAAAACACAAGTACAGAATCCCCTGCCAAACCATCCAACAGATAATCAAAATCAATGATGCAAAGAAATCAAATAGAAATAAAATAAGCAGTTTTCCCAATATATATTTATTGAGATGCAGTTAGAAAAGAGTTAAGATGGAGACTAAAATTATCTAATCATGAAAAATAAACATCTGACCTAATCTTTCTACTGTGATATGAGAACCGTTTTCTTGGTTAGTAGTATAAGTTTCATTTCTAAGAACAGATACCAGCTGTGAAAATGTACATGTATGCCTACATAAGAATACATAAGAATTACCTATGTATTTTGTGGTTGTATATGTGCATTCATAAATACTTTTATGCATGCACTTCACTAATACCAGTGGTTTATATTGATATAATCAAAGAAGAACATAGTATAAATATATTAATGCTCACATACAACTTCTGTAACTAATCATCATTAACATTGAAAGCAATAGAAGTATAGAATGAACAAAAATTTAACTACATTTATTTTAATACAGCTTGTATACACACAAAGTCATTAAGAAACTCAGAATAATAGTTAAGATAGTAAGTAATTATACGGCATAGTTTTAGATTTAGAAACATTTTCAAGAACTACATGCATTTCTCTGATAAAAAAAATTAAAGGTACTCTCTTGTCCTAAACATATTCTCTGAACACCTGCCTTCAGTACCACACCTTGCTCAAGTATAGTACACTTTCTTACCCCAGCCATTTTCTATCACTAGTCTAACCTCTCTGTGAAGAACCAGCAAAATTTTGTGGTCCCACTAACATATTTCTAAGGGGGCTGAGTCTCCTCACCTGTTTTCAGACAAATAGTCAAAACATTAGAACATAGTGACAACATGGGTACAATTAATCTTATCTACTTGAAGCAAAACCACAATGTCAGCAACAAACTAATCAGTTTAGTTTCCTTCAGAATCAATGGAGAGAAATAGAATTATGCCTAGAGCTTCCTTTCTCTTCTGTAGCCTGTAATCAGAGTCTAGATAGGTAGCTCATACATGGATGCTGCCTGTAAGATAAATACTATTTCTTTTTAATCTCTGTGTCCCTACTCCATTTTTTGGCATATTGATTTACATAAAAGGGAGAATTTAGAGTACTCACTTCTGATAAAGAACAAATATCCAGTTCAAGTGCCTATTTAATAAAAAGTTCAAAGAGGGACAACCACAATGAAACTGAGAGAAACAACCCAAAAGAATCAATAAATGGATTTGTTTTACTTACTCCAAAGAGCCAGTTCCAAGTGCCTTCTTTGTCACATTCATGTCAATTTTGAAAAACAATTTATTACCTATTCTCTGAAAGAAAAGTAGTCCTCAGAAAAATGGCTGTTATGTGGTAAATAGGTCTTGCTATTCTCTTGAAGATTTTCAGAAGTCTTAGTTATATTAAATGCAGATCACAAAATATAAAAAAACACAGAAGACTTCACAGCATAGAAAAATAATTGCCCATTGTGCTGGGTTTGGCTTGGACAGAGTTAATTTTCTTCACAGTAGATGGTATGGGGCTACATCTTGAATTTGTGCTGAAAACAGGGTCGATAACAGAAGGAGTGTGTTATCAATGAGTGCTTACACTGAGGCAAGGCCTTTTCACTCCATCAGTGAGGAGGGCAGGGGTGCACAAGGGGATGGGAAGGATAGCAGCCAAGACAGCTGACCCCAGCTAACCAAAGGGACATTCTAGGTTAGATGGTGTCATGCTTAACATATAACACTGGGGAAGGAAGAAGGAAGCAGAGGCATTGATGTCCTCCCTCTTTCCAAGTAACCATTGTGGATGATGGATCCCTGCTTTCCTGGAGAGGGCTGAACACCTGCCTGCCCGTGGCAAGTGGTGAATTAATTACTTGTTTTGCTTTGCTTGTGCATGTGGCTTTTGCTTTATTATTAAAGAGTCTTCATCTCAACTCACAAATTTTCTTACTTTTACTCTTCCAAATCTCCCCTCCACCCCACTGGGGGAAAAGTGAGCAAGTGGCTCTATGGGGCTCAGTTACTGGTGGGGATAAAGCCAAAATACCCATTCAAACAGAAGTTCAAATCAGATTTTGAGAAAACAACAATGTGCCTCATTATAGAGTTCAATAACTGCTGTGCTTCACCTTTTCTATTCTGAAAGTAAATTTATCTTACATTTGAATAACTCCTTCAGCCAAACCTGCAGTAATAGAATCATGCCAAGGTCCTAGTTTGTCCCTTTGAGCAACATGGAGTCAAAGCACTGGAGTTAACTATATAAATGAGAAAAGATAAATGTATTAACTAATATTTAAGGTGACTTTGACTGCCAAGAAACAACATTAGAAGATTCTCACTCTGGCTTTGCCTTGGCTTGGTGTCAAATGTGAATACAGAGCCAAGCCAGCCACAGGTGTTGAACTGTAATTTAACTTTAACTTTCATTATACTCCTCATCACATTGTGGCCAAAACAGTAGACCTGCCAAGCCTTCAGCTGGAACCAAAAAAGCTTTTAATTGGCCACCAAGGGTGAAGATAGTAAGAAAGAAGTCCTGTTTTATTTCCCAGCGGGAAACTGAAATTCTGATATTATAAAGTACAATGATGAGGTACGGAGTCCTTCCATGTTTTTGGCTTCCAACATACCAGTTCCAAATCACTAGAGCAGGCAGAATGTTTCCTTCATTTTTTATTTATACAAAATCTAGGAAAATAGCTATGTTTAGACAGTCAATATTAATCCAGTCACATGCACACAAAATAAAACTAGAAAGCAAACCTAAAACCAACTCTTCTGTCACCACTGCCTTAGTATGTAACTATACTAAAAATGATCCATTCCCTGTCATTCCTAACTACTTTCTACCACAGCCTGTTATTAATCTTCCAATCTGTTCTACAGAGAAAACTTATACCAGTGTGGCCTGTGTTTTTTTAAAAGTCACCGGGGCAGTAACTGGGGAAAAGAGAACAAGTGGTTAACCACCAAATCACTCAGTCATTTAGGAAGATCCTCAAGTGCAAGATTCATTCACCTAGGTTAGTCTTCAAAATTCAAATTGAACATGCTGCCTTTATAGTTAAAAGAAATAAAAGGCCACTTTGAAATTTAGGTTCATAACACCATTTTAAGATGGAGTTAAATCATTGTCTGAAGGTACCTAAACCCACTGCATACAGGAACAGCCTGGAAGAACAGTTTGACTGAGAGAAATAATTGCTAATTATCTATGTATTTTTTTAGTGAGTTCATTGGGAACTGTATAATTTTTGTTCTTCCACTAAACAAGAAACAAGTAAAATAACACATCTACTGATTAAAAAGTAAAAATACCTTTTTATTCTACCTAAAGCAGAATAAAATTATTGCATTAACAGTTATTTTCAGTATAGATTCCTCATTCATTCTTTCCTCACTCTAAGTTTGTGACATTTTCTGCTTTTAAAACCTCTCTTTTTGAATATGAATCACAAGAAAGTTAGAATTCTACAGTTTTGATGTACAAGTATCATGTTTTTCATGGCATTAGCCAACTTATATTAGATATAAGAAAGGTTTTTTTACAATGAGAGTGTCGGAACACTAACACAGGTTGCCCATGGAGGTGGTGGATGTTCCATCTCTGGAAAACATTTATGTTTAAGGTCTAGTTAAAGATGTCCCTGCTCATTGCAGTGAATTGGACTAGGTCACCTTTAATGATCCCTTCAAGACCAAAATATTCTATGACTATGTGAGTGTTGTCTGCTATAAACATAAATTTCTGATGTGGAAAATTTCTCAAGTCCAGAAACACCAAACGCTCATCAAACACTCAAATGCACATGTTTCAAGAGACAGGGATCTCTTGGAGAATGGTGGCCTCTCTTTTGCTTTCACAGTCTTGCTATAAAAAATAAATGCTGTTTGTTCAAATAGCAGAAGCTTGAATTCAGATTCTATCACATCCTCTCTAATCTCTGTAAAATATGTAGGTTTTTATGTTTGTTACAAACCGTGGGTATTGTCTCTCTATGAAAAACAGAAGCATTTTTTCTAACTTGAGTATATTTTGGCAAGAATAACTATTTACCTGTCTAAACACTAAACTGTGTACAACATTCTTACTACTTTTTCCTTCCAGCATTAGGTGTTAAACCATTGTTTGACTGTCCTTGAAACAGACAGTTAATTTTCTCATGTCAGTTTTTCTTGTAGCTCCTTACCATCCAGAAAACTACCTTTATTTATGTCCAAATCCTGGATGCTCATATTGCAATCTGCTAGTACCTGAATTTTGGACAGCAGATTGTAGTTGTCTCATAACTATGTACTCTTGCTTTCTAATAGTCTAGGAATTAATATTTACCCTTACTGAACCTTTCAGCCTGTACCAGAAAATTTAACAAGCTGTTCAGACTCCATCCACCCTTGACTGGGAAGACTAATAATAATTCATTTTGATCAGAATTACTCTGTTGGCCAGAATGGTATCCATGGTAATCAGGTGGTACACAGAGCTTCAGCAGATTTCATCAGTTGTAAAACAGCATTAGAATTATCCTACACTTCTAATTATATCTTAGTATGACTAACTTTTCCATACAATAGCTCAGAGGCATACAAAGAAGATAGATTTAACTATCGAAAGGTTTCAAGAAGGAAAGAAATTTCCATGACCTCTTCTAATAGCTGAGACTCCTGGAAATGTTTTGGGGTGGTGGTTTCGGGTTTTGATAAGGTTTTTTTTCTTTGGTTGGTTGGTCTTTAGGTTTGCTTGTATTCTGGTAAGAATGTTGTGAATTTGAGGATTTTTACAAAAGGAATGAACAACACTTAAGATGAACCTGCTGTATAACATTGAGACTTTTAGTCATTGTTCCATGTGCTAATGGGAGCAACTAAACTGCTGTATGTCTCAGAAATTTCATGTCAGAAAGGATCATACACCTTCAAAAACAGTAGGTTTAAATGTGACAATAGGTAATTCCAGCAGCAAGGACAAATGCATTTTCCAATCCATGCAATAAACATTTCTACTGCTATTATTATTATTTCCTTACCGATTATCCAGTTTTTTCTTTAAAGAAAAAGTCCTTGGAAAAATTCAGTATGACATTTTTTATTCCATCTCGTTCCCCTGGTATAGCAGTAGTCAGTATATGTTAAGCATGCCAAATGAATACTTAATCCTTATTTTAGTGGCAAACCCGAGAGCTGGTTGATAGATGTTTAGAATTGGTTAATGCATGTTTAGAATATTAATTAAACTTGAGAAAAGGCAGATGAAAATTAGTATATATGTTTACATTTACCACATAACAGCTTAATTGAAAGGATGGTGGAATATTTACAGTAAGTACTGCTAGGGAAAGAGAATAAGCAAGAGCTCATAAATAACACAGGGTTTATTTTGCAAGTGAGAAAGACATGAAATAAGGCTGAATGGAGGTAAAAATGCATTTTTTTGTGAGTCTCTAGTATGACTAATTTGCAGTTTTGGATTAAATTTGAATTTTCACCCTATAGGCTCTTGTGTACACACACCTGATTGCAAGTATTTTTATTACATGGACAACTATAGCTGTACTTGGCCAAAATCAGACATCCATCTTTAAAACTATGACCCTTGCACTAAGGCATGTAGTCAATGACAGGAAATTACAAAAGGGAATGATAATGCAACTTTTCCTTCTAGTGACGATTGTAGACGTTGCTGTAAAAGGACAGAAGAAAGACATCAAAATATTGCAAATCTGTAATTTTTCATTTTGATATTATAAAAAAATTAATACTACTAAAATTTGTGCAATAAATTATGGAGCATGCCATAACACAGTTAGAAGTCAGCTTCCAAAAAATACTACTAAACATTATTCTAGTTCATGGAGCATAAATGATCAGTGAATGCACACTATGAATAGGTGCATTCTCCCCCAGGTGGTGGGGAGAGGTTTGAGCTGCAGAACTGTAGGCAGATGCTGGCATGTGGAAGGCCCTGCAGATGGATTCCTCAAGTCCCAGACTTGTGGCTGCAGGGCTGCCAGATTGTCGCTGCTCCCTGTCCTTGGACGAAGGAGCCCCAAATCCTGGGTTTAAATGCTCTTCAGCTCTGCACTTGCAGTAAGGATTCTTGGAGCATCAGGAAACTCCTGCTACAGAGACAAAGACTCCAGACCTGGAAATCTTCCAAATGTCATATGAGACCTGAACCTCAGGGTGGTGCATCAAGAAGCTATAACAGTTAAAGGACCATTCTGATGATTATTGGGGAACCAAGCATGGGTACCTTCATTTCGCAGCTCTAATTTTGCCTGGAGGTGAAGTTGTTATTTACTATTATTGTTATTAGTTCAATGCCCAAGAGATACAGTCAAATTTTAGGACCTAAATGTGCCTGATAAGATATAAACTTGGAAAAAAAAATCTTGCGAAAAATAAGGCTTTAGGGCAAGGTTTGGAAAACAGTTATAAAGAAATACTATGAAAAAATAATGAGAGAAAAAAACAGAAGAAAAATGAGATAGAACACTTCAGAGTACTAAAGGGTATAAAGACTAGTACTACTAAAGGAGACTATGACTTTTCAACTTCTGACAGATCATTAGTTTGTATGTGATTCAGTTCATTAAAATGTCCAAACAAAACATCACTGCTGACTGATGGCTCTTCAATTGCTTATGAAAATTGATCCTGTGATCTCAGCACACTTCCTGTTAGACAGATATCTGCATTACAATTGACATTCTTCTTGACGGTATCAAGAGCTCTATGAATAGAGCTGAAGTGGAGAAAACCTTTGAAGAGATTTTGATTTCTTACGAAAAAGTTTGTTTGGTTGGCTTTTTCAATATAAATCTTTGAATAATCTTTCAGAAAATATTCTTTGTAGCTAATCTCAGATTGACATAAATGATTACCCCAGCAGAAATATGGTGCTCAGCAGTATTTCAAGAAACACATATACAGGATGGGATTCTGCATTTAAATCACTTTCATTATTCAAAACTTACTTACTTTGGATGTGCCATTTTTGAATTAGGTAAATGGATATTCCAGTATTTACAGAATTTCACAAATGCCTTTATCCTTTTAATAAATTTTTCTGAAATCAACTCCAACTACCAAACAGTAATTACAGACAAACTTTCATAATGAGCAGTCTCATTAAATTCATTATTATTCCTAACAAAGCTGCAGATAGTTGAAAACCTAAATGTCTTTTTGAATCAGGACAAACCTAAAGTAAAGCAATTTGTATAAGGTAAACTGGTAAGACTGTAATGGGGGACCACTGTGTACTAGACTTTAATAAAAGGACATAAAGCTTAGCAAAAAATATTCATATGCTTATCACTTCATTTGTTTAAGAGGGAGGACACAGAGCAAGCAGCAAAGGAAATGAGTTCCAGATTTGCCTCGTAATTTGCAAATGCTGGGTAATTAACAAATTAAGTTTAATGTTGCAAAGGAAAGCACAGAAGAAGGACAAAAGTGTAACTTAATTAGAATCTGCACATTAGAGTGAAAAGACTGAAGACCTCATCCTGCATGTATTGAAGGCAATAGCAAAACTCCATTATTTTTGACTCAGGCAAGATTGAATCCCTTAAAAAACTGTCATGTTTCCAAAATACCTAAACAACTCATTCTAGCAGCAGCAAAAGGAAACAGATTGTTCAGACATTGCAAATAGAATACGACTAATAGCACGAGAAGGAAACTCAATCATATATTTATTAGTGTGAGATATAATGTACCATAAGTTACGCAAAATCTTCAAGGACCTTTAAATAGGAATATTTTAGATGTGAGGTAAATCCAGATTTATAATTTCCTCCTATCCAGTTAATAATAACTGAATTATAATAGAAATATAATGGGGAAATTTGGAAGAAATGTTTCCATGTGAGATTTATCTGACTAGATCTACAACTAAAACAGAGTTTTTTATATACAGTAAAAAGAATGATTATTTTTAGAATATCATCTCCTTTTATTACCAGGTAGCTGTTAGAAATAAATTAGTTGACTCATATCCTAGAAAAGCCCACGTCTTTTTAGTAACTAAAGAGGTAATCTAGGTAACAGGGTGAAGCTAGGTGAGATGAGTCTCACAAGATGAGTAATTGCAAATGGGGGTAGAGGGAAACTGCATCATGTGGTTTAGATAGGAGCACTAATCTTTCATTGGGTTGGCTAATCACTACTGAAAATCTGTGAGTGGGGATGGAATTAATTAATTAATTAATTAAAATAAATATAAGCCTCTATCATGACCTGTCTCATAAGTCAAATCTCGTAAGATTTGACAAGTTATCCTTCTATACTCACACAGAAATATTGGGGACCAAAGGCCTCTTCCCCCTCTGTGCTCTTTTTGCAGGACATTCCTTCTCACAATTTAGCCTTCAAGAGAGCAGCCTCAGATGTACCACTTGCCCCTTTAGAGGCAAGTTGTGTCTAACCAACCTGTCTTTTACAACAGGAGAACTGGCTGTATGCATGGAAGAAGAATGGTGACATACTTTGACTTTAGCAAGGCATCTCTGGCAGTCTCACACTGTACTCTCACACTGTACTCTTACTCAAATTCATGAGCTGTGAACTGGATAAGCGCACAATTAAGTGGGAGAAAAATAGGCTGGATTGTTGTTGGTCTTAAAAAGCAGTGATTGGCAATGAAAAAAACAACTTTTAATACTTCTGGGGAAAATATTGTCCAATGACTCTTAAAAACTTGAAGGATGAGAGAGAGGACACTTTAAACATATTTGCAGATGATACAAAATTGGGAGGAACAGATGATATGCTTCAGGGCAGGACTGTTATTTGGAGGAACCTGGACAGGTGTGAGGAACACGCTGACAGCAACATCACAAAGTTCAGCAACGTGTAAAATCCTGCATCTGGGAGCAAATAATCCCATGCAATGCTATAGGCTGGATCCTGGATGGAGAGAAAGCAGCTAGATAGAAAAATGTCTCAACGCAGAAGTGTACTCACCAGGTCCAGGAAAGCAATCTTTGTAGTTGTGAGACTATATCTCAGGTGCTGTGTCCAGTTTTGGGCTCCCCAGCACACAAATGATACTGGTACACTGAGTGGGCCCAGGAAAGGTCCTCAAGCTGGTGAGATGAGGGGAATGGAACACATGGCGTGCAAGGAGAGCTTGTAAGAAGCTATGAGGCCTTTCCGGGCTTAAGAGAAGGCTTAGAGAAGACCTCACACACCTTGTGCGAAAGTACAGAGAAGATGGAGCCAGTCTTCTTGGAGTTACATGGTGACTGCTCTGGAGTCAATGGACACAAATTGAAAAATGAGAAATCCTCCAATGGGCATGGAGATTTTTTTTTACTATGATAATGGGAAAACACTGGAAGACATTCCCAGAAGGATTGTGGGGTCTCCACACAGATATTGAGACATTTAAAATGCAACAGAGGATCAGAGGATCTCCAGTGGTTCTTTCCAGCCAGTAAGGTTCAATTTCCTGTGAATATATCTTGCTCTGGTTAAGTACTTTCTTGCTTCTGAAGACAGAGAAAGCCATGAAGATTTTCACTGTTTACTACATCTGGCAGAAGCAGAGGTGCAAGAGGAAATCTTAGTTATGTCTGTCCCTGGAGAAAGGGGCAAAAGAGTTGATCAGACAGTTTAAAAATCTTAAATAAAAAGAAAATAAATAAAAAGTAAAAAGAAAAATATGTATTATATATGGTGTCTCTCAGCAATGCCGACAAATTCATATCTAGTTCAGATAAGGACACTTCAAAGTCAATTAAAGAGACTTGATCAGGACTTAAGGAACCAGTTGAGTATGGTAACCAAAGGGAAATCAATGTCTGGAAATTGGGCTACAAAAAATTGGGCTACTTGATGAAGTAGCAGATAGAGACAAAACAAGAGCTCTTTGTGGGGTCAGCAATGTATTAGAACGCATTGGTTTCTGTGTGATTTTGTTTTAAAGTAGTTGTCCATTGCAAATAAGCCAACAGATTTTATCTAGAAGTACAGTAAGGTAACACTGTCTATAGGAAAACACTCAAAAATATTGTCTTGCAGGCTGCCACTGAAAGTGACACTCGTTGTTTAGTCTATCACACGGGACTATTTTCACCTTCTGTCATCCATCCAGCTTCCTGTCAGAGGACAGGAGCCTAATATGAGAAAATTAAACTGTGAAGACAATCTCTTTAATGCAGCTCAGAAAGAAATGTGTGTTCGTATATTAGGGATAAGCTGCATGAGCATCTGTTCCTCTCTGTGAAACCTCCTGAGCTTAGTTTACACATAAAAAGGAACACTAGACATTGAATAGAAATATGATCTGCTTTTCTAACAACTATATGGATAGCCATGGAGCTCAGTAATTTCAAAAGTAACTGCTTTGTGATGCTATTAAGTATTCAAAAGAACCACAAAATAGTAAGGCTTCTAAAAAGAGTTTCATAATTCAATCCGTTACACAATGGAACAGCTACAGTTTTAAGATTAATATAGGTCTGTATAACTCTGAGTACAAAGCTATGCTAAGACTTTTCTTCCCTGAAATTGTAATCTTGAAGTACCTGCTAACAACCAGTGTAATTCACTGCCTTTTAAATTTTTCTCATTCACATTGTAATGAATATGCTACAAATGAAAAATCCATATACCCTAACATAAAGAGCATCAAAAATCAGTATGATTTTTTTTCTTACCTTTACCACTACCTTCTGTTGTTAGTAAATCCTAATGGGGAACTAAGCACCACACAGATGCTCAGTCAGTGGGAAGAAAAAAGAGCAAGGGAAGAATAAAAGTATGAAAGCTTGGGTGTCTACATAAAAAAGAAAAAAAAAAAAAAAGAAAAGAAAAGAGGAAAAAAAAACCATCCAACCAAATAAACGAAAAGGCACCCCAAAACCTGAAGGAAAGTGAAGAAGAGAGATGAAAACAGAACAAAAGAAGTGATACAAAGACAACCATTCACCATGTTGCAGTAAATTCTCAAAAAACCCCCAAACCTGCCTAATGTTCTTAACACCTTCTCGTTTACCTTTTATTGCAAATCATGAAATTATATGGTATGGAGTATCTCTGGTTGGTTCAGGATGTCTGCAGGATTGTGTCAGCTCCCAATCCATTGTACAACAAGTAGTATGTCACACAATTGTGTGTCACAGTGAGAATCAGAGAAGGCCTTGTTTCTAGCACTTAAGTGTCTTATCAAGTATTAAACTTAAGTGTCTTATGAAGTATTATTTGAGTATTGCTTTGGTTATGAATTTAAACCAAAGCACCATATGAACTGCTATGAAAAAAACTGTACTAGCCAAGTACACCTTATTTCCTGTCTCTTTCCTTCTCTCTCTTTCTTTCCCTTTCTTTCAAGAGCTGCTTCTCTGGAATGCTTTGATTTTGACTCTTTTGCTCTTAGTAATATAGTGTATATAATGTATATATATATCATTAAATTTCACTTCTGCATGCTAACTGCATATAATTTCTCTTTTTTAGACCAGAAGGCTGGTTCCTTATGTTCTAAATATAAGCTTGTAGGAACAAACATTCCTATGCCCAGCAGACAGGTACAGTGCAAAAGTACTTGTGCTTGGTTTATCACTTGAGTCTTTCCTGAAACCAATAGCTCACAAATATCAACAAGGACATATCTTTAGTGAAACAGGAGCATAAATTGCAAAGCAGTTTGTGAAGAATTGGCCTTCAGTCCTCAAAAAAATTCAATTAATGGAATTTTTATTATTGGAAAACTACTGAAACAATGAAAATATTGAAACTGCTTCTGCAAAAACTCCAGCCTTCACGTCAGTGTTTTTTAGTTAGGTCACTAGAGTAAGTACCTGAGGTCACAGGAAGAGTTTTCCTTTCATGCAGCTAAGACACCTTAGTAAAATAGAAATGCTTTTTTTGAACCAGATATTCAGCTAATAAACAGCTGACTTCTGTCATCACAGACCCAGTTAGCTTTAGACTTTTAAATAATTCAAGCCTGGCAATATCTGTTTTTGTAGTGAAGCATTTCAAAAGATGGGGAATTTAGGCAAAGACAAACCAAATAATTTGTGCAAAGAAGAGCACAGGAAATCTGATTACGAAGAGCAAAGATATGGGGTTAATGCCCAGGTACTGATAGCTTTTGCCAAGAAGACTTACAGTTGCCACAAATTCTGCTGTTGTATAGACCCAGAGGCAGCTCCAGAGAGAGGCTACTTTACTTAAACTGTGTATTTTGGTGTCTGTTTCACATTTGAAGCTCACTGAAAGTCAGAAATGGACCTGCACCTGATAAGGCACCTTATCTGATAGGCAAGTCTTATAGGTGGACACAGCTGAATTCACTGCAGAGGCAGCTTCTGACCAATGTTTTTTGTTTGTTAGTTCTGCGTTGAAATTTTTTTGACAGTGAAATTATTAAGCAGGCATGTAAAGCACAGCAACCCTTTTTCCAAGATAGGAGAGAAGAAAAGGGAAGGAAAGAGAAAGGAAAACTCAAGATTTAACTTAATAACTTCAGCTTGGTTTACCACTCATCACCTGAGAATGTCAAATTTGATGCTTCTGAACTATCAGCATATCATAAAGAAGAGGCACATTTGGTTTTGGTTTATTTTTTGTTCAAACCACAGTTGCTGTGACTTTTTGTATAAGGAAACCAAGAGTGAGATTAATCTCCCTTCATTTTATCCACCTGAAAGCTGTGTGTCTACTATAAATTAGTGCCTCAGACTCACTCTTCATCCAGAGGGGTATTTTCAGAGGACTATTCCTTAATTTTGAGACAGCTGTCTAAAATATGACTTTCACTCAACACTAATTTCAAGAGTGCAGAAAACTTTTGGTGTGGTAAGAAGAGCCTGATCCACTACTTACCTAAATGTTGCAAAAAGAAAGTGATACAGTGCATTCACCTTTCATTTTGCAGGGTAAAAATACCCACACTAAAGTAAAGTTTTACAATCTTTAGAAGGTCATTCTTAGGGTCAGTACTTTAAGCAGACTTCAAAATGTTTTATTTTCCCACCTAATCATTCACTCCTGAAAAGAAAAAAACTCACTCTGTAAATACAGATAATGTCATGCTATTATTAAATGTGTTTTTCTAAGGCTTTATCTGGAGCATCTATAAGGTTTCTATATCAAGTGATTAAGCTAAGAAACTCTTTTACATATATATATATATATATATATATATATATATATATATAAAATTGCTCGGTAGGGAAATGCTTTGAGGAATAACTAGAAGTGAGTCTGTCCCACCCCAGATGCTGAGCACTGAGCATAGCAGTATGAAGAGCTTGCAATATTCACGTAACACTCAAGTATATTTGCAGCAAGTAATAGACAATCATCCAATACAAAATGCTTGATAAGTTAGCAGGTTAGGAGTATATTTTCTGCAGAATAATTGAGCATAAATAATGTTAAAACTAACTGGTACCAAAAGTAAAGTGGTAGTTTATTATTTTGTTTAAAAAATATAATATTTTACTGAAAGCAATAGTTTTCATTCTTTCAGTGCCTGCTGATTTAAGTCTCAAAGAAAGCCCTATTTCCAAGCTGAACCCATGAAATCTTAATGCAAGGGATAGGAAAGCAAATCAAGGAAACAGCAAGGAATTATTTTTCTTTCCCCTGTCACTTTGTCAACTCTGATAACATATGAACTAATTTTAAAAGCAGTTCCAAATCCATGAGGTGTTAGTTCATTGACAGGAAATCAGTAAGTTCAAAAGATAATGTACATGTGATGTTTTTTGTGTCTATCATCCTTCCTGCCACAACATGGTCTTTAAGCTCTATACAGTGTGACAGCCTCAGCACTGGCAGTGCTAGACTGGCTTGTGGCATTCTCATTCCAAGAGAAACAGAGCAGATGTTTCCAGCTACTGCTTCCCAAAATGCTAGAGTACCAGTGCACTTAGCCCTTGCTTGCGTGCTTAACATTTAGAAAGTGGCAGCTTCTCTTTCACACATAAAAATTTCAAAATGCATGAACAATGAACTACAAATCATCTTTTGTGCTCAATTTGATCAACTCCAATCATGCTGTATATATATTTAAGCAGTCATGTCAAAAGGAAAGTCTACATCTAACCTCCACACAGTTGCAGTACAGGGGGTATTTCGAATGGACAACCATTTTTACAGACCTATTGGACTATGTTTATACTATGTAACACAATTGCTTCAATTATAATGGCTCTGCCTCTTTGTGACCTGGTTCCCTGAGGCTTAGCAGTCACAGGCGGTTAATCTGTTTTCTGACTTTTGATTTACTCCGAGTTCCAGTTACTTTACTTTTATGCAAGTTTCCTAGAGGCTGTGCAATGGAGTGGACGCATAAACAATCTCTCATCCTCTTTAGTTCAAGCATAAACTCAGAACAAAATAAAATACTAACTTTCCCAATGCTCAGTTCTAGAGGAAAAGGCTAGAAAAATCACAAAGACATTAAAACAAAACAAAATCAGGGGACTCAGAAGCTAAAAAAAAAAAAAAAAAAGGTAACTTGGAAATAGATATGATTTGGCTCTGGTGAGCCACTGTGATTCATCCAATCTCAGCCTTTCTTCCAAATATTTGCTGAAAGGCACCAAATTAGAAATCCCAACACAAATTTTGAGGTTAGGAGGTGGGGGATAACTCACTCCCCATTAACATTGCTATAATCTCAGTGAGGAATGAAATAGCTACTGTACTTTAAGAAGAAAACCTCTGGGTAAAAAAGCCTGGAGCTATTTCACTCACACCTTATGAAAAAATAATATTATATGCCATTACACATACAAGTATTCCCAAAACCTGTCTTGTAGCAAATACATAATAGCTTTTTTTCTGAAAAGGCTATGAACAAATAAAAGATCCTTTTAGTAGTTTGAGACTAAATTTGAATATACTATAGGCACGTATATATTTAAAAGAACTATATTATCTTAAGTACCATTTCAAGTCCCAGAAACACACTTAAATGACCATATGGGTATCAGTGGCTGAAGACATGTTAACTTTACACAAACTATAATTCAGCTGAATTGTCTGCAGCCATGGTTTAGCTGACAATAAAATCAGTAGCAAATACAATGGTCATTCTAGTATCTTATTAGGTCATCCCTTTAGCTATATCCAGGGAAGATTATTTTATTCTTGACTATGATAAATGGAAAAGACAAATATAACTGGTAAATCTTCTGTAAATTGGCCAGCATTTTCAAGACAGCAATTACAATGAGGAAAGTTACTTTTAAGTGTATGCCACTCAAGCTGATGTTGAATTTTTATTTCCTCATGTGGTGATCACACACTCATCTTCCTATGCCCCCACTTTTTGCCTTTCTCATTAATCTTCTGTTTTTCTCATTTCTCATCAATTCTATAAAAAACCTGCAATTTTATGCACCATATACTAAGGAATTTTAATAACATTCTGCAAAGCCAGAGAAGAAATTATTAGTAACTTAGACAAATGTATTCATGATAAATTGTATTTGTTTCTCCTGCAAGCCTTCTAAACACATTTTAGACAATCCTCTTTCCTCAATAATAGTGAAGTAAGCTAGTCCAATTAGTGTCACTGGTATCACTACAATATTAATTTCCATTACTCACTCTTGCATGAGATGATATGGTGATGATACAAAATAGTATTACAGAAAAAGGTATCACCTAGATGAAAAACCTGTTAAATATAATAGAACTGCCAGTGAGAAAAGGTTTATTGAATAACACTCTTGTAGTTGCTTGAATCAAGGGCAAGATTTTTTTTTTTTTAAATATATGATGATGATTTTATTTTCTATATTCTGCTTTCTCACAGTTCACTTGCATAGATTTTGTTTAAAGAAAGGTGGACATCTACACCAAAATGAGATTCAGGAATATTAGAGATAGAGTAAATTCACTCTAACAGCTGTGAATGTTAATATGCTTTCTTACCACTACACAGTATCTGAATTACCACTTACACAGAGATTTACCACAAGGTTAACACCAAGACCTTATTCTTTGAAAAATAGGAGTTTAATATTATTTTAAATTAATGCAAATATTTGAATGTTATGCTTTTCTGAAGTGTTGATTTAACTTAAATTTCATATACAAGCACTGGACTGATTTGGGTGGTGATTAAAGATCAAGCAACTAGTGCTAGAAAAAGAGATTCAAAAGGCATCAATGGAAGCCTTTGTAAATAATAATAAGAAAAAAGTCATATTTAGAAATAAAAAAACCTGTTAAGGTATTCAGTCTTCTTTTACATTCCTCCCTGTTAATGCGTTTTCATATGTTGCTACAGCTGACTTAAAAATGCATAATTTTACTAATGCATCTGAATTAATTTCTTTGGGATTCAGTGGCAGTGGTACAATTTCCCTCATTGCTGAAATAATTTCCTCTTCCTTGGTTAACAAGAGCCTGTTTACTAATTTCCTAGAAACAGACAAAGTATAGTGTCTCTGATTGTTGGCTATTTTGAATAACTTTAGCTGAAGGTCCTATTGTTTTGCAGTGCAGTCCTTAGTAGAAGTATACTAATAAGGACTAAGTATGCTAATAAGTCATTTTAACGTGGGCATTTTAAAAGTATCCTCAAGGCAGGCGGTATCTTGCTGTAAATATTCACCACAAATGCTAGTAATGAAATTGACAACAACATAATTTCTTTCTTAATAAATCTTGTCTGTTGCATAGTCCTTAATTTTTACAAAAGCAATTTCAACCTACATATTTTAACTAGTTAAGGCCAAACTACAAACACAAGTTTTTAATTTTCCTCAAAATATACTCTCTCCTATTTTATTACATTAAGACATTCTGTAACTGAACCTTCACACCCTGATATTACTATGGAAGAGTGTCTTATTCTGCTAAAGATCTTGGTGAATGAAAGCTGCATGGGTCATCTGGCTAATTAATCCTATGATCTCTCTTTTGTAATCATGAATTTATATAAAAGAATCATATTTCCCCCCCCCCGATTAACATCAGAAGTAATTATACTATGCCTTAAGACACAATTCAGTCAATAGTTAGTTTCCATAGAGGTAACAAACCTTGAGAATTGTTTCTTAGAGACAAATAATTTCCATATGTAAAATTCCAATAAAAACCATGGGCATACTTGAGAAGAGAGAAAAAAATATTTTTTGTGTCTCTTTCAGTTTGACTGAATGAGAGAACACTTAAGGCTCCCATCAGGCTCCCATCCTCCTGTCCTAATAATCTGCTGGCAATGCCCTTGGAAGAACATGTAGGAGGATTACTTTTTGTTTAACTACTGTGCTTAACCTTCACAGTGTTTGCTTGCTGTGTTGTCAGTAAACACAGGACTTAAAGGATATGTGCTGCTGGAAGGATAGTTAAGTGTGCAGCATTAAGCAACTTTGCCTCAATCTTTGTGTAACTGCAGGTGGAAATGAGTGGATAAAACCCCTGTATTTCTTAAGCAGAAAAAGAAATTTTAAAAAAAGGAAAAAATTTTCTAGTGGAGATTAAAGACAAGGAACTAACAAGCAAAAGTAATTTGTTTTGATGACTCTTTCTCCAAGTGGACTACAAGTCTAATTTATTTAACACACACACAAAATAAATGCTTGTCATTTATCAAGCCTCCTGTAGATTTGGTTTATAATTTCTTTGTATGACAGTATCCTCCAGAGTTCTTAACTGAGACCACGTTTCTAAAAAAATTTTGCAGACTTGTGAGGAGACAAGCCATTGGCTAAAATTACCTTCATACACAAAACAGAGAAAGAATGCAAAGATTGATGGGAACAGAGATGAAATGAATTGTTCTAAGTCCTATAACAGTCAGTGGCAGATTTATGAAGAGAATTCAAGATTTCTTAGTCATAATTCAGAGGCTTTACATTGTGCAACCAGTTCTACTCACGGGAAAAAAAAGCAAAACATGTTAGCAAGGACAGAGGGCCCTCTAGCTCTTATTTTACTGAGAATGGGTGTTTTGCATGAGCAGGCACTGCAGGATCAAGAAGAAGCATTGACTGTTAAGGAAAATAAAACATTCACAAACTTCATTCTTTTGTTGATAAAAAAGCTATAAACTCAAAGTGAATAGCCATGCGGATGCAAAGAAATTGATCATTTAGAAATTTCTGATTATTGCATATGTGAAGTCATTGATTTACTGAAAGAAACGCAAGATTGAGTCAGAAAATCAAATGCCTTTGCAACACTGACTCAAAATGGATTCACTCAAACACAGAGACCAATAATATAATTTTCTTCTACTTATAGAATATTGACAATTTTGATTTGCATTGGCTAATATTGTGAGAGGGTTCTGTTTAGTTGCACAGCCACAGAGGCATAAAAATACTTTTATAGCATTTATTTGCCCTTGGTGAAATTCAATGAAGAGTTCAGAAACTTGCATGCTTATGGCATAAATTAATTTATGCTCATCTGCCAGAGTCATAGAAGGCTGAAAATACACTTTTATGGCATTTATCCATTGTTAAATATCTTTTTGTTGGAAGTCAATAGAGTACTCCACAGAAACTTCTTAGTTCCTTTCTATTTTGTCTTCATTTAGTACGATTCTTAAAGTATTCATTTTCTATCAAATTTCCAACTGGTTTGTGATGTTTGGCTTCTTAAGTACTATTGTGTTGTGTTTCTTTATGACACAGAGGAAGACACAGGAATTGCAGAATATCCACCATTCTCAAATGAAGAACATCTTTTAAAAAGTACTGACATGAAGGAGATTTTTTTTCCCCAATTCTGGCAATGAGCAGTCATTACAGAACGAATACATCATCTCTGACATCTGCCTAACATTTCAGCAAGACTTCACAAAAAACTGATGTTGAAGACAAGTAATCAGCTTTTAACTTGTTCTTGAAACTTTACTAACTCTTCCGGTAGATTACCACATAGAAACAGAAACAGATTTAATCATGACTTGTTCAAAATGTTATTCATGGCATTACTAAGAAGTAACAAGATAATTAAGCTTTAATACCACAAAAAGAGGGAGTCACTGCTTGTTAGGCTGCTTTACTGCCTCTGATGTATGTTGATGTAAGCATAAAAATAGGATTATTCATTTTAGATATAGCTAATCATTCTAGATAGACTCCTCTTTCTTTGTTTATGAATTGCAATAGAAAACACACTCTTGATTTTAGCAGTTTGGTTAGCCTCACGATGAAGAGGGGGTATTAGACAAATGAGTAAATATTATCTCATTTGAATTGAAAAGTCAGTTGAACAAAATAAAAGTGCATCAGTATAAAAAATATGGCAAAATTTTTGTCCACTCTGGAACATTAATTGAAGACCATTTGCACTGAGTAAACTGTGACTTGCCAGAAGCACAACTCCATTAGTGCAGCATATGAACAGATAATGCATCCTCCTCCTAACAGTGACAGGGTTTATTTGCATTAGGACTGCACTTCTTAGATCAACTTAGTGAAGAACTCACCTTGAATATACTCTCTTACGTAAATAGTACTCGGTCCAGGATACCAATTGCCAAAAGAAATCTCCAAACTTCCAACAATATCTGAACAGTCTGTATTTCACTAAATTAACTTGTAACACCTACTGTCAAAGCCCCAACATTTTATTTAGACCAATACAGTAATAGGATATAAAACCAAGGCATTTTTCTTCAATCCCTGTAGCTAGTAATTAATAAGCAGAAGCAGGAGAGCATTCTGATCTTCACACCATTTTTAACTGCAGAATTTTCTCTGAGTTGTACAGAGAATGCTGCCAGTGCAAATTTAGGGTTTTGCTACACATTCTGTGTAAAAGTGAATCAGTCTCCTTTAAGTGGCTGCCTACATGATGGGCTAACCTAGGGCAACAGATTCCATCCAGCTGAGCAACACAATAATGCACATGCTCAAAGAGCTCTGCTCCAGGGAAGGTTGTGAGTACAGCTGTCAGCAAGTACATAAGAGCAGAGAGGAATGGATGAAAAGGCAAATAAAACAATTAATGATATTCTGTGTGACTTGAAGACAAAATACACAACTTTTTGGTGAGACCTCCATAGGTGTTCATAGTGATAATCTGTGACATGATCAAAAGCTCTGTATTTACAAAAAAAAAACCTAAGAAACATTTAGGGTATCTTTGTTCATACATTGTTGTAGTTCTGACAGCTGCTCTTCTAAGTATAAAAAGTCAAGAGTAAGCTCAGTGAAACTATAAAAAAAGACTATAATTCACATTAATAGAATTAGTACATGCATACATAGATGGTGTCTAAACAATTTAATTTATTGTTTCACTAGCCAGCAGTTTCTGTGCAAGATCATGCTCTCTATTTTTCATCACAATGCTATCTAGCATAAAACTCTTTCAGATATTCTGATATTTAGTATTAAAGCAATTAGTAAATATCTTCCTGATGCATTTCAATTTAAACTCACATTGAGTGCCAAACAGTGATATCTTCAGATATAAAAACTTTGCACAAACCCACGGAAGATATAGAAAAGGAATAAAGAAGGTAGAAATGCGCATCTTCTGAATTTGATTTTTAATTTTCCTGAAAGCCTCTTGGCTACAATAATATGTATGTTAGGGTTTTCAAAAAAGTCAGTTAAAAATAATCTTGCCAATAAATTAGATATTTTTTAGAGTTTTTCAATCTAAATTACTTTATTGTTTTGTGTTGATTTTTTTACTGTGCTTAAATTCTATATTTTTTTGAGACTTGGTGAACTACATACTATCAGCCTCATACAAAAATTTAAAAGTTTATTTTTTAAATATTTGTATAGGAGATCCATATATTAAAAAACTCCACACCACATAGAGGAAACAAAAAGCAAGCAAAAAAAATCCCCAAATCAAAAGCCAAGAACTAGATATAATAATGAGCAATAAAATCTATGTTATCTATGAGACTATAAAAAAGAACTGAACATAATATGGAGAAAGAGACAGGGAAAGGTGAATTGCTACATGGTAATAAGAATTAATTATAGGACCCAGTTATAATGCATTTTTTTTTCTAACTGTAGGAACACCTGAAAGGCTTTACCTACCTGAAGTGATTCTATCTCAGAAGACTAATCTACAGCTTTCCAATATAGATTACCATTCTGAAGTAGTGGTTGGAAGACATGATGTTGGGTAGAGTTAGGAAAACAAGCTCAGGAAAAAGACAAGTTCAGCGCTGATAGTTAAGCTGAGGTCAGAATGAGAAATTCTCATAGTAAATTTGTTAACTGAAGTGTTGCCAGCTTAGAAAGGAAAGCCAACATCCCCTCCTGCTTCAACCCTATTTTTCTGTCTGCACTCCAACAAAACCATACCCCTCCTGGAAGCTCCCTATTCTCATGCCATCATTTCCATCCCATTTAAAACTTGTTCTATTGCTAGTGTTACAAACCTCAATATTCTGTTTGTTTGAGTGGTAGCCCTCAAGGCATGCAGGAGCAACCTGCAAATGCACTGCTCTTGCATTAGGATCTTCTTTAGTGATCAAGTTTAACCCAAAATTATTCAGTAGCTAGACAGGTACAGCTGTCACTTTCACTCAATTACACTTACAGTTAGTGTAATTATTACTAAAATCATTTAATAGTGAGTAATTAATGACAGGGTCCATATTTTCCCATGAACCATAGTGTGAGGTATGATGCTTAGGTGAACATTTACTATGAAAGCATGCAGTAGTCCAAACTAAATAATGTAGATCTTCAGCTGAGAATAATTCTATCAGCTATATAAGAATAAAAAACTATATCCAAAGTATGTCTCAGGGAAGAGATACTAAAGTCCTTGCTTTGGTCCTGAAGACAGGACTTAGAAATGCCTTTCTTTGTCCAATCCTGAAAGCACACCCCTTACATCAACAGTTCTCTTTTGGACACTGTAGCTGCCCAAACTACTGCAGAAATAGGAGGCCAGGGAATAACTCCCATTTATTCAGCCCTCTCTTACACTTTGAAATCATGAAAGCCTGTTCTCAAAGCCTGTCCTGAAATGCCAGCAATGGAACAGGAACTGTGTAGGGTGCCCCAATGCTACTGCTGATGCCAAACCAATCAGAACATTCAGCTACAAATATAATTCCTGGCATTGCCAAGTGGGGTCCTACAAGGTATTCAGAAGCCTGGCCATTGCACTGCATTAATTCACCACCACAGAAAAAATATGAAAGCATATCAGATACCATATGGTATTTGCGCCCTTTTGCACAGCTTCTCTTTCATCAGATTTAGAAGTAGCTACCATATTCAGCACAAACAACAAATAAAACTATTTCCACAAAGAATGTTACAACTTTTTTTGTGGATTGCAGAGGAAAGACATTATAAAGACATTGCTGTGTGACTAGACCTGAAGGAATAAAGAAAGGCCCAAAAGGGAGAGAAGAAACTAGTCATGGGCCAGCAGAGGAAGATGGAATTTTGGTTTCAAATGGCTGTCATCACAGGCAGATAAATGGCTTGACAGAATTTGCTGGTCTGTTCACAATGTTTAACATTTTTGTCACAGTCTCTTGGAGTGTTTATGTGCTCTATACAAAAAATAATTGACTTTGGAAATCCAGTCCTAGGAGCTGGGACTGGAATAATGTTTTTATGTTTTGTCATCTTTCCAGCTCTTCTGCATTTCTAACTATTTCTAGCTATGCATTTTCAGGAGAAAAAAAAAAAGAAAATTATTGTAAACTATGTATCCCATTGTTGTGGATCTTCAGCCTTTTTGGATTATAAGATCCTCACTTATATTTTTGTTTATTTTTTCATTCAAAAACTATTTCAGTTGATCATACAAGCACAGCAGAGAAAGAACAAAAGACATTGAGAAAGTCTTTAATAAGAATATACCTATAGCCCTGTACTTGATGCAATCTTTTAGGAAACATACGTTAAAGTTTCATCAAACACTAAAATGATCTAGGCAAAAGTTTCTCATATGTTAATAAATCAGTGGAATGTTACAGAAACTGTACAGAAATGTGTTATTCTCTATTTTGTGGGAAGAGGTTGACCTTGAATCCCAATTTCCAGAACATGTTCACTGATGAATCCAACAAGAAAGAGAATACTCTTGCAAAGGTAGGGCGTGGCACTCTTCTCAGTGTTCATTGCAACCCCAATCTGAATAAGAGTCTGGAATTTTGTTCCTCTCTCCTCGTTCCCCAGGTAAATCCATGCACTTGAGCTACTCAGTAGAAAATGCCAAGTGGAAATCAACTACAAAATAAATAAAAACCTTTATATATTTAAGTCCTTGTGAATCACACTATTTAAAATCATCTACTTTCTGGTGCATAGGGGATGCACCAAACATCCAAAGAATATTTACATTCTTGGGGAATAAGAATTCTTTGAGTGAACGAATCTCCTTTTATGGACCTAGCTTTAGGCTACTAGTAATTCCAACACCATCTTTCCATGTTTCAGTGTCATACTGTAATGCACGTGTATACTTAAGATGTGTATTAACATTGGTAAAATGAAGAGATACACATTTTTAATTCAGAATTAGAAATAAAGCACAATATTTTAATTATCGTCTTTCAGACATTGATGGTATTAACTAAAACCAGACTCTTGTTAATAATTGAACTGAATACTTCTTGAACATTTTAAACAGAATTAATAGTCAACATTTTTCCTTAAAAGACAGACAAGCCTTGGCTACTGTATCTAAAGATCAAATCAGTCCAAAGAACTCCCTCCTAGATGTGTCATTATGTCATATGAAGTAATAATTCTTCCCTTCCCTTCCCTTCCCTTCCCTTCCCTTCCCTTCCCTTCCCTTCCCTTCCCTTCCCTTCCCTTCCCTTCCCTTCCCTTCCCTTCCCTTCCCTTCCCTTCCCTTCCCTTCCCTTCCCTTCCCTTCCCTTCCCTTCCCTTCCCTTCCCTTCCCTTCCCTTCCCTTCCCTTCCCTTCCCTTCCCTTCCCTTCCCTTCCCTTCCCTTCCCTTAAAATCTCAGTACTGTTTCCCAAGCCACTGTCTGATCACGTCTTCCCAAATTCTTTCTTCACTCATCCATTTTCATAAGATTTTTCTTAGGCGTTTTACAAAACACACTAGCAGTAAACTAATTGAATGCACACATCCAAATTAAACAATTCTGGTGCAGAAGTTGGCCTTTTAATTGGCTTAGCAATACTCCACTATTCATTGGACCGAAGTAAATTCCTTGATGCTTCCTTTTTCTCTTATCTTAAAATGGAGTTGTCTTAGTTAACTTCCTTGTGGCTCAGCCTGTCGTTCAATACAAAACATCCATGAGAACTGTGACACATCCTGGCAGTCTGAGCAGCAGTGCCAAGCAGCGAATGAGCAAGCATTCAGTGCTTAGTCATGCATAGGCATGGCCTCATGCATAGCCATAGCCTCAGGATTGCTGCACACTGGCTAGGCACTGCAGAGGAACTCACATTGTTATTTCCCTTTTCAAACTAAATCTCAAAATCTGCCCATCCATGGTCACTTTGCATAATGATGAAGACTCAGTTTAGTCAGCTTAACTTCAGGTAATTACCCAGAACACAGTAGGTTTATATAGACCTCTGTGAAAAGATAGACTCACAGATAAATGAGTCATCCTTTGGAAATGCCTGTTTCTTCACAGAGAAAAACCCCGTAATTGTGACTCTTATTTCAGAGCTTTTAAGAACAGGTAGCCTCAGGTAGCTGCCTTAAATCAGATGGGTAAAGCCAGGCATCACTTTATGCTAGGATTATGCTTGGGCTCCTGTTAGAGCTGCAAAGGAGTAAAGCAAAAGACAAAAAATGTGTTAATACTACCTTGTTAGAACCAAGAAATATCTAAGCCACAGACAACAGAAGACACAGAATTGAATCATAAGGGAAAGTATTTTAGGGAAGTACATACTTTAAATATTTTTAAAGTAACAGATTTTAGTGAATGAGTGAATTTGTAATTGGAAGACTTCTTTTGTTTGCAAGATTTTTCTGCTTTTTTTTTTTGCTGTACAAAAATAGGATTTCTGTATTTTTTAAAATAGAAAAGAAGCATTATCTCTTCCTATATTACAGCAGAAGTTAATCACAGAAGAATGACACAGAAAATTTTTTGAAAAGGGCATAAGTTCTAAGATCCAGCAACATATTTGGTGTTCACTTAAACCACTGTTATAGGTCAAACCTGAATCCAAATGTGGAGGCTTGTTGTTGATGTGGTTTTTGTTTTTGGGTTTTCTTTTTAAGTAAGAAGTCCTTACATAACCCCTAAATACTTAGGAATAGATTTTTTTATTCTCCCCGGTTTTAATTTCAACAAACCCAGCCATAATTGGGGAAGAAAGTAACTGAACACTCTCACATCATCCATATTTATTCAGATTTGTGGCTAAGGGTGAAATTCTGTCCTCTGATGTGCATCTCAGGAATGATTTAGTGTCCAGAGACTTGAAAGGCCACAGCCTCTGACTTATTAATTTTGCTCCAACCCTAACTTATTTCCCAAAGGAATTTCTGTCTTCTGATAGATTTGTAGAGAGATTTCTATCTTGAAATGGTACACAAATGCATTTAACCTTAAATTAGTGACAACATCAAAGTGAAAGATACCATGAAACACTTCAGCCTCTTTCTACATAGAGCAACTTTGGCAATATGTTTCTTGGCTTACATTCTATGAAGAACAAAAAAAATATTAATCACAGAAGTGAAGAAGCATACATAGATGTTACATTCTAGATGACATGTCCTTCAGCACTGGTAAACACTTGATTTCCCAATCCTTCCTCTTAGGGAACATGAAGGAGAAGACAACATTTTCTTTTAACCTAGAGACACAGGTCTACTTATCAAGAAACAAGAGCAAATAGCTCAGGGTTCCTCCTAGATAAAAAACTCAGGACTTGACTGAAGCATGTAGCCTAACCCATAAAATGGCATTCAATGTTGCATTGTGTCTCAGTGTTGAAACAGCCTAAGAGATATATTTCTCTTCAGAGAAGGAGTAGAAACATGAGTCTATGTTTCCAGTAAGTTCCCATGTTTCCTTGGGTGGATTTCATAGGCTTTCTTGCAATTTACTCAAAAAAAAAAAATGTACTCAAATAATTTGCTAACATGGGTGAAACCTGCTGAAAAATCACAAATAATGTCTCATGAAGACGTCACAAGTAAATTCATTAATACTTCTGGATTCCAAAACAGAAGGTTAGAAGTCCACAAAATCAGAAGAGAATAACTCCAAATTAATTCTCCAAATTAATTCTGTGTTGAAAATATGTAACTGTAGAGTAAAAGAAATTGAGCTACTATTAAACTGCAGAGCTTTTGTCACCACATTGATGTTTGTATATTGCAAATCTTTACTGTATTAAAGTTAACAGGAATGTAAACAGACTTCCTGAATTTCTTCCAGACATAGTGAATTTCTGATAAACAGTCTGTCAAAATATTCCACAGAGATTCCTCTATTTGATTTTTAGGTAGCTGTGAAAGCACTTATTTTTCAAGATTTGTTCTGCTACAACCTGAAAAGACTGGCTCTCCATCTCTCAGTTTTCTATATTTTATAGCATTGTTAGCATAATTTCAATTATGCTTGCTTTGATCTTGATGCAAGAGCCAGAATCCTGAAAACTACTAAGGACGTCTTACTTGATGTATATCAATGAATAATTCACTATGAAGTCACTTACACCTCATTTATCAGTAAATCTCACCTTTATTTGGGTTGAAATTAAATTTTAAAATCATCAAGCAGAAACTTTGAAAAAACAGTTTAATTTTTTATATTATAAAAAAAAAAAAACCCCTAAAAAAAATAATATGTGTAGGCTTTACAAGTGAAAGTGAAGAGAATGGACTAGCATCAATCTTAAAGCTATAGTCTGCTTTTGAGCAGGTCCATGGGTCCATGGGAAATTACATTCTCTAAGAAAAATCTGCAACTTCAAGTTATGGTCTTTCTCTTGTGTCCCAGTTTATTTTATCAATATTCAGTGAGTGTGAAATCTATTAAAGACAAGATATTCCCTGTGTATCATAGACCAGGGAAGTGATTGTCCTTCTGTACTCAGCACTGGTGAGGTTGCACTTTTAGTACTATGTCCACAAAATATTGACATGCTGGAGCATGTCCAAAGAAGGGCAACAAAGGTGGCAAAGGGTCTGGAGAATAAGTTCTGTGAGAAGTGAATGAGGAAGATGGAGTTGTTTAGCCTGGAGAAAAGGAGCCTCAGGGGAGACCTTACAGCTGTCTACAATTACCTGAAAGGAAATTGTAGCAGGTGGGGTTCAGCATTTTCTAACCAGGAAACCAGCAACAGGACAACAGGACACAACCTCAAGGCATGCCACGGAAGGTTCAGGTTGCACATCAGGAAGAATTTCTTCACTGAAAGGGTTGTTAAGCATTGGACTGGATTGTCCAGAAGGGTGACAGAGTCACTGTCCCTGGAGGTGTTCAAGAAACGACTGGATGTGGCACTGAGTGCATTGGTCTAGTTGGCAAGGTGTTAATTGGTCAAAGGTTGGACTCAGTGACCTCGGAGGTCTTTTCCAGCCTTAAAGATTCTGTGATTCTGTGACTGTGAATGCCGCCTATCAGATCAGAAATAGTATCAAGAAGTGCAACCTTCAAAATGGAATCTGATAGACTGTCTCTGATTTTAGTATTACATCAAAACCATTTATATGCGTGTATATATATATATATATATATATATATATATATATGTATATATTTTACATCTAGAAATCTGTAGGCATTTAATGATGCTACAACACAGCAATTTCAAATATACCTCTTCTCAAATTCCTTCACAAAAATCCCATCTGAATGTAATCAGGACAGTCCAGAAAAGTATGGTGGTAAGAGAAATATTTGGGATTTTTAATTCTGCTTTTCACTCTTTCTGCTAAAGAACTGAACTAAAACCACCCAACTCTTCCCCCCCAGAAAAGAAACCAAACCACCAAACAAAACAAAACTGCCCACAGTTTTCCTGGGGAGGAAAAGAGTTTATTTATATTTTCCTGTAAGAACCTGGAAGCCCAATTGTCTCACTGAAGAATTAGATGGGCAGCAAAAGTATAAGTTCTAATATTTTTCATGTACCTCCAAAATACTAGATTTAATCCTCAGATTGTTTTAGCAGCCTGTGTTGAGAGAGGAATGATTTCAAATCTCCATTACTTTTGGCTCTCAAATTGTTGAGCTAGAGTTAAGCTATTGTAACAACTTTTTCAATCTTTTCAATCGTGCACTTGAATTAAGAAGTGCAGTCAAGTTGCTAAATTTAAATTGCATTGACTCTGAAAACTGAACTGAAAATATCAGTTCAAGCTGAAACAAAACTGTTTTGAAAACTAGTAATTTAATACAAATTGACTATATTACAAAGTAAGCATATATTTGAGTATGCCAACCCCATCTAATACTATTCATTATACTCCCTGAGAACCAGTGAAAAATTAATATTCTATACCAGTTTTACCTAGGAAATAATATGAAATATAACATCAAATGAAAGAAGAGAAAATGTGTGTTGTAAATCCACACAACCCGATGGAGTATTTTCTTTCTTGTGTTGTTTCCACATAGCAACAGGAAGATAGTACATCTGCCTCCACAGGTACTGTCCCTTTCTCCCTTTGTCAAACAACCAAGATTTATAAGGGCCCCAAGTAATTTCCAAGCTCCAAATTACACTAGATACATAAAGCACTTAGATAATTTTAAAGAAATGCATTTAAGTTAATCTGCCTTCTCTGTACAGTCATTGAACTAAAGGAATCACCTTAAGGGCATTTCAGAATAGAAATGGGTACAGTCACTGGGAAAGCTTATCTTTCTTCACTGTCTGTTCATTAGCACTGATTAAATAAAATAGAAAAGGTCTACTGGATGGCAGTTGTTTTGGGACTCATTGATGATATTCTCAAAAGACCAGCTTACCTATGTGATACTAGGCACTCAGCAGCTGACACACTGTCATCTTCATCTGCTAAATTCAGTATCCACTTATGTCAGATTTTGTAAGTACAATATAGCATCTGGTCTGGCACAAAACCCTGCAGCACAGTCTATTTCTTTAAAATGATGCATTTTCTCCCTTTTTAAATACCTCAAGCAATGGGGCTTCCACCTCCTCCTCCAAAAGACTGTTAGCATTGAGTTCTCCCATACACTATTTTGCTTTGTATGTTAATTCACATATTTTATTATGTTCATTAATAATATGCATTGGTGTAATAATAAGTATTCAGTGCTTCTTTCCTCCAACTATAAAGTTTTCTCATTGTGAGCATGTAATTACTAATGTTGTAGAGACTTCATGATAAGCAGAGTACCCAAAGTAAGTATTTTTTTCACTGTAGTGTGAGTACACTTTTCTGGTATTATTTAGCCTTTCCTACATGTCTCTTCAATGAATATTGGCTTTGCTTTGCTGAATTATTATTCTTACTGACACTGTAATTGCCATCATATATAGCAATCTCTTTATAAATAAACATGTGGAGGAACATTTGAAAACAAGCCACCAAAATAAGGTAATGAGGAGCAATTTGCATTCAGTGGAACATCACAAAATTGAAGAAAGCAATAACAGAGAGAAATAAATGTTCTTCCTATTGTATCCAAAATTCTAATCTTCTTCTCTAAAGAATCTGTGGCTAATCAGTAATTTACTGGTAGCAAGCTCTGAGCTGACATAGGGACATACCATGGCAGTAAACTAGACTTGACCACAAATAGTGCTGCCTGAGAAATTATTTTCCCATCAATATTTACTTTTTGAGTTTTCACAAACTTTCTTATTCTACAATTGAAGAAACAAAGTTCTGCAACAGTTGGGAGAGATCTACATCCATTCTGGAATGTGAAACAATGGGAGAGACAAGGTTGTCAGGGACTGGAGCCATATGCATCCCCCAAGAGGACTGCGTACTAGTTCCTTACACTAATGAGGTAAAGCAGGGGCATGAATGTGCCAGTGAATGCAAGTTACCAAATATTGCAGAGTAGGTGTTTTCCTCTCTCTTTTCTGAAAAAGATCGATGGATGTGGGAAATATTTCTTGGGACAATCTTCACTGGAACTGACATGTTTCTGAACTTTTTGCTGAATTTGAGTTTTCTAACAAAACCCCCCATCTTCTTTTTTAAAAAATCAATTCTCACTGTTCCAGTTGTATACTAGAAAACAAAAACATCAGCCTTGACAGCAGTCCACAACTGGGCCAGAACTCAGCACATGAAGTCTTGCCCCTTGTAGTTTATCATTACTGAAATGGTACATCTCTATTTCCTATTTGTTTCCAGGCTGTTCAGTATTTGTATTCCAGACTATTTTGCTTCACTTAGCATTTTCCTGCTATTTTTAATTTTTTTTTTGTCACTTTCCTTCAAACCCCTCCTTAACTTTGTATTGTTATCGCTGGTTGTTGAGCATTTTTAGCTAAATAATAATTAAAGAAAAAATAAAGAAAAAAGAAAAAGAAATGTTTGGTCTTTCAATGTAAAAAGTTAGGCTACTTTCACTCTTCTGGAAAAATATTCAAATGTTCTTTAAATTGTTTTAGAAACATCTCAACCAGTAGTATTTACTGGAAAAAGGCCCAATGAATTAAAGCTAGTGCCTTAGAGCAAGCTGAGTTTTGTTGATTTATGCAAACAAAAGGTCTGACCTCAGGTCTTTTCTGTAACAGTGAGAACAAAAAAGCTAAGAAAGAAAAGTCAAGAAGGAAAATACTGTCTTTACATGGACATACATCAGTATATATCAAATACTGAAAACCTGGAAAGAAGCACTTCACTCAGATTTATAAATAATTTGCATTCACTATGTCTCCTTAGAAAAAGCCAGCAAACTAAATAATTAGATATATAGTCATGGTTGACAACCTAATTTAGTTTAATGAGGAAAGCAATACACCTGTTTTCAGCATAAAGAAACATTGTGCTTTGACAAAAGCACATTATGTTGTCTCACAATGGAACTTCTGCAGAAACAACTATTGAGAGTACAACAATATAAAGTGAAAATATGACAAAGATCTTTTTACTAGTGTCATTTTATTAATGAATCCTACACATCAGAGGTTGCTGGGGCATGGTACTCTTTATTTACAGATTCATTAGAGAAGAGAAGGATCAGAACTTAAAAACCATAAAAGTTTCAAATACATTAAAGAGTTCCTCCCACTCATGTGTGAATGAATAAGTATTACTCTACTTTCAGCTATTATTTTAACCACTAAAATTATAGTATCCTTCAATTAATTTTTGTTGCAATTTTAGTAGTGGTAAAATAATAGAGAACTAATATAACAAAAGCCTTTGATTGCTACCTGTAGTTACCTTCCAGCAGAGCCAAGTCTGTCAGACCCCAATAAAGGCAGGCCAAAGACAAGGCCTGCTTCTACATGTACTGAAATGACATCTTATGCAAGTCCAGGAACTCATCATGGCTGCAGTTAATATGTGTTGAGAAACATTGAACAGTAGATAAGGCAAACTCAGCTGAAACCAGATTTATCTACTAAACTCTATTAGTATCTGCCTTAGTTTATACATATCTCCATTTCAACTTCAGTGGAAAAAAACCCCACCAATTAAGCAAGATCCTGAGAAATTTTGTTACTCTGATTAAAAAATATTTTTCCCATAATGTATTCCCAAGATATAATTCATTGGTTTCAATATAATTTTTTCCCTGATATTTCCCAAGTGTTTCTGGTACTGCTCATGGGATTTGAAGCTCAAATACAGTAAGATTTACACCATTTTATTCATTGTGGACAAATTCCACAGCAGAGACAAGTAGAAGATGTACTGAAAGGTAGGGAGCTACCTGCTTCTCCATCCACCTCTACAGCTGGAAGAGGAAATTCACAGGCAAAGATCATAATCTCCTTAGTCCTTCACCTGATACACAGCAACCACTGTGGGATGGTGAAAACACCAGGGCCATTAAAAAGGACCCTTGCTGACTTCCAAGCCAGCCCAGCTAGAGCCAGGGACATTTAGTGAGCAGCTGAGTCAGCTATGTCTTTTTTTTTTTTTTTTTTTTTTTTTTTCTGAAAGATATTAAAAACAGCATGAAGTATAAGTATAATCATCTCAGTATAATTGCACTGCTGGACACTGTCTTGAGATATCAATCTTAAACAGCAAAACTTTGAAAAGATTTATATAGTTTAAACAATGAAAAATCAAAAGACACTGTAAGTTGACAGAATATAAACTATTTGATTTTGGATCATTCCCAGTTCTGTTTCCCAGTCCACACAGATGGAAATACTATTTGTAAGCAAAATTAGGAAGAAATATGCTGACTGTGTCTTCTTGAGAATTAAATGCCTATCAGTACTTTTTGCTGGAACAGAGAAGAGTTATGCAGCCTGAAAGTAGAAATTACATCTTTCATGGCCACCTTTAAAAATGATGATTTGAGCTTAGTGAAGGCATGCTGGTTGTCACCAACCATCTCCTGTTAAAAAAAAAAAAATAAAACAACAAAAAACAAAAAACCAAAAAACCAAAAAAAAAAACAAAAAAAAAAAAACAAACCCCCAAAAAAACTTACAGATCCAGAACAGTAAAAAGGTAGAATTTCAGAACTGTAAACATTGAAGTATTTCACAAGATTTAGTGAAAAGCAAAGAGAACTTTGGTTCTTTATTTTGTTAACTGTGACAAGGCCCAATTACAGCACAATGTTCAGCACCATTAACTAAAGAGATTAGATATAAAGACAGAAACTAGTATTTCATAGAATCATAGAATGGCTTGATTTGGAGTGGACCTTAAAGATCATTACATTTCAATTCCCCTGTGACATAGGTGGGGTCACATTCCATCCAATTTGGTCTTGACCACTTCCAGGGATCATGCACAGCTTCTCTGGGTAACCTGTTCCAGTGCCTTCATAATTTCTTCATAATACCAAATCTAAATCTACTCTCTTTTAGTTCAAAGCCATTCCCCTTGCCCTATTACTACATGCCCTTGCAAAACCTTTCTCTCCAGCCCCCTTGGCTCCCTTTTTAGGTACTGAAAGGTTGCTATAAGGTCTCCTCAAAGCTTTCTCGTGTCCAGACTGAACAACTCTAGCTCTTCAGCCTGTCCTCACAGAAGAGGTGCTGCAGGCCTCTGTTCATCTTTATGGCCTCCTCTCGACTTGCTCCATGTCCTTCTTTTACTGGGGCCTCCAGAGCTAGACACAGTACTACAGTTAGAGTCCCACAAGAGCAGAGGAGAGGAGAATCACTTCCCCTGGCCTGCTGGTAATGCAAAGATGCAGCCCAGATCGGCTTCCTGAGCTGCAAGTGCACCTTACCAGGTCATGTTGAGCGTATTGTCCACCAACACCCCCAGGTCTTTCTCTGCAGGGCTGCTTTCAATCCATTCTCCATCTGCAGAATGTGCCCTCTGCACTTGGCCTAATTGACCTTCATGAGGTATGAACATGCTCACCTCTAAAGCCTTTGGATGGCATTTCCCTCCAGCATTTCAACAGCACCACATTACTTGGTGTCATTGTCAAAATTGCCAAAGACGTACTTAATCATACTGTCCACATCACCAACAAAAATATTAAGCAGTTCTGGTTCCAGTATCAGCCCCTTAGGAATGACACTTGTCACTGGTATCCATGTGAACACTGAGCTGTTGACTGCAACTCTATGAGTGCAAACACCCAGCCAAATCTATGTCCACTGAATGCTTACTCTGTCAAAACCATGTCTCTCCACTTAAGAGGCAATGCTGTCACACAAGGCAGTGTCAAATACTTTATATATAGCAAAGGTAGAGAGATGGCATTTTCTCTTCCCTTTACCCACCATGGTTGTAACTTCGTCATAGAAGGCCACCAGGTTTGTCAGGCTTGACTTGAGCTTAGGGAAGCCATGCTGGTTGTCACGAACCATCTCCTTGTTTTCTGTGTGCCCTAGCATAGTTTCGAGGAAGATCTACTCCATGTTCTTGCTGAGCACTGAGAAGAGACTGATCAGCTTGTAGTTCCCTGGGTCTTCAGGGTTTTGTTTTTTTTTTTTTTCCTTTTTAAAAATGGGAGGTTTTTTCCCCCTTTTCCCAGTCAATAAGAACTTCACCAGACTACCACAACTTCATAATATGATGGATAGTGGCTTGGCCACTTCATCTGCCACTTCTCTCATGACCCTTAGATACATCTGATCAGATCCCATGGCTCTTCAGGTTCCTGAGGCGATCTGAAATGTGATCTCCTACAGTGGGCAGTTTGTAATTCTCCCAGTGCATCCCATTAAAAATTATTGCATCCTATTAACATCCAGAAAGATGTCATAGTTCTGGAGGATTTCCCACTAACCACGATAATCAGGGGTATATATTCAAGCATCTGACACTGCTCAGAATCCTACAGCCCTGTATTACTGTTTTTTGTGCCTCACAATAAAAGTTATGGAACCAAATTTTTGTTTGCATAACATAAAAGTCTCCTTGACCCAGATTTTACATAATCTTCAGAACACTGTTACTCTCATTTCATATTAAAAATTTATTCCAAAACTAAATTACACAGCTGCTTGCTTCCACCAATAAAGTTGTTTTGCTGTATGTTTATTTTATTTAGTTCTTGGGGTTTGTATTTTCGCTGTGTTTTTTTTGTTTGTTTGTTTGTTTGTTTGGGTTTTTGTTTGTTTTGTTTGGTATGTTTAGCGGGGTCTTTTTATCCATTTCTCTCTTATGTAAGTCTTATCTCTTTTCATTATGACAGGTCTTAATGAACATATACTGTCTATTAGTGTTTGAGAACTCCTACTAAAGTTAAACTTGAATGACTTTAACAGACCCCCACCAATAACTCCTGAGTAATGGATTTATTAGACTCCCAATAATATAACCTATAATTTTCTCTATAAGATGTGATAAACGACAAAAGATGAACTCTTCAGAATATTTTGAATATAATTCACTATTCATTTCACATTATCTCTTATACTAAGTACCTTATAACACTTCCTATCCTTGGAAAATAAAACCTAGCTCTAGTTATTAATGTCTTTCTTTAAATGCAGATCTTGGTTTCCCCTGGAGACAAGACTTAGCACTGAGCTATCAGGAGAACAGAAGACTTTGAGTCATATATTGTCCACAAAGAAAGGATTTTTCTAGGGTCTGGTGAGTAATCCTTTTTTTTCTTTATTTTCCCCAGATGTGCTGGCAATCTATAATTGTACATTTGCCTTTAATACCATATTGTACTTTCAGTCACAGGACCATATATAAAGCAGTTGCTTTTGTATCATATTACAGTCTATAAATGTAAAAATAATAGTGATATTAATAATACTTGGTTGTCCTATGGCATTCTTTTATCAACATAATTCAGTAAGTTTTAAATGGAGAGATAATTATTCTTGGTTTATGGGGGGAGAAACTGAGGCATTGAAGAGACATAAGGACTAGATTTTAGTGTTTGCAAACCAGTTTATTAAGTTTTGCTCCTTTATAAATTCTGTATTCCAAGAGACTCCAGCTGCTTAACTGAAACAAGTGTTACAAAGGCCTGTAGCGGGTGCTGACTCAATGTGGTTTCTTCTCAGTATGCTGTCAGCTGACTAAGATAGGGTACAAAACAATAGAATCTATTTTAAATGTCTTGTTCTAGGGCATTTAAAAATGGACCAAATTTCCCCCCAGATTTTTAGCATAGATACAATACAATGAAGTCAGCCAGTCTGGGCACTGAAATGGAGTCCCAGATATGTTTCCTGACTATGAACTCAGCTGTAATAACCACTTGTAATAATCAAATGATAAGCTTTAATTTAATCACAGTACATGTCCCCATCTCCCTGTCTTCTACACCCTAAAATAAATGTTACAAAGCAATAGAGAAAAAAAAAGTTTTGTGATATAAATGTAAAATCAGAATAACCCTGGGGGATATGCCCTAGAAGAGGTTTTGATGCCCCATTTTAGTTCTTTTCTGAAGTCATAAGGACCTTTCTTTGCACAAACAGGGAAAAAAAAAAAAAAAAAAAGAGGTGATTTGTAGAGATTAGGTTAGTAACTATCTTCTAATAAGAAATAGAAGCACAATGGAAAAGAATTTTATAAACTGATTTAAGAATTATACACTTGATACTGAACAAAGAGTGGAAACCAGAGGAAGAGAGTGACAACTTATCCCTAGAGGTTAGGAGATAATGGAAATATTCTAGAGGTTAGAATAGAGATGAGAATGAACATGGCAAGACAAACATATGCTTAGAGGTCCAGGTAAAATTCCACATGTGGAAAAGGTCCTTTTAAAGGAAATTATTCCTATTTCATTGAAAAGAAGAGAAAATAGGTGAAAACAGTTGTTTGGCTGGTCTAGCAGGTTAACCATCGCTCACAAACATAAAGAACTTAATGAGCTAGAAAAAGAGAAAAAAAATATTTTTCAAGGACTCATTACTGAGGAGAGAAAGAGTATTCTGCATCAACAGACAGCTAATAGGATGATTTTTTTCCCCCATTGGGTAAAATTCAATTATCTTCAATTAGGAATGGCAGCAATGTGCTGGAATGTGTAGTGAATGAAAATAAATAACCATTTCCAGATGACTCAGCTAATCATTAACAAAGTTCTATCCCTGAACATGAGCGATGCTATTCCATTTGGGAAAACTTTATCCAGGCTGTTTCTTCCATCAGCAGAGACATTGCAGATTATTACTCATTTCAAGACTGCTTTTAAATTTAGAGAATGGAGACTATGGAGACTTTCTCCATGGACTATAAAGAAAGTCTATGGAGCAGCTTAGATCAGATGCCTGACTTACATTACTAAAATAAATATTAATCACAACATAAATAAAGGATTATTTATGTCTCTCTAGTCACTGCGCAAGAATTTATGGGTGATGGTCCATTTTAGTATATGTGTTATTTATCTATCTGAATTCACGAATTTGTGGGGAATCAGCTGACTCAGCCAGTTAAAGTACATAAATGGGCAACTACCAAAGAGGGGGTAAAGGAGAAAAAAATGAACACTCTTGCAGCACAAAACCAAGATGTCAAGAATAAAATTAATCAAGGCACCAAGAATCTTGAACATAAATACTTTAGTTGCCTATATATGAATGGTAGAAGACTAGATAATAAAAAAGAGAAATTGAAATTGGAATTGCTGTTTTATGACCTAGCTAGTATTGCTGAGACCTGATGGGAAGATTTGCATGAGTAAAATGTTAAAATCACTGATATACTGGATTTAGACAGGATCTAGTGAGAAAAAAAGTAACAAAGTCACTTTCTATCAAAACAGGGTATTACCTGCATCTGAGTTCTCTGGTAAGTCAAAAAAAATATTTTGTGTGTTCATAGATTTGTGTTCTAAACAAATCAGCAAATGAAAAACATGAACAAATTAATGCTCAAACAAATCAGCAAAAAGCTTAGACAAGGCACTAGCAAGTGTCTTTAATGGACCAACAACTTAGTCTAGGAAAAGAATGGCTGATTTCTGCTGCAGAAATGGGGAAACTGCATTATAATGTCTGACTTCAGCTTGAAAGGCATGGTTTGAAGTCTCATGGTCCTTATCATTTCTAAAAATTATTGAAGAAAAAAATGTAATAAAATTAATGTTTTTTCCTAAATGTTCTATGCTTGTTGCAGTTACCTCAAACAACCAAGGAATCCTAAAAACACAACACACCCCGCTTTAGATGTTGCCCTTTTGAGACTTTACAGTAGCCTTCCAGCACCTAAAGGGGACCCACAAAAAAAGCAGGAGAGGGACATTTGACAAGGGTGTGTAGTGATATGACAAAGGGGAATGGCTTTGAACCAAAAGAAGGTAGGTTTAGACTAGATATTAGGAAAAATTCTTCACTGTAAGAGTGATGAGGCCCTGGAACAGGTTGCCCAGAGAAGCTGTGGATGACCCATTCCCAGAAGTGTTCAAGACCATGTTGGATGGGGCTTTGAGCAATCTGATCTAGTGGAAAGTGACCACATCCATGGCAGGCAAGACTGAAACTAAATAATCTTTAATATCCCCTCCAACCTGACCCACTCTGTAAGTCTATGACCTAATTACATCTGTAAAAGGTACATAAGACTGAGCCCAAACAAGTATTATATGTATTCTCAGCAAGTTTCTGTATGACACCAAACTGAGGGGTGTAATCAAATGTTGGAGGACAGGACTATCATCAAGAAGGATTTATACAGGCTGGAAGAATGGGAATGCCCATTCATTCTACGAGTGGCTGGGAACTGAAAAATGACAGTCACAGATGTGCATGTGGAGTGGTAGAACCCCCTGTGCTGGTACAGACAGACTGGCTTGGTAGCACCTCTGCTAACAGGAGCTGTAAATCCTGATGGACTGGAAACTAAGCTTACTTTAGTAGATATTTATTAAACCACTTGACTATTTTACTGTAGCACTCTCAAGAACTCGAGTCAAGTACAGACCCAAGGTTAATGTTAGAATATGGCACTTTCACTTTCAAAATTAAAGCTCAAACATTCAAGGCCACCAAGTAAAGAAATATATGCATATATTTCATTTAAAAAGTAGGTAAATTTCATAATTCAGTAAAAAAAAAATCAATGGAACTTGGCACAGAAGTTTAAAAGTCAGTTTTTAGGACAGGAACATGCTTCAATACTATTTTTCTTTTCTAACCTGAAGTACAGTGTCAAAATGACATACTGTTAAGATTTAGAAAACCTTCTGCATTGAAAGAACTAAAAATGGTTTTTTTCTTAACTGGAAGACTAGTATGAAACAGATTCAATAAAAAAAAATGAAACATTCCAGGTTATCTATGTTTTGGAGATTAAAATTAAACTAAGGAAAGGCAAGAACAACAGTTTAATGATGTGGTGGGTAACACTAATCCACAGATCATTATCAGAGGAGAATTAACCTTTTTTTGTTTTTAAGTTTTGCAAAAGGAATTCAACAAAGCATCACTAAAATGTCAAATGAAAATACTAAAACCATAATTTATCTTTTTATCAATGTTTATCTATGTAGGGCTTTGGTTTTGTTTCCAATTGCTTTCTTTTTCCTTAGGGAGTGACTCTATACTAATACATTTTCATGCTTTGTAACAGTAGGAGGCTATGTAAGAAATTAAATGGCAATGATTGAACTTGGAAAAAAAGTCGATGCAGAAGGGAAAAAGATACTCTGCTAGATTTTGAAAATAGTTTCTTGCATAGCTGGCACAATGCATATGATGGAACTTACTGGTTTGAACTGGATTGCTTTCCTTTTTCTGAAATGGATAGACTTTATTTATTACTATTTTATTGATTTGTAATGAAATGCTTATTTTATTGTGATTCCTGAATCCTGACTGCAAAATACATGGATTTTTAGAAAAAAAAATTAATTAATAATAAAAAAAGATTTTTTTAATTAGTTTATTTTTTTGTGTGTGTTTCTTTTTGTAGTTTCAGTCAATTTAAAGACACCTTAGGTATTCTACAGCATGCAATTTGCTAAGCCTTCTAATTATACTAAGATTTCTTTAATAGTAAAACTTTATTACCTTTATTTATAGATCTGAAGTTTCCATAATATTATTTCATTATGCTACAGAAAAAGCAAAATGCTGCCTTATTCTAGATAGGCCTCACAGAAATGGTGAGTAATAGAAAAATACTTTAGAATACATTCAAAGCTGCATAAAAGTTATTGAAATGCTTGGCTCCATAGCTGCATGTGTTCTGCCATCTGAGTTACAAAGTACCAGAGAGTAACAGTAAGTGTCAGTTGACCTTTTGATTAGACCTAGTCCTATTAAATGTTATGAGAGTAATCAATTGGTACTAAATAATGAGCAAAACAAGCAAACAAAATTATTTCATTAAATGACATTTTTTTAAACACTGTTAGCTCAAGAAAGGCATTTTTTGGTTTTACATTGGTTGTGACAGAAAAGAAAACCAAAATAATTCCCTCTAAGGGTATCCAACTCAATAAGGATAAAATCACAATGGTTATCTAAATCCAGTAACTCTCTTACAATGGCTTCTGCATTTTCCTGTGTAGCCCTTCCTCTTCCATCACCCTTATCCCTTCCACCCCAATAGTGTCTATCAAATGCCAAGGTTAAATGCAGAACAGGAGACTGAAAAACTGAATGAAGGTCAGGATATAAGGACACTTTGTATAAGGATGCTCTGTCTTACAGAACTAGCTGGGGACTGTGAACAGTGATGCTGATACCAATATCCTTTATGGACAATGTAGAGGGTTCCAATCAAGAGCCTTTAACTCTTGCAAAAGTATCTTTGTTATAGAAAAAAATGCTTACTTAACATCCTTGTAGTCCAGCACCCACTGCATTTGGTTATTTTGTTAGCTATTTTTCTTACAGTATATTGAGTTGTCATGGTAATTAATTTTTATGCTGACCGGTGGCTATCTATTTTTATTTCAGGCTGTTCCATTCACTCTTTCTCCAAGATAGGTACAACTATTCAGTTTTGCTTCACAGTCCCCTAACTCTGAAGTAGAACTGCTCACCTTTTAAAACAAAAGTCTTTCCCCTCCAGGTACAATAACAAAATAAATTGATGGTACAGCATATACAAACTTATTTCAGCCTTCAGAGAATTGCTTACTGCCTTTCATGCTAAGACACATATAAACATGGTAATTCACTCTGATTTTATGAATTGCCTCCTGACTATCACTGGGGAATGATGACTGGGCAGTAATAAATGAAAGCATCTAAAGCAGGTTGAGAATGACTGCAGTGTGCCTCTAAAGATTGATGAGTTGGCAAATACTGTTATAAATTACCATCAGGTGCCATTCACAGATGATAAGAGCTTCATCCTGCATGACAGCCATTGATCTGATTCAGAACTAAGATGCAACCTTTGATGACACTCCTTGAGGATAAAAGGTTATGCTTCACATTTAGTTATGAATAATAAGGTCATGTTTTAATTAAAGTAGTATCTCAGTGGAATATTAGGGCAGTGAAACCGTACAAATTAGCATGACTGTATAGCAATTGTTGCTGAAAACCAGCCTAGTACTGAATATTATAACAGAGTATAGCAATGAAATTACATTAATGAGGCAAATAGCTCATGTTATTAGAAGGATCTTAATTAGTCAGACCCCAAAATTAGAAGAAACAGTAGATTTTGAGTTTATGTGTGACACAAAATCTGGCAAAACAAGAAAATTGAAATTAAGGTAGGAAATACTTAAACTATACACCTATGTTTTGGTTACAGTAATTTCAATATACTTCAATTTAAAAATATTTTTATGCAAAATGTAATATTCAAGCTAAAAACGTGCTTGGGACTGACTGTTCATAGAGATTTTTGAGTTTTGTTTTCTGGGTAACTCAAAGGATTGTTCACAATTATTTTTTTTTTTTGGCACAGTCCCAGCAACATTTCCCGACCAAGGTTTCTGAAAATGAAACTGGCTATATAATGAACATGTATCCAGAATAGCTATTAAATGGAGCAAATATTATTTGTAAATTTTTGTGAAAATTCTATTATATAATATAATAAAATATAACTAATAAATATGTGTGCTGCTAATCCAGCAAAATATTGAGGCTCGTGCTTAAGTAAATTATCTAACCAATACCAATCTTAGAAACAGACTTAAGCAATATAAGGATACAAATATTATCCAGCCTATTCCATAGTAAATGAATTGTACATATTCTAACTCACTCCAAAAGGCAATTTCACTCACCCAAGATTCAGAAATTAGCCTCTTGTATAGAAAATGTTGTAAAAGCTCAATCATGAAGATTTATCAAGAAACTACAAATGGTACCTTGTGCATTCTGTCAGCATGGCAAACTTTATTTATTTATTTACTTTGACATACTGCAAAGCATGTACAACCAAGTCTTTCTTCACACCCACCGCTGTTGCAGCTTGGTGTCCTCAATCCAATCTAAATGTTCATTTTGCAATTACTCTGCTGTCAAGTGATAAGTGAAATATAGAATATATATGCAGTAAGTACTTAATAGCTTTAAAAATATACTTTCTATCATAGTGTCACCAGTTGCTCTTCAGAATTCAGACATTTTAAAATGTTTAATACTCAAACTAGCAGAACACATCCAGATCAGAAACCAGGGATAGCAGTTCTGCAGGAGAGCATCTATGCAAATGCCTTGAAAACATGAATTGCTCTGAAAAGACTGAAAACACAAGATCAGATTGGGAGGTCAAGAAATTATGGAAACGAGCCATCTGCCTCCCATGGTGCACAACAGATTTTCATTTCCCTTGCTGTTCCTAATATAACTGACCAGCCATAAAGCAAAATCCACTTACTACAGACACAGCAGTGCTTGTTTTGGGGGTCTTATTAAATCTGGGCACTTAGAGAAATGCAAAACCTAAAGGCAACTACAGGACCAGACCAGTTACTTTGAACTGTCTTTAATGAAACTAAAAGTGGGTTTGAAGCTGTTATGAGTTTGTTTATAGATGTTTCACAATCAAAATCTACATCCTTACAGGGCAGATATAGAGCTTTCTCATTCTGATGAGAAATAAGTGGCATTCCATATGAAAAATGTAAATCTACTGAATATTTATTTTGCTTGTGTTCTATATTGGTACTGATATCAGACTATAGCTAAAATTCTTAAATTAATACAAAGCATGGGCAGAGATTCTTCTTCAGAAGATTCAGTCTCTGGAATCATTACCTAAGCTTTTATATAATTATTTGTTTTCAAAATTTTTATGCAAACTTAAGAACACTATTTAGCATAATTTGGTCCTGATTTAATGAGGAAATGCACTATTTTTACTTGCTCGGAGAAAAATAAAAATGTAATTAGGATGTTTCAAGACATATCCTCAGTACTGACAGTCATATGCTATAGACTTCTGCACTATGAGGAACACAGAGTAACCTTACTTTTAGATCAAAGTCTTTTTTCCAAAATCTTACTAGATAGCAGTACCTTCTAGAATAGAGAAAATATTCAAGGTAATCATGACACAGGGATTTGGCAGAAGAACAAAACAGTTACAGCTGAGATATATAGACATATATATGTTGACATAATGCACACATCTAATATGTAGCTATCCCATTTACTGGGTGGGAAAATAAAATTGCACTAAAGAGACTAGATAGGAATAAAAATGTGTTTTCTGGTAATACTCCCATTACAAAAGATTATTCTTTCTGCTTTTTTTCTTTATTTTATTTTTTCTTAATTTATTTAAAATATTTGCCTATTTCATACTGGTCTGTCCTTTTTTTTGTGCAAAAGTATGAATCAAAACAAGAATTGTGGTCAATATTCTTCAAATGAAATCAGTAAGAATTACATTAATAGTTTTAAGGGATGAGCTCATGATCAATACCTGAATATTTGAACTACCAATTTGGTTTTGAAAAATGCTCAGAAATTTCAATTTCTAAGCCAACATA
Organism: Vidua macroura; assembly: GCF_024509145.1. Lineage (NCBI taxonomy): Eukaryota > Metazoa > Chordata > Aves > Passeriformes > Viduidae > Vidua > Vidua macroura. The sequence continues at coordinate 54,145,568 of NC_071572.1, read as the reverse complement.
AATGTATTGCATTAGTGGAGCACAACAGCATCCTATCAGTAAAGGCTCTTAAGAAGACAGGCTATTACAAACATTAAATAAAAAAAAATCACATACAGTACTTCACCTGTCACCTAAAAACTCACAGCCTCTGAAATATTAGATTTTTATCTGACAATCTGGATTTGATTCTCAAATACTTCATGACAGAAGCTCAAACAACCATTTCCCAGCAATCCAATACAATTTATGAGGAAATGGCAACAAATTTGTATGCTGTTGAAAATATTTACACAGTGTGTGGAAAAGTAACAGATATTTGACTAGGAAAGAAAAAGAAATAAAGTGATATAGTAAAACAAAATCAGAAATTAAAGAGACCTAATAGCATATGCTTTTTCACCTGAAGGCAAAGGAGACTTGATTATGAATTTCCAGGTGGAACAGCACAGTCACAGTAAATGACAATATTAATATAAATTTCCAGAGAGCAAAAAGGTTTCTGAAGGTAAGGAATATTGTTTATAGCTCTTCTTATTACATCTCTGTAGAAGAACATGTGTAGAAACATACTGAAGATCAAAGGCCTAAATTATTATCTTCTTTATTAATTAATTCTGAACTTAAATTTTATCAATGTCCTTAAGATATGTGTTTCAAGGATATATTACCAATATTGTAATACATTCAATTCAGTGCAAATAGTATTCACCCTTTGGTGATTGATTAATTATTACCACATCAAGAAGCCTCTGACATCCTTCATCCTTTTGGCAAAAACAATTTTTATTTAGGCACTTATCCATCAAAGAGGTAAGTCAGAGCATGATCTCAATAAATTTATTATGAGGAAAATTGACTTTTTGAAGTACAAAATTAACCAATGGGATTTGGTAAGAAATATAAAAAGAAAAATAATTATAAATCACATCAATGATAATATTTTAAATCTTCTCTAGATTTACTTATGTATTCACCTTTATGCTAGAGTTTAAACTAATTCTGTGTTAAAGTTTCTTTTGAAATCTAAAAAGAGTGTTATAGACTGAAGACTGCCATCTCCTAAGTTTGTTAAAATGTATTAAAATTAACACTAGCATTTCATTTCTGCTCCATTTCCCTTTTGAGTTACACACATTTTCCCTCCGTGTGAAGCATGTAAGATCTATTGTATTGACAGTCATGTACATTTGGTACGTTAATTAGGAAACCATCTATTCAGTGGATGAGCCAACAAACATTCTTTTACTCCACACATTAGAAATCTTCTCAAAATGATTATTTTACAGATTTATGTTAAACCAGAAAATTATTTAAAAATTATTTTAAAATCTCAAGAACAATTATTAGGGAATGAGGGAGGGATGCTTGGGTTTTGGTTGTTTTTTCTCATTGATATCCAATACAGATTTCAATGTTCTGTGTTATGACTACTGAGACTCTGCTAAGTGATTACGACCATATCCAGCAAAGCATTTAATATTTAGCTTTGAAATATAAAAGGATATCCACTGATCTCAGTAAGCTACAGGAATCAACCTAATAGAACCAGTTGAAAAAAACTAGCACATTTTACTTCCCTTCATTCATATTATTAGAAAAGTGAGCAAACTATCCCCTGAAAAATATTAAAGAATATTGCACAAAAACTTACTCCCCCCACACAGATGCAAACAACTGTATACAGACAAGATACCATTTATGAAACCAAATGAAGCTAAGCAGGCAGGAAGTGAAAATCTGAAACTATTCAAAGGTGCACTTCTAAATAAATTTTAAAATTACAATTTATTTAGTTTTCATTGTTTTAGACGGAAATACTATTTTTAACAACTCACAGCTCATTGCTATTTTATTAAACACAAATAATAATTATTAATGCACTCTTCAAAGCACACTGCAACATTGCAGCTGAATAACTAAAAGACTATATAATTATTTCACCATAACTACTTGTCAGTGTCAGATTTATGTGGTGATATTGCACCATCAGGACTCAGTTATATCTCTTATTTCTATTATATCACAACGGAACATTGCAAAACCAAGCATAGTGTTAAAATTACTGTGACTTGTGGTGTCCCTCAGGGGTCTGTACTGGCACAAGTAGAGTTTAATGTCTTCATCAATGACATAGACAGCAAGATTGATTGCACCCTCAGCAAATTTGCAGAATGACACCAAGCTGTGTGGTGCAGTTGACATGCCCGAGGGATAGGATTTCATCCAGAAGGACTTGGACAAGCTTGAGAAGCAGGCCCATGGGAATTTCATGAAGTTCAACAAGGCCAAGTGCAAGGTGTGATACTTTGGTAGGGCCAATTCCAATCAGAAATACTGGCTCAGCATTAAATGGTTTGAGAGCAGCTCTGCAGAGAAAGACTTGGGGATGTCAGTGGATGAAAAGTGGCACGTGACCCGGCAATGTTCATTTGCAGCCAAGACAACATACTGTATCCTGGGCTGCATCCAAAATAGCGTGGCCAGCAGGGCAAGGGAGGGGATTCTGCCCCTCTGCTCTACTCTGCTGTGGTGAGAACCTCACCTGGAGTGCTGCATCCAGCTCAGGGGTCCTCAGCATAAGAAAGATTTGTACTTGTTGGATCAGGTCTAGATGAGGGCCATGAAGATAATCAGAGAGCTGGAGTACCTCTCCTATGAAGACAGGCTGAGAGAGCTGGGATAGTTCAGCCTGGGGAAAAGAAAGCTCTGGGGAGACCTCATTGCAGTTGTTCAGTATTAGAAAGGGATTTATGAGAAAGAAAGATGAGGACAGACTTTTTTTGTGGTGACTGTTGCAGTCGGAAAAAGGATAATGTGTTTAAACTAAAGAATGTGTTTAATAGATTCAGACTGGAAGTAAGGAAGAAATTTTTTACAATGAAGGCGGTGAAACACTGGCACAGGCTACCCAGAATGGTGGCAGATGCCCCATCCTGGAAACATTCAAGGGCAGGATGAAGGGGCTTTATGCAACCTGATCATGATGAAGATGTCCCTGGGCTCATCTGTCATTGCGTTTAAAGTCCCTTCCAAACTAAACAACTCTATGATTCTATGAACCTATGATTATATTCTTGCTGTTTCAACTCCATGTAATTTATTGTAATTTCTTTTTTTTTTTTTTTTTTTGACCAGAGTGACAGGTCCCTTTTCTTTGCACCAACCTTTTTTCTCAGTCATGGATACAGACACACTTAATGAAGGTTCTGCCTAAGAAGGTGGAAGTGATGACAATTGCTTGCTTAGGAGGTTCCACTACGCTAATTGCAGAAGTTGGTCAACCATGTTCTGGTTGACCTAGTCCTAGAAGAGGCAATGACATACCTCAAGGAAACTTCCTTGGGACTGAGATAAATATGAGTAATTATGACCACAAATATGAAAGTCCCAAGAGTGGATCACGAATGTTCAGTGCTCATATCTGGCTTGCATGTGGAAATAGTACTGCTCTGAATCATTTATAGTGAACAAGTCATAAACTACAAACCCAGGAATGCATTTCTCCATTATCCTCAGGCACTGGCTCTTGGTATGATTTTACATATGCTGCTTGTTATGATGATACTGATTACTAAATCAACAGAAGCATTCACAAGGGAGTGCAGATTTCTTTACTACTGCTCTGTAATATTAAAATATCATTACTGAGACATCAACTATTTGTTCTGCTGTAATGTTATTCTCTGATGGTTGCCTGCCTGAGATGAAATTTGAAACTGTCACCCACAGACTTGAAGAAGTGATTCGACTTCACTTATAAGGAAAGTGAAATTAAATATTCATCCTTGGACTGCATTTCAGGTTCAAACTGACTGAAATTCCTCAAGGCAAAAAGTAGTTAAGTCACAGAAGAGGTTTTTTTTTAGTTTTAAAAATTCAGGAAGTCTATTTATCAGGGCTGGACAGTCAAAAATCATTTATCTGGAAGTTCTGTACACAGATATTCTTTTCCCTGCTTTGCAGCATGGTTTTAATTATTATAGTTAGGTAAGCTACTTCCTAACCTGGATTAATTTTAGTACACTGAGCATCTAGACTGAACAACACATAGCTGTTCAGATCAAAAAACAGTAAGTGGTGGAAGAGTTAAGTTTGAACCATCTGAACTTCTTTACATTGGTGAGCATTTCTGCAGGAAGCAGCCTTCGAAATTAAGGTAAGCAATTATAGTAATGACAAAAGACCAGTTAAATCTTTAAATGGATGTAACACCTCGAGACTTAGCTTCCAATTTACAGATTCACTTGAGGGATTACCCACTCTGAAACCAAAACTGTCTCAGCAAATAAAGATAAAATACTATGGTCCTCCCTAGACAAGATTTCCTCCAAATACCAAAAGTGGTAAAATTCACTGATTCAGAACGTAGAAGCAAAGGATTCTTCCTCACAAGGGAAATTATTTTTTTTGGACAGACAAATTAATTGAAAATGGCTCACAGACTTGAAAATTGGTTTCTTTACAGAGCTCAATTGAAAAAAAACACAATTTTATTTAGAATTTTCTTGTTTTATTCTCACTGTTTATACTCTAACACTGGGAATATAGCATGGAATTTGGCAATTTTAAATGACCAAATAAATAAATAAATTCCATTCAGATATACAATAATTCTATTAAATAAATTCTATTCAGATATACATTACATTTTAGGAGTGTCCCAAAGCCATATATATTCACAAAGCAAAGAGTGAGGCAGATATTGCAGGAACCAATACAGGCAAAGTCATCAAGAGACTTTGTAAGCTCTAAGTTCTACAGAGGCTCATGCTACCCGGGCAGCAGAACAGAGGAGAGGCAGAAGATTTGGGAAAACATTTAGCTCATGGCTGTTGTTCCGTGACTGCTGGCAAAAGGCACTGAGATATAATTAAATATAAGACAATTAAATATAAGACATACAAAGACAAAATAAAGACATTAAATATATGACAATATTTAATATTTTCCCTTATTTAGCTACTACCATCATTTAGTCAAAATAATAGTAAGCAAATACAAGTTTTATAGAATAAAAATTTTTTAAAAAAATATATGTGACACTAAAAGCAAGTATATATGCTTACATATTAATGCATTTTTCTAAAAATTACAACCATCTCAAATAACCAACTCTATGTGCAGAAGGTCTTTCCCTTTTCAAATTTATTAGTACAGTGTTTCTTTCTCTTTGTGTAAGATGATTTTGTGACAAAGACACTTCTGGACATATTTTGCAGTGTTCCTCCTTACTCTAACACAGATGATGTGTAATGGTTGAGGTGGAGTATAAAATAATTGCCATTCTGAAAACAGTCAGAATTGGAAACATATTTTTGGAAAAAATAGGCAAAATACAGGACAAGTATTCAAGGATAAGTCTGGTATTGGAATGAGAACCACTGCCTATAATGGACAGTTGATGCTGTTAGTTATGCCCAGCCCCCTTAAGCTCTGGAGTAAAACTCTAGCTTTCAATTTAAAAAAAAAAAAAAAAAAAAAAAAAAGTCAAGTACACACCAGCAAATATCATTTATTCAAGCACAAATTCTAACCTTTGTTTTGGAACTTATGATTTTTGCCATGAGATAAAGTACTGAAATGTAGTCTAGGAGTCTTTGGGTCAACTTTTCCTTTATAATGGAATTTGATTTAATTTTTTAATGATGGACTCAATATGATTACATGGCATTTGATTTGCATGTAGAAGTTCAAAGCAATGAGACAACACAGTCAGCAAGAATTTTTCTCTAGATTTCATTCCCATCTTTACAGAAATTTCCATCTCCTATTAAAATAATGTTCTGCTTTGTCTTTGATCCGCATTGTGAACACAACTGCTTTTCCAAGATTTTAAAATTTCAGACAGGCTGTTTTATTTAAAACTATGACACCCATGCTTCTCTTCTTTGTATGATATATGTCTCTCCCGAGGCTTCTCATCTGCATGAAAGACAGTCTTGGCCTCGTGCTTTTTCTCCCAGTACAAAGTACTGTGCAGGAAAATTACTTCTAGATTAAATTTGGTTTCTGTCTGAGCAGGTGTCAGAACCAAATTATGAAAGGATCAACTCAAATTACTAATTGCAGAAAACATGTTTTATCTCTGCTTCTTTTTGATGAACAGCACAGCTAGAAATATTTAATTATTGTTTAATTATGTTTACTAGAAGAAGTACATACAAAAGCTATAATATTCCAGGAATTAATTCTGGGAAAGAAATTTTAGTCAGTGCTGTCAAGGAAGAGAATGCAATACTTATCTGTCATTAGAGATACTTCACCCTCCTTCTCCCTTCCCACCCCAATCCCCCCAGTAAATTTATATGCATAACAGGAACAAAGAAGTTGCTTGTTGTTTCTCAAGGATCAAAATTCCTACTTAAAAGAAAGGGAAACTATTTGAAGAGGATACAAGTACCAGTAATATGATTGATTTATCCCTTGGCATCATGAACTGTCCCTGAGTAATGGCTTAGGCTTTATCCCTAAATCATTACCACATTCTCTTAAACTGTACATGTACCTGAAATCCTAACAGAGTTTTCATCTCCAATGCGAAATAATAAAACCAGAAACATCTAGCTATCATATGTCCATTTCACACACCAAAAAAAAAAAAAAAAATTCTCTCATTCTGGGTATAAGCCTAAAGTATCTAAAGATAGGTATTTGGGGAAAAAAAAAAACTTTTTTACCATGTCATTACTTATAATTGCGTCCAGTTGAGTCAGAGAGATTCAGCACAGGATTGAACTTTACCATGCAAGAAGAGGGGAAAAATGTTATAAAAAGATTTCACAAAAGATAAAATGATTCAGGGTATCTAAATTTCATAAATAATAATTTTGAAACTTTTTCAATTCATGGAATCATCTTCCATTTTCAATCCTTTAGAAGCCCCAGAAATGACATTATGTTCAAACACAGTGGTGAAGAAAGGTGGTACCTAACTATTATAAACAATTATTAATGTTTTGCATAATAAGCATATCTTTATCATATCTACAACAAACCTAAACTAAATTTTGAAAGTTTTGAAAAGTCCTTTACAAAAAATAGGAAGAAAAAGAGGAGATCATTTTACTTTGAGGTTTTTATCAATAGAATGGTTGTACTTTATCTCTTGGTACAATTCATGCTTAGAATAAATTGATAAATACTTCTTCTGTAAGGGAAAATTAATACATGTTGCTGCTATTTTACAAATCTGTAAATTGAAAATGAAATTCATGAACATATGGATTCTCTGCTTTCTCAGATGTGCTACAAAACTGCTATTAAAGTGATAATTTACAACTTAAAGAGAGAATCATCTCACTTAACTTTAGAACTCTTAAAAGTTACACATGTAAGTGTGAAGTAGTCATGACAGTCTCCTTTACAATCAGTGTGGAATATCAGAGTACAGAGAAGTTTTAAGTACTTATCTAGGAGATTTGAAGAGTTATGGTGCATAATTCCTTTTATTTCATAGAAATATGAAATGTTGAGTATGTCTTCTTCCATGGCTGACATCTGTATTTGGGAAATCTACCCTAATATAGATCAATCAATCAATCAATCAATCAATCAATCCCAGGGTGTATGAAACACAGAGCCTGATATATAATGCAATTTTCTGAAATAACAAATGGAAAACTAATGGCAAAGAAGTGGAATCTCCTTTGTTTGTACAAAAATGTCACTGCTTTATCTTAAGAAAAAGAACATCACTGAAATCAGTTAAGCTATTGAAACCAGTATTATGGTAGTTTTTTATTTTAAGGACTAAAAGTAACAAAGTTATTTATCAAATGGTAATTCCTTGTCCTTAGTGCAGAGTCATACTGACTGTCTGAATAAGGAACTGCTTGTGTTATGTAAATTTATTTATAATTCTTTTAG